>NW_027507718.1:425487199-425817157 GCF_037356315.1 Lithobates pipiens
TTGATGAGGTTGTGAGGTCAGGCACTGTTAGTGGATGAGAAGGCCTGGCTCGCAGTCTATGCTCTAATTCATCCCAAAGGTGTTCTGTCGGGTTGAGGTCAAGACTTTGTGCAGGCTAGTCAAGTTCCTCCACCCCAAACTCACTCATGGACCTTGCTTTGTGCACTGGTCCAAATCATTTGGTGGAGGGGAATTATGGTGTGAGTTTGTTTTCAGGGGTTGAGCTTGGCCCCTTAGTTCCAGTGAAGGGAATGAGGAGTTCTACCCCTTTAAAAATTAAAAGTCAACAACTACACATACTGTAGCTGCTGACATTTGATATTAGGACACTTACATGTCCTGGAGTCCAGCGATGTCAGCACCCAGCCGATGTTTACATCGGCTGGTCGGGTGCTGCTGCCGCTATTGCTGGTAAGGGAACCCTTCAGTGTAGCCTTTCAGCTTCAAGGCTGGGTGCCTACTGTGCATGTGCGAAGTGTGTTGCTCTCTCTCACTGGCCCGGCAGAAGGGGAGAGAGGAGGAGGGGAGCCGAGATGCTGACGTACTTTGCCGCAGCCCGGTTTTCTTGAAGTAGGGACAGAGTACCTATAAAAACAGGTACCCGCTGAGGAATCAGATAAGCGGAAGTTCCACTTTTGGGTGGAAATCCAATTTAAAGCATCAGCATACCAAGACATTTTGGACAATTTCATGCTCCCAACTTTGTGGGAACAGTTCGGGGGATGGCCCCTTCTTGCTCCAACATAACTGCGCAGCAGTGCACAAAGCAAGGTCCATAAAGACATGGATGAGCGAGATTTGTATGGAGGAACTTGACTGGCCTACACAGAGTCCCTACCTCAACCCGGTAGAACACCTTTGGGATGAATTAGAGCGGAGACAAGGCCTTCTCGCCCACATAAGTGCCTGACCTCACAAATGCGCTTCTGGTAGAATGGTCAAACATTCCCGTTGACACACTCCTAAACCTTGTGGACATCCTTCCCATAAGAGTTGAAACTGTTATAACTGCAAAGGGTGGGCCAACTCAATATTGAACCCTACGAACTAGAACTGGGAGGCCATTAAATTTCATGTGCGTGTAAAGGCAGGTGTCCCAATACTTTTGGTAATATAGTGTATGAAGTCATGTTGGTACAATATAAGACTGGTTATGATGATTTCAACAGTTTAGAGAAGGGGCTATGGTACTATACAGTGCAATCCACTGTGGGATTATAATCATAAAAAAAGGAAAAAAAAACCCTAGTAAAAGGCATGGTAATACAGCCTGGAACTTTGTATATAAAAAAATATATATATTTATGGAAAGCTTTGTCATGTCTTTCTATCTGAATAAAGTATGAACTCTTAATACACTTGCACGGCTCAATTCAGCTGTATATTTCATTCTCTAGAATTATTTCATGCAGGTACAAACAGTGCAGGAAAATAGAAACTCAGTAACTGGTCGCAGGCCTAGGGATTCTATGGAGAAAACATCTCTGATTGCACAACTGTATTCATACAAAGATTCTCCAGGGATCTCCAGCCTAATGTTAGTCAAGCTGAAGATGAGAATTATTTGATAACGGGCAATTATAAACCATGTTTACTAAGAAATCCTAGTCAGGAAAAGGCACAGAGCCTTCTAGCACTGCATGGTTCATTGCTGTAATGAGGCATAAGCCATCTGTGGCCTGCCATGTCTTACAGCACTAAAAGCACCAACATACCTCTTACCTGAGAAGTCAACCTACAGTGCCTTGCAAAAGTATTTACCCCCTTGGCATTTTTTGTGTTTTGTTGCGTCACAACCTGGAATTAACATGGATTGTTTGAGGATTTGCATCATTTAATTTAGAGAATATGCCCGCAACTTTGAAGAAAAAGTCCATGTGCATAACTATTTACCCCCCCCCCCCCCCCCCTAAAGTCAATACTTTTGTAGAGCCACCTTTTTGCAGCTGTCACTTTGGATAAGTCTCTATGAGCTTACCACGTTTTACCACTGGGATTTTTGCCCATTCCTCCTTGCAAAACTGCTCCAGCTCCTTCAAGTTGGATGGTTTTGCGCTTGTGAACAGCAATCTTTAACCACCTTCAGACCGGACCATTTTGCTGGTAAATGACCAGAGGTCTTTTTACAATTTGGCACTGCGCTGCTTTAACTGGTAATTGCGCGGTCATGCAATGTTGTACCCAAACAAAATTTGCGTCCTTTTCTTCCCACAAATAGAGCTTTCTTTTGATGGTATTTGATTGCCTCTGCGATTTTAATTTTTTGCGATATAAACGTAAAAAGACCGCAAATTTTGAAAAAAAATGATATTTTCTACTTTTTGTTATTAGAAAAATCCAATAAACTCAATTTTAGTCATACATTTAGGCCAAAATGTATTCAGCCACATGTCTTTGGTAAAAAAAAAGTCAATAATTGTATATTTATTGGTTTGCGCAAAAGTTGTCACATCTACAAACTAAGGTACGTTTTCTGCAATTTACGCAGCTTTTAGTTTACGACTGCCTATCTCATTTCTTGAGGTGCTAAAATGGCAGGGCAGTACAAAACCCCCCCAAATGACCCCATTTTGGAAAGTAGACACCCTGAGGAAATTGATAAGTGGCATGTTGAGCCCATTGAATATTTTATTTTTTTGCCTCAAGCGATTGAATAATGACAAAAAAAAAATTATTTTTTTTTTTTTACACAAAGTTGTCACTAAATGATATATTGCTCACACATGCTATTGGCATATGTGAAATGACACCCCAAAATAAATTCTGCTGCTTCTCCTGAGTATGGGGATACCACATATGTGGGACTTTTTGGGAGCCTAGCCGCGTACGGGGCCCCGAAAACCAAGCACCGCCTTCAGGCTTTCTAAGGGCGTAAATTTTTGATTTCACGCCTCACTACCTATTACAGTTTTGAAGGCCATAAAATGCCAAGATGGCACAAAACCCCCACAAATGACCCCATTTTAGAAAGTAGACACCCCAAGCTATTTGCTGAGAGGCATTTTGAGTCCATGGAATATTTTATATTTTGCCACAAGTTGCGGGAAAATTACAAACTTTAATTTTTTTTTATTTTTTTTTCACAAAGTTGTCACTAAATGATATATTGCTCACACATGCTATGGGCATATGTGAAATGACACCCCAAAATAAATTCTGCTGCTTCTCCTGAGTACGGGGATACCACATATGTGGGACTTTTTGGGAGCCTAGCCGCGTACGGGGCCCCGAAAGCCAAGAACCGCCTTCAGGTTTTCTAAGGGCGTAAATATTTGACTTCACTCCTCACTACCTATTACAGTTTTGAAGGCAATAAAATGCCAAGATGGCACAAAACCCCCACAAATGACCCCATTTTAGAAAGTAGACACCCCAAGCTATTTGCTGAGAGGCATGTTGAGTCCATGGAATATTTTATATTTTGCCACAAGTTGCGGGAAAATTACAAACTTTTTTTTTTTTTTTCACAAAGTTGTCACTAAATGATATATTGCTTACGCATGCCATGGGCATATGTGAAATGACACCCCAAAATAAATTCTGCTGCTTCTCCTGAGTACGGGGATACCACATATGTGGGACTTTTTGGGAGCCTAGCCGCGTACGGGGCCCCGAAAACCAAGCACCGCCTTCAGGCTTTCTAAGGGCGTTACAGTTTTGAAGGCCATAAAATGCCAAGATGGCACAAACCCCCCCCCCCAAATGACCCCATTTTGGAAAGTAGACACCCCTAAATTTAGGGGTACACTAGTGAGACTAGGTAATAAATGGCGGGTGCCCTGAAACTATAAAAAAAATAACTAACCAATCAGCGTCACCTGTAACAGTTATATGGTGATCACTGGTGAAAGGGTTAACTAGGGGGCAATCAGGGGGCTTTATGCGGTAGTATATGGGGGTCCCTGGCGCTATAAAAAGCTGCGGCGAACCTAAATACCTACCTGCCTAACTAGCGTCACCTGTGACACTAATACAGCGATCAGAAAAACGATCCCTTATTAGGCTGGGTTCACACTGGAGCGATGCGGGAACGCCACGAATCCGCGGCGGGTTCCCGCATCGCATGCCTCCCGGCGGCAGTTCACACTGCCCTATGCGAACTGCTGGGAGTGTCAGTGAAATGTTAATGACACCCCCAGATCAGTTCGCATATCGCAGTGCGATCTGCAAACTCGGATCGCATGGTGTGAACACCCATGCGATCCGATTCTGCTGCGGACCAAAAAAAGGGTCCCGTGCGAGTTTGCAGCGGGTGCGGCGGGTGCGACACGAATTCAGCCATACTATCTGTATGGCTGAACTCGAATCGCACAGAGATCGGATGTGATTTGCACTGCAGTGCGGTGCGAATCACATCCGTTCTCATAAACCGCTGCAATGTGAACCCAGCCTTAGTGACACTGGCGACGGGGGGTGATCACGGGGTTAAACCTTTATTGGGGGGGTTAGGGGGGTACCTTAGAACTAAAGGGGGCTAACCCTAACTGCCCTAACAGTTATTACAGTCACAAATGACACCCGCCGGGTGATCAGGGGGTTAAACCTTTATTAGGTAATAAATGGCGGGTGCCCTGAAACTATAAAAAAATAACTAACCAACCAGCGTCACCTGTAACAGTTATATGGTGATCACTGGTGAAAGGGTTAACTAGGGGGCAATCAGGGGGCTTTATGCGGTAGTATATGGGGGTCCCTGGCGCTATAAAAAGCTGCGGCAAACCTAAATACCTACCTGCCTAACTAGCGTCACTTGTGACACTAATACGGCGATCAGAAAAATGATCGCTTATTAGGCTGGGTTCACACTGGAGCGATGCGGAAACGCCACGAATCCGCGGCGGGTTCCCGCATCGCATGCCTCCCGGCGGCAGTTCACACTGCCCTATGCGAACTGCTGGGAGTGTCAGTGAAATGTTAATGACACCCCCAGATCAGTTTGCATATCGCAGTGCGATCTGCAAACTCGGATCGCATGGTGTGAACACCCATGCGATCCGATTCTGCTGCGGGCCAAAAAAAGGGTCCCGTGCGAATTTGCGGCGGGTGCGGCGGGTGCGGCGAATGGCTGAACTCGAATCGCACAGAGATCGGATGTGATTTGCACTGCAGTGCGGTGCGAATCACATTCGTTCTCATAAACCGCTGCAATGTGAACCCTGCCTTAGTGACACTGGCGACGGGGGGTGATCACGGGGTTAAACCTTTATTGGGGGGGTTAGGGGGGCACATTAGAACTAAAGGGGGCTAACCCTAACTGCCCTAACAGTTATTACAGTCACAAATGACACCAATGCAAAAAAAAAAAAAAGCAATTGGTGTCACTGTGACTGGGGGTCAGGGGTAATTGGGGGGTGATCGGGGGGTAAAGGGGGGGTGTGAGTGTGCCTGGCATGTTCTACTGTGTAGTGTAGTGCTTGTGCAACTCACCGATGCTCTCTCCTCAGTGCCGGAACGAAAACTACCGACACGGAGGAGAGAATACATCACTTCCTCTCCTGTGTTTACATTACAGGAGAGGAAGTGATGTCACCGGACAATTTCATTCGCCGGGAGCGATCGCGAGGGGGTGGCCATGAATGAATGGCCGTCCCCTCGTCCGGGATCGCTCCTGAACGAATACCGACCGCCGCAGGCACCGGGCGGGGGCCCGATTGGGCCCCCGACCCGCGGGAGGCAAGGGACGTACATGTAAGCCCTTATGCCTGCCCGTGCCATTCTGCCGACGTACATCGGCGTGCGGCGGTCGGCAAGTGGTTAAGTATGACCCCAGATTTTCTATTGGATTGAGGTCTACGCTTTGTCTATGCCATTCCAACACATTTACATGTTTCCCCTTAAACCACTCAAGTGTTGCTTTAGCAGTGTGTTTGGGTTTATTGTCCTGCTGAAAGGTGAACCTCTGTCCTAGCCTCAAAGCACACACAGAGTGGTACAGGTTTTGCTCAAAAATATCCCTGTATTTAGCACCATCTATCTTTCCCTCAAATCTGAACAGTTTCCCAGTCCCGACTGCTGAAAAACACTGCTGCCACCACCATGTTTCACTGTGGGGATGGTGTTCTTTGGGTGATGTGATATGTTGGGTTTAACCCAGATATAGCATTTTCTTTGATGGTCAAAAAGTTCAACTTTAGTCTCATCAGACCAGAGCACCTTCCTCCATACATTTTGGGAGTCTCACACATGACTTTTCGCAAAATCAAAATTTGCCATTTTGTTTTTTGCTGAAAGTAATGGGTTTCTTCTGACCCGTCTGCCATAAAGCCCAACTCTATGGAGCGTATGGCTTATTGTCATCCTATGTACAGAACAGATACTCCAGTCTCAGCTTTGGAACTCTGCAGCTCCTCAAGGGTTAGGTCTTAGCTTAGGTCTCTGTACTGCCTCTCTGAATAATGCCCTCCTTGCCCGGTCTGTGAGTTTTGGTGTGCGGCCGTCTCTTGGCAGGTTTACTGTTGTGCCATGTTCTTTCCATTTGGTTAGGATAGATTTGATGGTGCTCCTAAGGATCATCAAAGATTTGGATTTTTTTTTATAACCTAACCCTGACTTGTACTTCTCAGCAACATTGTCCTTTACTTGTTTGGAGAGTTCCTTGGTCTTCATGGCAGTGTTTGGTTAGTGGTGCCTCTTGCTTAGGTGCAGGTGCAGAGGTGCAGCCTCTGGGGCCTTTCAAAAATGTGTGTATATGTAATGACAGATCATATGACACTTAGATTGCACACAGGTGAACATTGTTTCACTAATTATTTTACTTCTGAAGGTAATTGTTTGCACCAGAGCTTTTTATGGGCTTCATAACAAAGGAGGTGAATATATACTGTATGCACATGTCAAATATCATTGTTTATTTTTGAAAAATAGTTTTATGTGTATATTTTTCTAATTTTACTTCACCAACTTCACGACTATTGTGTTTTGATTTATCACATATAATTTAGATAAAAAAAAAAAACATTGAACTAAAGGCTGTAATGTAACAAAATAGGTAAAAAGCTTGTATGCCTTCGGGTTGGATAAGGTAGCTATCCTTCGCACTGTGTTTTTAGTATGGGTGAAGACAGCCAGACACTTCTGTCTGCCTAAGGGCTCTTTCACACTTATGCTTATACAACTGCTTGCTTGTTTTTGATGCCCATAACTGCATACATCGAGGTACATTTGAGTGTATGTTTAAATGCACATTTGCCTGTTTCATTTTTGTCCATGAGTTATGAGGGAAAAATGGCAGTGAGATTTTCCAATGTGCAAATGCATTAAAGATGTACTAAAATGCTGCAAAAAGGGTTTTGTCGATGTACCAATGCCATCTTTAATGAACCTGCTGACCACACGTAAATACACAAAAATGCTATTTGTTTTTCTATTTTTTTGTTTTATTATTATTTATTTATTTGCAAGGCTGCAATGTATAGATCTGAATGAAATTTTAAATCAACTGCTTTTTTTAAGCTATAAAATATATGTGCATTGTAGAGGATCTAACACTAGATTTGAAGGAAATCAGAATTTTTAAATCTGAATAAAACTGTTCGTTTTTTAACAGCACTTGAAAGGATTTGTAATGAAGCGGTGTCTATCAGAAACACCTTAACATAATCCTATTCCTTGCTGATGAACCATCAATGGGGGATCCAAGCTCCCTAACAAGATGGGCACAGAATCTGAATGTTACATTACAGCTCCTATCCCAAAAAGCTAAAATCTGTTTTTAGAGCTAACAAAGCCTCATTGTGAAAAATGTATCTAGAAAATGGCCATAAAATACTCACCAGATGGTATAAAACACCACAACTTTTATATAAGAACAACTCTCATGCTGTCACTACGAAAAAGCGGAAGGCTTCCTTTTAGGCTTCCTTTTAGGCTGGGTTCCCACTATTGCGTGTTGGATGCGGGTTTCCCTGCATTCAATTCACATGTCAGGAGATTGTATTGCTCTCTATAAAGTCGGTTCACACATCTCCAGAGTGGCTTCGGAGCGAATTGCATGGGAGTCCTGTGCGTATTTTATATATAATGGTGAACCACAAAGGAGAAACACTAAGTTCTAAAAATGTTGCCAACATCCCAAAATCAGTTATAGGAAAGACCCTAAACAGGGACAACAGTACAGTGGGACTTTTAAGGCGAACATTTTGGTCTGTTTCAGGTCCGAATTCAGCCAAAAATTCAGACCAAAATTGGACCTGAAGCTGTGAACAGGCAGCCACCGGACCCCTGCTGTGGGCCGCTCCATACGGCAGTCTGAACCCAGCCCTACACATCTTCTGGGATTGTCAAGTGATTAACACTTTATGGTCAGAAGTTAAGTCCTCTATTAAAAATCTAACTCCATGGTCCCTTGCAGACTCACCAGCCACCTACTGTATCTCTTGCGTGATACACATTTATCTTACAAACGTTATAAAAATTCACTCCAAAAACATCTTGAGTGCTGCAAAAGCATGTATACTGGCACTTTGGAAACAAACTACTCCACCCACGCTTGAAAATTGGTGAACCGGAGTATCTGACATCCAACCTATGGAACCGCTTTAACTAAAAACCAGTCCAAGCAACACCTTATAATTTGGTCACCTTGGCAGTTATAACTGGATTGTTTGTGAGTACGTTTTTGAGCCAGGTTGGAAGTTGACGCTGGAGGGAAAAGCTGGGCCCTTCCTGTCCTTCTCCCCCAAACAAAATGAAGTATTGGATTGAATTTCAGTTCTATTTATGGCAGTATAGATTTTCCAAAATGCTTATGTGCCAAAAGAACCAAAAGCATTTCCAAAGATCTGTCATATATCTGCTTCTGTTGTAGCCTGAGTGCCACCCGGTCCTATCCTTTTATGTTAGTATCACTGGTAAAAAGTTTAAAGTAAGAGGCTTAGAATGGTTTTGTCTCTATCATTTCATTAAGCAGGGTTGCCCAGGAGCTTCCCAAACCATTTTGCAGTTGAGCACCCAAGGTTGTGGTGATTCTGAGGAATTCATTTAGCATTTTCAGTTCATTTCAGTGTATGAAAATGCTAAGGACTTCTCATTTGCCTACAAAAATGGGTTGTTCATTTATTTTATATGTTTGTTAAAGGGGCTCTGTATACTTTAAAAAATACGGTTTATGCTTACCTGTAGGGGCTGACATATGAAGCCCCAGCACATACTGTAGTGGGAGATGCAGGTATCCAACACACACTGGAAGTCTGTTGGATGTAAAGATTCTGCTGGCAGTTTTGCTTTGTAAGAGAGAGAAGATTCCAGGAATGGGTGATGTCCGTTTAATGAAACTGTAGTTACGCTTTCAATTATAGAATAGAAAAAAGGAGAAGGCTGAATAACTACCATATTACTCTTGATCACAGAAGCAGAATCCAGCTCCCCTTTCCATGCTAACTGGCATTAAAGCTGCTACATTTGTTTGCCAAGTGAACAGCTTGTTGAGTCCAAATGTGTGCTCCCAAAGGCCATTCTTGACATGGGTGACCGCACCCCATCCATACAAGCTGTTCCAGAGTTGTACAGACAGGACTGTCCCTGCAAACGCTAATGTGAATTGTTTACAATAGAAGCCACATTAATTTTTGTAGCCCATTCATCAGTATACACAGTGGTTTAAAAGATATTTTATGCACCTCTTAGGCCGCGTACACACGGGCGGATTGTCTGCCCAACTTAGTCCGCTGAACTGTGTTTCAGCGGACAATCCGCTCGTGTGTGGGCTTCAGCGGACTTTTTCAGCGGACAGTCTGATGGACTTTGTCTTTCGGAATTTCCGTAATTTTGTCCGTCCAAACTTGGTTTTGTCCGTCCAAACTTGGTTTCAGCGGACAGTCCGCTCGTGTGTAGGCAAGTTGGACGGACTAAGTATGGCGCATGCTCAGAAAGGATTTACACGGCCGAAGGTTGCATTGCAGTGTATTGGACGTCGTTTTTCTAGTCCCGTCGTACGTGCTGTACACGTCATCAAGCAAGTTTTCAGCGGACTGTCTGCTCATCGTGTGTGGTCAAGTCCGTTCATTCAAAATTTGGACGGACTGTCTGTCGGATTGTCTGACGAACTTAGTTGGGCAGACAATCCGCCCGTGTGTACGCGGCCTGAGTTTCAAAAATAACATTATATTATTAAATTTTATATTAATATACACATACTGGGTATACTTCACATTTTGATAGATAATTACCTGTTATGAATGTACACAAAAAGTATAGCTGAATTTCTGCATTGGCAACACAGCTCACAGCTTAGGCAACAGGGCTGCCATGGCCAGAATGCAGAGATGTTCACACATCAGATTGCCACCCCTGCCTGCCCTCAATGAAACCCTCCCTCCACAGTTTGTGCATGCACTGTATGTTGGTGCAACAAAGTACTGCATTACTACACTTCACCCATTCCATCTCTGTACAGTTTGGAAAAAGTTTGAAATAAACTATTACCAGCATGTCTTGCACCAGTATGGCATCTGACTATCTTAGTAAAATTCTATGTAAAAAAAAGGGTTAAAATCCTGCACTTATCCTATCCTCCTGGGGAAGGGAAATGTGACTATTGAAATAGAGAAATCAAACACACGAATAAATAAATTAAAATATATAGATAAAGAAAAGCTGCAACCTAAAAAGGTCTGAATCCCTACCGTAAGCATACATAATTAAAAGAAACAGTGCAAAAATACACATGACAAAAATTTAAGGGCATAAAGTCAACTCGTACAAAAACAAGTGTATAAAAATAAAAATAAATTATAAAATGACTCATAAAGTGAAAAATATATGATTCACTTCATAAAAAGTGCATGAAAAAATGTGCATAAAAAATGTGCATAAAAAATGTGCATAAAAAATGTGCATAAAAAATGTGCATAAAAAATGTGCATAAAAAATGTCCAACTTGCAAACTCTTATACAAAAGGGAACCACCGAGTGAACCAAGTATGTGAAAACTTCAGTGCTCTTCAAGGAAATTAAGTAAACCAAAAATAAGGAAGCTTCAGTGCTTATCAAAACACAAAGACTTTAAAGTGGAGGTCCGGCCAAAAAAAAAAAAATTTAAAGCCAGCAGGTACACATACTGCAGCTGCTGGATTTTAATAATAGGACACTAACCTGTCCTGGAGTCCAGCGATGTTGGCACCGCAGCTGATGTTTCCATCTTCTGTCAGGTGCTGCCGCCGCCATTGTGGGTAAGGGAACCCGGCAGTGTAGCCTTAAGACTTCACGCCGGGAACCCTACTGTGCATGCGCAAGGCCCTGCTCCTCTCTCCTACTGGCCTGGCAACAGGGGGAGGAGAAGGGAGCCCCGTGGTGCCGTCATGGGCCTGCAGAACAGACTTCTGAAAGTGGGAACAGGATACCTGTCAAAGACAAATATCCTGTCCCGCTTCCAGAGGCGTAAAAAATGGCGCCTATGGCAAGCACTGAAACTGTGCCCCTGTAAAAAAAAAAAAATAGCTAGCAGAACTACAAGTCAAGCTCTTTAATCTTTCAATTAACGAATTATGGATTGGCACTACATAAAGTGCCCGATGGGTCAGTCCGCCTCTGCTCATTAAACATTCTACATTCAGTGAAAGTTCATATACCACAAAGTTTGCACTACACAAACTTTCACTGAATGTAGAATATTTAATGAGCTTTTTGCACAAATCACCTTATTAAACTTTATGATATCTATTTATTTAATCCTTATTGAGCACTATTTGATTGTGCGTGTGTGCCAAGCAGAAGCAGCCAATCCAATATAGTGCTAGATATGGATTAAATAAATATGCATAGCCATAAATATCAGAAATAAAAGTGTAATAAAGTGATTTGTGCAACAACAGATACTACTTTTAAATAGACTGCAAATGCGACTACAGGAGATGACCAGACTGCGAATGTGACATATTACAGGAGATGACCAGACTGCGAATGTGATTACAGGAGATGACCAGACTGCGAATGCGACTACAGGAGATGACCAGACTGCGAATGCGACATACTACAGGAGATGACCAGACTGCGAATACGACATACTACAGGAGATGACCAGACTGCGAATACGACATACTACAGGAGATGACCAGACTGCGAATGTGACATACTACAGATGATGACCAGACTGCGAATGTGACATACTACAGGAGATGACCAGACTGCGAATGTGACATACTATAGGAGATGACCAGGCTGCGAATGCGACTACAGGAGATGACCAGACAGTGAATGCGACTACAGGAGATGACCAGACTGCGAATGCGACATACTACAGGAGATGACCAGACTGCAAATGCGACTAGAGGAGATGATCAGACTGCGAATGCGACTACAATAAATGACCAGACTGCGAATGCGACATACTAAAGGAGATCACCAGACTGCGAATGCGACTACAGGAGATGACCAGACTGCGAATGAAATTACAGGAGATGACCAGACTGCGAATGCGACATGCTACAGGAGATGACCAGACTGCGAATGTGACATACTAAAGGAGATGACCAGACTGTGAATGCAACTACAGGAGATGACCAGACTGCGAATGCGACATACTACAGGAGATGATCAGACTGCGAATGCGACTACAGGAAATGACCAGACTGCAAATGCAACATACTACAGGAGATGACCAGACTGCGAATGCGACTACAGGAGATGGCCAGACTGCGAATGCGACATACTACAGGAGTAGCCAGTTTTCAGCAATGCACAGCTATACAGGGGGGTAAACAACTTTGTCAGGGAGGGTTTAGTAACAGTGAGTCGATAGGCAGAAAGACATACCTGGCCAGCCGGGCTCACTTCCTGCTCTCAGAAGTCGGAGGCGGAGCTTCCCGCAGGAGGGGTGGGGCTTGCTGCAATATGCGCGGGGCTTATATATCGGTAGGGGGCGGGGATATTTGTGGTCCAGGAGAGGCGATCTCAGAGGCACATACAGAGTACATGGGGCAGGGCAGGCAGGGGCAGAGCGTCAGTGGAGCTCCCTGCCTCACCCCTCCCTGCTGACAGAGCCTAACCCGAGCCCAACAGCCGGCTATCTGATAGAACATCGGCGCCAGGTACTATGTTAGTCTGGGAGGACGGGGGACGGGGGGCGTTTTCATGCAGAGGGCGGCTTTTTGCCGCCCCTTCCCCCCGTGGCACCCATGGCACTTGCCATGGCTGGCATACCTTATATACGCCACTGCCCGCTTCCCCCTGAAAGGTGCCAATTGTGGCAGCCGGAGGGTGAGAGGAGACAAATAAGTTCCCCGTTTGGGTGGAACTCTGCTTTAATATCCCATCACCACATAGATTCACTTCTTACTAGATAACGGTAGCTTAAAGCATTAGATAATAATCTCACCATGCTCCAACAGACTGGGCTGTACAAACAAACCAAATTCCAGATAGCAGTGGTATCAGACACTGGACAATGATCCCATCAGGCTCCAATCTTGAATTGTAAAAGTGGACCTGGTTTTTCAATGGACACAGGAATAACGGTATCTTTGGAAGAGCTGATATCCAATCTGGCAGCTCAAGGAAATATCCCAGAGCATATGGGAAGAAGATGATAGCCTTGTAGTGAATATGTTTCGACAAAAGGGTTTATTGATCATGTACATAAGTGTGCAGGTGATCACGTAATATGTGTGCAGATAATCATTGGGACATGTGATTTTAGTGGGACATATGTGGGGGACATGTTTTTATTATTAGGGACATGTGTTTTTATTATTTGGGGACATGTATGTTTTGGGGACATGTGTGGGGACATTGTGTTTATACTGTGTGGTGTGTTTACACTGTGTGGTGATTTGTGTTTATACTAGACTAGTGATCAGTGAGTAAAAAGCTGTAAAAAACTCATCAGCCGGCTGCAGCGATCTGCTCTCCTCTCCTCAGCGATGACTTCTGTGTGAGGAGAGGAGGAGCCGATTGCCTAGCAACCGGCTGTTTGTTTACATCACATGACGGCCATGATTGGACACAGCCGTCATGTGATCAGGAGGGCCAATCACAGAGCCCTCCTGCCGATCTGAGATGATGGGCACGGGTGACACGGGCACATCGGGATCGCGCCGCTGCGCGGGCACGCGCGCGCGCGATCCCGCTCCTTCTGATGGACGTTCCTGAACGTCCTATCAGAAGTAGAGGGCTCCCACCCGGCCGTATATGTGCATTGGCCGGGTGGGAAGTGGTTAAACAGCCTTTTTTTTCTTTCCTTCCTTCAGCCTACTAATTAAGAGGAGTGGTTAATTGGTCACAGGTGCTTGATGTCTATATAACTTTCTGTAGAACTCATTTTGAGCCTTCTCATCTTTGAGCTGGCCACCTTTTTTTTGCTGGAACTTAGACCAAGTGGAACTGGACTAAGTGGTGAGTTGAAAACAGGAGGTTATTACAGGGGTTAAAGGACCTGTGTAGTGTTAGTACCTGTGTAGTGTGAGTATCTGTGTAGTGTGAGTGTGTACCTATCTAATGTAAGTACACGAGTGCTGTGAGTGCATGTGGAGTGTGAGTACACCAGTGCTGCGAGTGCACATGGGCTGCATTGAGTATTAGTGTCAGGTAGTACCTGAGTATTGTGAGTGTTGGGGGTACCGGAGTATTGTTAGTACCTGAGTGTTGTCTGAGTAGTGCGTGTGGATTGTTAGTGCCTGTGTATTGTATATACTTGTGTATTGTGAGTATCTGTGTATTGTCAATACCTGTGTATTGTGAATGCATGTGGGCAATGAGTACACAAGTGCTGCGAGTGCACAAGGTCTGCGAGTGCACGCTGTCTGCAAGTGCACATTGTCGGCGAGTGCTCGTGGTATGTGAGTGCACATGGGCGGCAAGTACCTGCATATTTTCTTGTTGAGTACCTGTGTACTGTATTGTTGAGTATTAGTGTCAGGAAGCTAGTTGTTAGGTAATTTGGACAGGGTATAATCTACAATCCTCATTAGATTAGTAGGTACGATAACCAAAGTGTGTAGAGATGTGCCTTGGTGTACATATTGCAGCATGTATGTTCCTTGATCATCTGAATGTAAGCACATTGTTTTCCTGGAAGCCCAGGTTCTGAATCTAGGGAAGCAACTGTCAGCACTGAGAAGAACCTCCATACTAAAGGAGAGCCAGGAACGGAGAGCAGGTGCCGGCAGGGGCCAGCGCAGAGGTTGGTGGAGACAAAGAGGTACAGGCAATAGAAACGAGTAGATGGGTGAGAGTCAGGATAGAGGGGGAGTTCCAGGGAGACCGATCATGGGCTGCAGCATCCCAATAAGTACGCTCCATTGAGTGGCATTGGTGAAACCGATCAGGGACCAGCACTGCTGGAGCTGAGGGACTCTCCTAGCTGTCAGGGGAAGAACTCCTCCAGTGAGAGTGGGGGGGGGGGGGGGAGTGAAGGGAAAGGATAGACAGATGCTGGTGGTAGGGGACTCAATTCTTAGAAGGATAGAGAGGGCAATTTGTGGCAAAGACCTGAAGTGCCGAACTGTATGCTGTCTACTGCGTGCTCGGGATTGGCACATCATGAATCTGGTTGTCAGATTACTGGGAGGGGCTGGGGAAGACCTGGCTGTTATGGTGCACAATGGCACCAATGACAAAGTCAGAGGCAGATGGAGTGTCCTAAAGAATGATTTTAGGGACTTAAAGCGGGAGTCCACCGGGACTCCGCGTTTTTTTTTTTTTTTTAAAAGCCAGCAGCTACAAATACTGCAGCTGCTGACTTTTAAAATAGTGACACTTACCTGTCCAGCGTGCCCGCGATGTCGGCACCCGAAGCCGATCTCTAGATCGTCTCTCGAGTGCCGCCACCTTGGGTATGGGAATCAGGAAATGGAGCCTTTTGGCTTCATTTCCCGGTTCCCTACTGCGCATGCGTGAGTCGCGCTGTGCAATAAGGACGGTCCCTGCTGCCTCTGGGATCTGTGTGTTTCCCAGCAGGCAGCGGGGCACTTGCGGAAAGGGGCGGGCACTTGCGGAAAGGGGCGTAATCTACTCCCCTTTCCGCAGAGAGCTATCCCGGAAGTGGGTGCAGATACCTGTACTGTACAGGTATCTGCACCCCCCTCCCCCCTGAAAGGTGCCAATTGTGGCGCCGGAGGGGGGGAGGGTTCCGATGAGCGGAAGGTCCACTTTAGGGTGGACCTCCGCTTTAAGAGCTAAATTGAGGTAAGGGACCTCCAAGGTAGTATTCTCTGGAATACTACCAGTACCTCGAGCCACACCAAAAAGGCAGAGGGACATCAGGGAAGTAAACAAGTGGCTGAGGAGCTGGTGTAAATAGGAGGGGTATGGGTTCCTCGAGAACAGAGCCGACTTCTCAGTTGGTCACCAGTTCTATAGAAGGGACGGACTGCACCTAAATGCAGGTGCAGATCTGCTGGGAGTGAAGATGGCCGAAAAGTTAGAGGGGTTTTTCAACTAGGCAATGGGGGGAGGGTCAAGAGGTAGAGATAGTCAGCAATTAACATATTCCAGAGGGTAGTATTAGGGGCATTAGTGGTAGGTTGACTAAAGCACATAAAACTGAGGTAAGTATAGTAAGTCCTATTTTCAATCTTGGAACACCCAATAAGAGGAAAGTATGTGACTGGTCTAAACTATGTGGCCTGTTCACCAATGCCAGGAGCCTGGTGAACAAGATGGGTGAACTAGAGATACTGTTTAATGAGGATGATTTTGATTTTGTAGGAATTTCAGAGACCTGGTTCAACAGCTCTCATGATTGGCTGGCAACCGTTCAAGGGTATTGCCTTTTCGCACAGATCGAGAAGGTAAAAAAGGGGGAGGAATATGCCTATATATCAAGAATAATGTACAAGTGAATGTGAGAGGTGACATCAATAAGGGAGCTAGGGGTGAGGTGGTATCCTTAGGGGTAGAGCTCCAAAGGGTTGAAGCTAAGGGGAAAATAATACTAAGAGTATACTATAGGCCCCCTAACCTGAGGGAGGAGGGGGAGACGGACCTCCTATAACAATTTGGATTAGCAGCAAGGATGGAAAGTGTTATCATAATGGGGGATTTTAATTATCCAGACATAGACTGGGCGGAGGGAACCACACATTTGTCTAAGGTTCGCCAGTTCCTAAATGTCTTGCAGGACAATTTCATGGGTCAGATGGTAGATGCACCAACTAGAAACAAGGCGTTAATAGATCTGCTGATTACCAACAATGCAGACCCGATCACGGATGTGGAAATACGGGGCAATTTAGGAAACCGCGATCAGAGGTCAATTGGCTTCAGTATAAATCACACAAAGGGGAAACACAAGGGGAACACAAAGACGCTTTCAAAAGAGCCAACTTTCCTTTAACTACGAACCTTGCTAAAGGATATAAATTGGGATAAAATCTTAGAAACAAAGAACACGGGGAGAGATAATTTTTCGTTAACAGCATATTAAATAAGGGCATTATCCAGTGCATCCCATTGGGGAACAATTTAAAAGAGCGAACAAAAGTCCTGGATGGCTTAACTCTAATATAAAAATGTATATAAAAGCAAAGGAGAAGGCCTTCAAAAAATACAAGGCTGAGGGATCATCATCAGCATTCAGGCTTCACAAAGAATGCAACAAGGTATGTAAGGTGGTTACGATAGAACACGAAAAAGACACATAGCGGAGGAGAACAAAAAAAATCCCAAGAAATTCTTTAAGTATATAAACCGTAAAAAAGGGAGGACAGACCATATTGGCCCTATAAAGAATGAGGAAGGACATCTGATTTCAAAGGATGGGGGAGATGGCAAAGGTATTGAATGTATTTTTCACTTCAATCTTCACAATGGAATCGGGGGGCAGTGTTTGTCCTTGTGACACATCACAGGAAGCACCCTCATGGCTAACAGAGGACAGAATTAAAAATAGACTTGGAAACTTAACATTAATAAATCACCGGGACCAGATGACTTACACCCAAGGGTACTTAGGAAACTCAGTCAAGTAATTGCCAGACCATTGTTCCTAATTTTTACTGACAATCTACTGACTGGAATGGTACCAGCTTATTGGAGAAAAGCCAATGTATCATCAATATTTTAAAAAGGGCCAAAATACATCCCTGGGAATTACAGGCCAGTTAGCCTAACATCAATAGTATGCAAGCTCATGGAGAGGATGATAAGGGACTTTATACAAGATTTTAGTAATGAAAATTATATTATTAATAGTAATCAGCATGGATTCATGAAGAATCGCTCTTGCCAAACCAATCTATTAACCTTCTATGAGGAGGTGAACTGCCATATAGGTAAAAGAGGTCTGTAGACGTGGTATATCTGGATTTTGCAAAATCATTTGACACAGTTTCCCATAAATGTTCACTGTACAAAGTAAGGTCTGTTGGCATGGACCATAGGGTGAGTACAGGGATTGAAAACTGGCTACAAGGGTGAGTTCAGAGGGTGGTGATAAATGGAGAGAACTCTGAATGGTCAGGGGTGGGAAGTGGGGTCCCACAGGATACTGTGCTGGGACCAATCCTGTTTAATTTGTTCATAAACGACCTAAAGGATGGGTGAGTTAAGCAGGGCAATAACTTCCCCGCAGGATGTGAAAACCTTCCAAGAAGATCTGAACAATTTAATGGGGTGGGTAACTACATGGCAAATGAGGTTTAATGTAGAAAAATGAAAAACAATGCATTTGAGAGGCAAAAATATGAATGCAATCTACTCACTAGGGCGTGAACCTCTGGGGGAATCTAGGATGGAAAAGGACGTGGGGGTTCTAGTAGATGATAGGCTCAGCAATGGCATGTGATGCCAAAATGCTGCTCACAAAGTAAACAGAATATTGGCATGCATTAAAAAGGGGATTAACTCCAGGGATAAAGCGATAATTCTCCCACTCTACAAGACTTTGGTCCTTCCCCACCTAGAGTATGCTGTCCATTTCTGGGCCCCAGTCCTCAGGAAGGATGTACTAGAAATGGAGCGAGTACAAAGAATGGCAACAAAGCTAATAAAGGGTCTGGAGGATGTTAGTAATAAAGTAAGCTTGCGAGCACTGAACTTATTCTCTCTGGAGAAGAGGCGCTAGAGGGATATGATTCCCATTTATAAATACCTTAGTAGTGACCCCACAATAGGGATAAAACTTTTTCACAGAAGGGAGTTTAATAAGGCATGTGGCCACTCACTAAAATTAGAAGAAAATTAAGTTTACCCTTAAACTGCATAGAGGGTTCTTTACTGTAAGAGCGACAAGGATGTGGAATTCCCTTTCACAGGCAGTGGTTTCAGCAGGGTGGCATTGATAGTTTCAAAACACTATTAGATAAGTACTTGAACGACTGCAACAACCAGGGATATACAATGTAATACTGACATATAATCACACTCATAGGTTGTACTTGATGGACTTGTATCTTTTTTCAACCTCACCTACTATGTAACTATGTAATTGTAGCGCCGGCTTCTGAAGAGCATGCGCTATGTGTTTTTTTCTATTTAAAATTCCTAAAGCCACAGTTGGGTTCTAGGGTCAATTATACCAAATTATGGTTTCAGTACCAGTCTAGCTGGATTACACTGGGTTCTGCTTGGCCACAGGTGTCGCTGTCACCCCTGGCAAGTGTGAGAACTCAGTTTAGCTAGGCATATTGGGTGCCATTCTTTCTCAGAACCAGCCCAGTGGGAGTGTCATCCTGCTGTGCATTCTGGGAGAGGGTACTTAAGGTACTGACATCACGTGCTTCTGGGTTCCAGTCCAGAAGATCTTCTTTCTGTCTGCTTGGTCCTGGTCCTCCTGACCACCCCCATGGCCCTCATGGCCTGGGGTGCAGATCCATCCAATTCCGAGTCTCGGGCTGGCTAGCCGGAGGCAAAGTAACTGGGAGGATTCAAAAGTAGTCCGGTGCCGTCTCATCTGTGGAGAGGCCCCGCAACTGGAGAAGCAACCAGGGGAGGACTCTTCAGGAGAAGGCCATGCATAAGGCTGGCTTCCCAGAAAGAGCCTGGAGGCTCGCTTGAAAGACACCAAGTGAATCTACACTCATACAGTATTGCCGGACCAGCTGCGAGATACTGGTACCGTATGATAGCTCTCTAAATTTACCTACATCCTTCAGTTACATTCAAGTCTGTGGCAGAGACTTTATTCACAAGTGTTCTACATCCAAGTCTGTGGCAGAGACTTTATTCACAAGTGTTCTACATCCAAGTCTGTGACAGAGACTTTGTTCAAGTGTTCTACATGCAAGTCTGTGGCAGAGGCTTTGCTTTACTCAAACACTCTATCTCTGCTATGCCTAGTGAGGGGAGGTCTATCTGGTAGCTGTGAGAATCCAGTTGTGAGCGGTAATTCTATGGATTTCTATAGTGAGAGACTTCCTATCTTTTGCAGTTCCAAGAGTACCTGAACTTCCTACCCAACCCTCTACCCATCATTGAGAGACTGTTTTGTCTACTTGTTGTCAAATAAATATCCCAAAAGTGGATCCAGTGTCAGTTTCTGCAATTCTTTGGGCCATCTAATTCGGGAAACCCCTAGATGTACACGAGGTCAAGAAGGTAACGGTAAGCCCAATCAAACCAGCCGCTCCTTTGGGGGTCAGTGCTACATAATCTTCTGTGCAGGCCTATCTATATAAAAAATATGCACACATAAGATACAAAATATTACATAGGTACTTTTACATGGTAGCTGTAAATTTGGTTAAGTTGTATGAAAAAGTGCATGAGATGTTGGGAATCTGTTGCAGATATGACTTACCAGTTAAGGTGCTGTACACATAACTGAGCTCTTCTTGCTTTATTGGAAAACAATAGGTCAAAATTTGGTCTGGCCCTTCCTAAATCAGCTGTATTTCTATCAGTATATGGCCAGCTTAAGTAAGGCTCAGTAGGAGCAGGAGCTTGTTTGCCATTTATGCGTTCACTTTGCGGCTAGATACCTGTATATGCTTTATGTTTAATTTTGCTGGAATAAGTAACCTATTTTGATTAAGTAGAAACAAAAAATAAATAAAATGGGATTTCAAATGATAAAGTCCTATTTTATTTCTTGTTTGTTTTTACTGAATCAGGGATGGAGACGTATTCACATACATTTCATATAAAGTCCCACTAAGTCCCCCCTTTTTTCATATGTTTTGTTTAAGGACCAGAGCTTTGTTCAGTCTAATCCCCACAGTACGCTATTGATTTTTGTACCAATTGGAGTTTCCATAATTTCCTCCACGGAAAAAGCCTGTTTCCTGTATTGTATTGCTTCTTAATAAGGAGTAGAATCTGTCATAAAATAGGTTTATTTTTAGCATCAAAAATGGAATAAACCACTGTACTGTGTTAGCTAAAGATAGCAACAAGAAAGCAAATATATAGGTATAATTTTTATTGGCTAACTGAACGTTTTAGAGCAAGCTTTCAAGAATATTAACTTATGACACCATGCCTCAGAAGGACAGCAGAGTGTTCTTAAAAGCTTTCAATATAATATATTCTGTTATAAGCCAGTTAAAGGGATAGCCTGTATATTTATTATTATTTAAAAAGTATAAAAAATAGAGATTAGGACATTACAGAAAAATTGTCTTAGTGGCCCACTTTGATAAAGAGAAAATTATAGATACCGTAAATATTTATCTATATCTATAATCTATATTTATCTATTGCATAGACAGTATGTAAATTGCAAGGGAAACTTGACTTCAGACCCACAGAAGTTTAGATACAAGTGATTAGCAGATGTGACAAACCAATTTAACAAAATGATTATTGACCCATCTGGCACTCAGGCCTCCATCTTAATGGCAACCTATCAAATTTAACACATAATAAAGCTGACACAAAAATATGAGGTGGTTGCACAATCCACAAATCTGAGATGATCAATATGCAAAAATTTACTTCTAACTCCAAACTTTGGAACTCTGTCATTGCTCTTGCAATGGTAGAGAATTTCTATTGGTTACAGAGGCGTGGTGAATTGCATTTAACCAATTAAACTCTAGAGCATTTTTGAAAAAAAAAAAATTAAACACATGTAAAAATCTTTATTTTTGGCAATAAAATTGCTTAAACCCTTGGTTAAACATTATTTATTTTCTAAAAGCAGAGGTCATGTAGAATAAAAATATGATATTTGCAAATGTTTATGCTACATGATATTTGCGCAACTGTTTATTAAACAGAAATTTTCAGGAAAAAATATAATAAAACCATTTTAATGCAAACAAACACACACAATATTATACCCATTGTTTTTGGAAAATATAAAAGATAAGGTTGTGCTGAATAAGAAGATATCAAACATGTCAAGTCTTAAAATTGCATGCTCCCATAATATTGCAAAAAAAAATATGGTACCCAAAATCTCCATAGGTGGAGCCTTTACTGCTCATCATTTTAGAGTTAACCAAGAGCTTTTGTGCTAGAATTTCTGCTCTCACTGTGACATTTGTAACAATAAGTCGTATGTGTCCAGTAACTATCGTTTACATATGCTTGCGCACCCTGAGTGTGCATTTGCGCATGTGTTTCGGGCAAGGGGGGTTAGAGCAATTTTTTTTTTTTAAATACATTTTATTATAATTTTATTTTTGTTTTTTTTATTTATTTATGCATTTGTTTTCTACTTGATTGCTATAACAAGGAGTTAATGAACCCCCATGTGATAGCATTGGGCAGGTGACAAGTACTGTTTATGGAGACATTAAGGGTCTTTTCACAGCATCTAAACAAGCACAGATCAACATGGCTAGATGGGTCCCCTGACTGTACTGGGCAGGAAATGGTGGATATGAAACCAGAAGTGACAAAATCATTGTCGCTTCCTGATACTTCTACCGCCTTGCCCACTCTGTGAAAGTAATCGGCTGCTATAGAGCCCACAGGGAGTGTATTTTTTTCTGTGTGTTCACATACACTTTAAAGGTTAATTTTTGGTGTTTTACTTTTCCACACTGCACTGTGGGCTTGGAAAACGAATTAGTACTGTGTATGTTTATATTTTAAAAAAAAAGGCACTACATGTAATTAGACATTTTGTTTGCATTACATATAGATTTTTTCAGATTGCTACTGTCGATAAGGCTGGGTTCACATATGTGCGAATTGGATGCTGCTTTCCCCACATCTAATTTGCATGAAAAGCGAGTGTGACCAGCTCTCAATGAAGATGGTTCACACAAGTCCGGGGCGATCGCAGTGCGCATTCCAAAAGGGTCCTGTGCGTGTTTGGGTCTGGCTCATTTGTGAATTCAGGGAAAAATTCTGACCTAAACCAGTGAATAGGAATAAACACACTGGACCTCATGCTGGGAACCACAGCCGCACATATGTAAACCTGGCCTCAAGAGACCCTGTCGCAAACACCAAGCAAAAAAATGTCAAAGTTACTACTTGCAAGAATCTATAGGTGCCTCGACATGCTTGCAAGCTCTCCTTTTATGGGTAAATATCAGGCTGTTCTGACCTGCAATGCTGTGACACTTCCGGGTGGTGTCAGAGCTCAGCTCTAAGTCCCCCATATTCCAATTGGCCTGTCATGCTGTCTATACAAGGCTACCTCAATAGCCAATAGAAACCAGCCAGGTGGAAGAAATAGGCACTATCAGGAAATGCTAAAGCTTTGCTTGTCAGAATGGCTTTGGCAGGCTTCTGCAGATATGTGGAAGCATATCTAGATGCCTTTGCTTTACACATGTAGCAGTTTCTTTTGTGGTCTTGATGAGCTTCTTTTAAAAAAAACAGTATATAATAGGAACCTTTTCAAAATCATAATTTTCTGCTGTACTTTGATTTACAATTACATGGCTGACTGAATGAAAATAACTTATCATTTTGTTCTTCATGCCGACAATCATCATCCGAATTTTCCCTATCAGAAGGGTGATATTGTGCTTAACTGCATGTTCAGTGGAAAAGTTCAGAGTAGGTACTAACACCACCATCACTCTTGTTCACAATTCCATCTCCTCTAAAAGCAGCTCTGCTCTCTATTATTTATGGAGTGCAGGTAGCGAGCGCAGCCTACATTAAGGCATAAATGTTTAACTCTGTTCATTACTGCAAACCATCAACACTCCATCAAAGTGTACAGTATACAACTGACAATAAACTAGTAAAGCCAAGCTGTGAAGTATAACACCTTGTTACTGATGTCTCTATCATACCAAAGAATCATGAAAACAAGTCCTAAGGACATCAAAAACATGCCACCCCTTTAAAATGTGTTTTAAAAGGAATGCACATGCCTTTCATTTTTTTTTTTTTTTTTTTTAGCAAAACATGTAGGCAATCTGGATGCTATAAATAATCTTATTAATTTGTTACTATTTTAAAAAGTCTTTATTTTTATAATCTGTTATTAAGCATGTATCTGGGGGAGACATATTTGCTCATTGCAGGGGCAGACTTTGCTTTCTGCTTTGCATTACAATGCAATGGTTGTGCCTTACTGCTTTTTCTTACAATGCAGGTCCTAGAGTCATTCAGAAAGAGAGAGAAGCAGTTGTGGAATTGCCTTTTCTTCTACAGGAGGTCAACCAGAAGGTTACTGGCAGATAAGATATACCATTGAATCTTTAAAGGGTAATTCCCAAAACACCTTTTGACTGGCTTGGCCAAGGAACTATCCAGTGTTGAAAGCTGACATCATCTGGCTCCTAACGCCATTGCTAGTTCTAGGGTATGCAAATCACTTTGAGTGAGACACCACAGGTTCGCACTACCAAAAAGTAGAAAAAATCCTGAGATTTAGATCATAGCAACCCACTTAACGGAATAGAAACCTTCACTGAGACATAAAAGGTGTGATATGATAGGTTACCTTTAAAGAGGAAGTAAACCCTGATGAGTTTACTTCCTCTTTCTTTCCCTGCAAAGGCAAAGCATAATGGACTACTATGCATCGCATAGTAGTCCATTATGTGTCACTTACCTGACACAGGAGCCAGCGAAGTCACCGCTGTCCCCTGTAGTTCCGAGCGTCCATCTTCTTGGTGGGTCTCCGTGGGTCTCGCTGCTCCGGCGCTGTGATTCGCCAGAGCAGCGATGACGTCACTCCCGCGCATGCGCACGGGAGCCGAGACGCGTGGCATTGTGCGGCATCTTCGTCATCGACGATGCCCCGCTCAGTGTGCCTGCGTGCCGCTGTCTACGGCGCATGCGCCGTAGATAGCGGTGCCCGTCTTCGGGCAAATATCTCCTAAACCGTATAGGTTTGGGAGATATTTCTTGGACCTACAGGTAAGCCTTAATCTAGGCTTACCTGTAGGTCAAAGTGGTTTACAACCACTTTAAGAACTAGTAAACTCACAGAAAAAGGTACTTAACATAAAATATAATCCGCAAATGTGAACACAGGTTCTCGGCTATGGCAAGTTTGGAAGTTCAGTTAGCAGTATTCTATGTGAATGCAGGACAGGAGATCAGCAGGAATATACACATTAACCACTTTCAGACCAGACCAATTTGCTGGTCAAAGACCAGACCACTTTTTGCGATTCGGCACTGCGTCGCTTTAACTGACAATTGCGTGGTCGTGCGACGTGGCTTCCAAACAAAATTGACGTCCTTTTTTTCCCACAAATAGAGCTTTCTTTTGGTGGTATTTGATCACCCCTGCGGTTTTTATTTTTTGCGCTATAAAAAAAAATAGAGCGACAATTTTGAAAAAAACACATTATTTTTTACTTTTTGTTATAATAAATATCCCCCAAAAAATATATAAAAAAACATTTTTTTCCCTCAGTTTAGGCCGATACGTATTCTTCTACATATTTTTGGTAAAAAAAATCGCAATAAGCGATTATTGATTGGTTTGCGCAAAAGTTATAGCGTTTACAAAATAGGGATAGTTTTATAGCATTTTTATTAATAATTTTTTATTATTTTTTTTTTACTAGTAATGGCAGCGAACAGCGATTTTTATTGTGACTGCGACATTGTGGGGGACCCATCGGACATTTTTGACACATTTTTGGGACCATTGTAATTTATACAATAATCACTGCTATATAAATGCAGTGATTCCTGAGTAAATGGCACTGGCAGTGAAGGGGTTAACCAGTGGGTGGCAGTGTAGGGGTTAAGTGTTCCTAGGGGTGTGTTACTAACTGTGGGGGGGTTGGGCTTTCATTTAGTGAACACTGATCTCTGCTCCAATCACATGGAGCAGAGATCAGCGTCACTAGTTGCTAGGCAGAATGGAGAAATGTTGTTTACAACGGCATTTCTTCATTCGGCCGCTCCGTGAGACGATCCGTGAGATGATCCTGCGACCGGACTCACAGAGGTCCCGACCAGCGCGGGAGCGCGCCGCCGGCGGCGCACTCCCGATGGCAGGGCGGAAAATTTAAAGGGACGTACATGTACGCCCATTTGCCTGCCCGTGCCATTCTGTCGACGTACATCGTCGTGCGCTGGTCGGCAAGTGGTTAAACTTGTTTTAAACATTCTTAGTTCTGATAATCTCTTGGATTATACACCAATACTTGGATGACATTAAAAACTCTTTTTCATAAGACAGCTTTTAATTAGTTTTTTTGTGTTTTTTTTTCACTTACTAAAGTAACTAACTGATCTTTACGTTCTTATAGAGCTACACCACCCAATGAATCTTCACCATCCAAACCTTTCAGGTGTATCGAATGCCTGTATACACCTGCCAGCCGCAACATTATTACCGTACCATTGAAGTGATGTAGTAGCTGGTACAACCATAGAGAGCAGTGTGTGGTAGGGGCACACAGACACTTGACACACCTAAAAGTGTCAGATGCTGAAGATTCTTCAACTGCTGAAGCTCCACAAGCAGACACAAATCTTAGTCACCTGTGGGAATTATTACAGTTCTTATAAAGGCTGGCTCTTTAATTATGTATTTATTTAGACAGTGCCTTTTTCTTGCTTAAATCAAAGATAAAATAGTATAATGTTAGAACGATAGTGTCATGGTCAGGGGTCAAACCAGTAGCTTTAGCAGTAGAGAGACTCCCAACAACCAGCAGGATAGGTACACAAGCAGGTCATCCTGACAGATGACACAAGCCCATCCAAGGTGCTGGGTCTAAGTACTAACCATTGTTCACCAGGGCTCCTGATGGTGGGGATGGGTTTTACTGCATGTTAGTACAAGGTCGCAGTCCTCAAGATTGCCCCACCAGGAGGTAAGAAAGCTGGGGTTCAGTAGCAGATATAGAAGTAAGGGATCAAGAAGAAGCATGATCAGTAAGACCCCTTTCACACTGAGCCAGTTTTCAGGTGTTTTAGCACTACAAATTGTGCCTGTAAAGTGCATGAAAACTGCCTCTCCTGCCTCCCCAGTGTAAAAGCCCAAGTGCTTTCACAGTGGGGTGGTGCGCTTGCGGGACAGGAAAAAAATTCCTGCAAGCAGCATCTTTGGGGTGGTGTAGGAGCGCTGTATACAGCCCCTGCCCATTGGAATGAATGGCCAGCAATTACAAAGTGCCTGTAAAGCACTTTGGAAGTGCCACTACACTGGCAGTTTTAACACTTTCTTTGGCCGCTAGCGGGGGTTAAAAGTGCCCTGCTAGCAGCCGAAAAGCGCTGCTAAAACAACGGTAAAGACCTGCTAAACTAGCAGTGCTTTACTGCTAATGGACCCGCCACCCCAGTGTGAAAGCAGCCTTAATAAGCCAAAGGTCGATAACAAGTGGTTGCAGTTTGGGTTCAAGCAGAAGTGTAGTTGAAGAACAAGCCAAAGGTAGATAATGAATGGTAGTGAAGATACAAATGGCAGCAGGAATGACAAGAGCGTGATATTGGCTGGAGAGAGCACAATAATCTGCCAAACAGGAAGTGCAGATGCATGGATTAAATTAGGAAATTTGTGGAAACAAGACATAGGGCAAGCTTGTCCAATCAATCTGGCAGGGAGCTGTCCAGTATCTCAGATAGTTCAGTGAGAAGAGTTGCTGCTAGATACAGCAGAGGTCCTGGGTTCAAGCCACTTACAGATAGTGATAATGAAGTATAACCACTTGATTAGATAAAAGTAATGCATTTTTCAGCTAAAAAGGTTTATGCACACATAACAATGAGCATTAAAATGGGGGCTGTTTCCAAACCAGTTATGGTTCTCATCAAGTACTGTACCACCGATAAGTGCACTAATGACACTAGAGTTAGGGGTTATTGGATGAGGGGACTGTATATATGACTGCTGGACAACTGTAAATAATGTACAACTTACTAAGTTTCTGGCAGGATCAGAAAGCACTTATTGAACAGATAAAACATATATATTTAGCTGACCAAAAGGGAGAAACTAGGGGAAGTCCATTTTTTGGGTTTACATACACTTTAACACTTAGTACCCACTTTTAAAATGATACTCTGCTGAATAGTTACACATTTGCTGTAATACCATATATATGAACTGAGAATTAAAGGGCCATTTTCTTGTATTATCTGTTCAGGCTGGAATATCAAATCAATCAGTAATCAACAAATTTAATATTTTTTCTTTCACATTCACCTATATTTAGAACAAACATTTTAATAAAAATGTTACAGAAAGGTCATTTTAGAAATAGATTATTGTTATGCTGATTACTTCTAATGTATCTGATTTCTGCAATGCTTTATGTAAGGCTAGGTTGTAGTCTGCTGAATAATTAATTGAAACATGATAACAGAAATAGTCACAATACATCTGTTAACTAATATATATTATAATATAAATCCATTGTTTGGATAAAAACATTTGACTTTTAAACCAGTTTCTAAATGAGGGGCAGAATAAAAAGGTAAATGTAGTTTTCCCAAAATGCCTCAGTCTGTAGCCCCTTCAACAATTTTTCCAGTATGGGATTCAGATGCACACTACTCCACCTTGCCATGTTCGGGGTTGATGCAATGTTTACCACACCTCAACACCGTGACCTCTCCACACCTTCCAAACAAACTCGCTTGATATTTGCACAGCTATTTATCAAACGCTCATTTTCAGGCAAAAATACACCTAAATGCATTTTAGTGCATACAAACATAATATAATAACCTTTTTTTTTGGTAATGTATAAAAGATAATGTTGTTCTGAGTAAACAGATACCAAACATGTGAAAATTGAAAATTTCCCACGCCTGTGAAAAATCAAAATACAATGGAACTTAAAAATCTCCATATGCAACATTTTTTAAATCCTTTGCAGGTTACTAGATTACTAGGCAGGATAAGCTTCTCTGAAGAGAAGGGTTTTCAGGGCTTGTCTAAAAGCATAGTAGGAGTTAATCGGACAGATTGGGGTAGCGAGTTCCATAGGATTGGAGAAGCTCTGGAAAAATTCTGGAGGTGATAATGGAAGGAGATGACGAGGAAGCTAGAGAGCAGGAGGTCTTAGGAGGAACAAAAAGAACAATTAGGTTGGTATTTTGAAACTAGGTTAATGATGTAGTTGGGTGAGCAGAAACCAATGAAGGGTTTGCAGAGAGGAGTAGTAGGCAAGGAGTGGTTGGTAAGGTGGATGATCCTGGCAGCAGCATTCATGATGGACTGAAGGGAGGATAGCGTATGTAAAGGTAAGCCAATGAGACGGCAGTTGCAGTAGTCAAGGAGAGAGATGACCAGGGAGTGAACTAGGAGCTTTGAGGTGTCATTGGTTAGAAAGGGGCGTATTTTGGAAGTTTTTTGCGGAGGTTGAGGCTGCAATATTTGGACAGTGATTGGATGTGGGGCCTTAAGGATAATTCAGAGTCCTGGATTACACCTAGAACCTTGACATGTGGGGATGGGCTGATAGTTGTGCCATCGATCTTGAATGAGAGATCAGGGGCAGAGGAACATGGGGGAGAAAATATCATGAGCTTGGTTTTGGATAGATTGAGTTTGAGGAATATAAGGCATTAGATATACATATGTCGGTGGCACAGTGGTGTAGTGGGTAGCATTTTCGCCTAGCAGTAAAAAGGGCCGCTGGTCCGAATCCCAACCATGGCATTACCTGCCTGGAGTTTGCATGTTCTCCCCTGGGTACTCTGGTTTTCTCCCACACTCCAAATATCTGCTGGTAGGTTAACTGGCTTCAGTCTAACTTGGTCCTAGTATGGGTATGTATGAATATGAGTTAGGGACCTTAGAATGTAAGCTCATGGAGGGTAGGGACTGATGTGAATGTACAATGTTTATGTAAAGCACTGCATAAACTGACAGTGCTATATAAGTACCTGAAATAATAATATGGCAGTATTGAGGTGGTTAAGGGCCATTTCACACTGCTGCACTACAGTTTGACCACAGTACAGGTGCGGAGCCATTTTTGTGCTTGTTATCTGTGGTTTCCCATAGACTTTTCATTATGTCATGTTTTGGCATGTTTTCTGAAAGCACACCAAAAGTCCTGCATGATGCATCTTTAGTGTATTTGAAAACTGCAGCAAAGCAGTGTGAACCAGGCCTAAGGATTTGATGCGATTTTTAGTGTGATTAAGTAGTCCGACTTGGTTGCATTTTTTAAAAAGTTTTTTATTCCAATATATTTTTACCAGGGAAAGGAGACCGAATGGTGGTTGTTACCCATTCCTGCCACATGTACACATACCATGCCTTGAAAAAGTATTCATACCCATTGAAATTGTTCCAACTAAAAACATACATGTATTTTATTGGATTTTATGTAATAGATCAACACAAAGTGTCACATAATTGTGAAGCGGAAGGGAAATTCTGAATAGTTTTCAAAATCTTTTTACAAATAAATATCTGAAATGTGTGGCGTGCATTTGTATTCAGCCCTCTTTACTGCGATACCTCTAACTAAAATTTAGTGGAACTAATTACCTTCAGAAGTCACCTAATTAGAAAATAAGGTCCACCTGTGTGTAATTTAAGCTCAGAATACATACAGCTTTCTGTGAAGCCAGCAGAGGTTTGTTAGAGAACCTTAGTGCACAGACAGGATCATGAAGGCCAATGAACAAGCCAGACAGATCAGGGATAAAGTTGTGGAGAAGTTTAAAGCAGGATTAGGTTATAAAAAAAATATCCCAAGCTTTGAACATTTCACGGAACACCGTTCAATCCGTCATCCGAAAATGGAAAGAGTATGGCACAACTACAAACCTACCACGACATGTGGGGGGCACAGCAAACGTGGAAGAAGAGGCTCTGGTCAGATGAGACCAAAATTGAACTTTTTGGCCTTAAAGCAAAACGCTATGTGTGGCAGAAAACTAACGCTGCAAAATCACACTGAACACACCATCCCCACCATGAAACATAGTGGTGGCAGCATCATGTTGTGGGGATGTTTGTTTTTCTTCAACAGGGACAGGGAAGCTGGTCAGAGTTGATGGGAAGATGGATGGAGCCAAATACAAGGCAACAATACCCATTAGAGTCTGAAAAAGACTTGAGACTGGGGCGGAGGTTAACCTTCCACAGAACAATGACCCTAAACATACAGCCAGAGCTACAATGGAATGGTTTAGATTAAAGCATATTCATGTGTTAGAATGGCCCAGTCAAAGTCCAGACCTAAATCCAATTGAGAACCTGTGGTAAGACTTGGAAATTGCTTTTCACAGACGCTCTCCATCCAATCTGACAGAGGTTGAGCTATTTTGCAAAGAATAGGCAGAAATTTCACTCTTTCACTCTTTAAATGTGCAAAGCTGGTAGAGACATAAGAAAAAAGCTGTAATTGCAGCGAAAGGTGGTTCTACAAAGTACTGACTCAGGGGAGCTGAATACGAATGCACGCCACACTTTTCACATATTTATTTGTAAAACATTTTGAAAATTATTTAATAATTTTCCATCCACTTCACAATTATGTGCCACTTTGTGTTGGTCTATCACATGAAATCCCAATAAAATACATTTACGTTTTTGGTTGTAACATGACAAAATGTGGAAAATGTCAAGGGGTGCGAATACTTTTTCAAGGCACTGTACATATATGTGGTCTCACAGAAGTGGGTCTTCCTCTATAGGGCCCCATTTATACATACACACTAAAGAATAAATTGGTGGATCAGGGTTTTATCTAGGACAGTGTCAAGGTTAGGGTCGAGGGTCAATGGTTAGGATCAAGGGTCGGGATCAAAGGTCAGGGTCAGTGTATTTTAAGTAGGTAGGATTAAAACATTTTTTTTTTTTTACATAGCATCAATGTCAGTGTGTTTAGGTAGGATTTAAAAAAACAAAAAAAAAATGAAATGAGCACTATTGTGGGCAATGCTATGGGTACAAACAACATATAACATACAAATATGTGGTAATACTGCGACTGTCAGGAGCAGGAGATTTTATTTTGCAATGTTCATTGGGGGTATGTTATGGTAATGGCAAGAAAAATACACCTATATTTTAAAAAATATATATATATATATATATATTTTATTACTAGTTTGTCCCAGTTTTCCTTCCTTTGCAAAGAAAAAAAATCAGGACATATCTATTGTCATTTACCACCAAATGAAAGCCCAATTCGTACTTTAAAAAATAAGGTACAAGGAAGGAAACTGTTCACGTGTCAACTAACCAGCAATGCAAGTCCAAGTCTTGGCTTTCTAACTATTTCAGTTGTGTCTCAACGCCACAGCAGGTTCTATCAGAATACAAGAGGATGTTCTTTAAACATTTCATTACTTTGTAATGCTAGGTAATGCAGGTTATATTGTTAAAAAGCCCATTTTTCATGCAATGTTCAATTTCAATAGTAGCAAACCGAGGCTATGAAAAGCTATGGAAACGAAGGCTAGGGAAGGCTATGGAAAATATTTTTTTAAAACATTTTGAAATAATCTACTTGACATTTTTCTTTGAGAAAAAAAACATAACTGCAGAATAGTTAAACCAACAGTAACTATTAACAAAGGGTCAGTCAAAATACTTGCCATTTGAAGATCCGGTCAATATTTCAGCTGCTGAACAGAACTTTCCAGCAGCAGCTAACCTTACTAAAATAAAACAAGCCTTTAATATTCATATCAAATGATATATATGAAAAACTATAAAATTAGACTAGTATACTTTTAAAGGCCAACTTAAAATATTTGATCTCTTTAGACATACCTGGGTTGAATCGCATAGACTGGTGTCCTATATTAATTAGGACAAAACTAAGGAGACTGTAAAGGTGGGTTTTGTCCACAGGAATTTCAGGGGTCAAGTTTAGTGTTAAGGTCAGGTTGTGGGTTTAGTGTTAAGGTTGGGGTAAGTTGTTAAAGTTTGTGGGTTAATTGCTGAATGCTGTGGAAACTCAATGGGTAACTCCATTTTCGTGGGGGGGAGGGGGGGAAGCAAAAAAGCAAAAATAATATAGCTTATACAGTGCGACACAAGTCATATTGTAATTGAATGTTATTAAAAATCCCCTTTCCTTTTCAATCTGCAGGCACTCTAATTTTCTAAAAATGCAAAGGAATATGGCTACATGGAGTTTTTCTGTACAGAGAATATGTACTGACCACCCCCCCCAGAAGCATAATTTTCTGCTTGTGTGATTGGCTCACCAATTTTGCCAGTCTGCACTAAGATAAAAGTCCAAATTCAGGTATCCCTTACAACAAAAATGTCATTTTTCGTGAGATACTCCCAATAGGAACACGTCTAAAGGGATGCAGGCCCAGCAGAATTCCTCATTAGAGCTCTCCAACTGCACAGCTGACTGATAATTATGAGATCACTCCCATTAGACCAACTCAGCAAAGAGGATAACACAGGATAATTCAATACAATTCTGCAAATCCATATAAGTTTGGCCACAATTTAATATAGCTAAGTAGGTAATTGGCATTAATAATTGGCACATTTATGAGACCAACAGTTCTGAATCACTGAAGTTTATGCCAGTGCCTAGCAAATGCACCAAGTCACCCTTGGCTACTAAACATAAAAATAAACCTATTCCAGGTAATAGTTGTGTTGGGCTGAGAGGGGGAAGGTCAAGTGTGAAGGTTGAAAAGTTTTGGTTAACCACTTGCTTACTGGGCACCTAAACCCCCCTCCTGCCCAGACAAATTTCAGCTTTTAGCACTGTTACTATTTGAATAACAATTGTGCGGCCATACAACACTGTACCCAAATGAAATGTTTATCATTTTTTTCTCCACAAATAGAGCTTTCTTTTGGTGGTTTTTGTTAAAAAAAATGAAAAAAGACAGAATAAAAAAAAAAATACAAAACCATTTTATATTTTGTTAATAAATTTTGCAAACAGGTAATTTTTCTCCTTCCTGATGTACACTGATGAGGCTACACTGATGAGCACTGATAGGCTGCACTGATGGGCACTGATAAGGCTGCATTGATGGGCATTGATAAGGTGGCACTGATGGGCACTAATAGGCGGCACTGATAGGTGGCACTGGTGGGCACTGATAGGTGGCACTGGTGGGCACTGATGGGCGGCACTGAAGGGCATTGATAGGTGGTACTGAAGGGCACTAATAGCTGGCACTGATAGGTGGCACTGATGGGTGGCAGTGATGGGCACTGATCCGCTACAGTATACAAAGATTAATATAATTGAAAAAAAATCCTGGAGTTGGGCTTTAGGCTGGGTTCACACTTCCGACGGAGCAGGGGTCCGGTGCGTCCCAGTTCTCTGTTTCAGGGACAATCAGGACCGAATATTTGATGAATTCAACCCTGAAATGGAGCCAAAGATGCACAGCATTCCTGTGCAAGCGGCTCCACAGCCGCCGCTCCACAGCCACAATGGAGGCATGTGAACCGACTCCATAGAGAGCCGGTCACAAACTCCTGTTATGCAAATATCCTGCATCCAATTCGCATAGGCCTTAAGGTTTTGAGTTAGGAGATCTATAGCTTTACTTTAATTTCCCTTTCTACACTAAAACCACTATGCCAAAAATGACTTAGTTCCAAGGTCTTACTATTACTAGCAGGTGTGCGCCAATAAATTAGCAGTTTCGGGCTCAGTTGACTTCTAAGGCTCCATGCACACTGGAGCTCATAAACTGCAGTTTATTGGAGTTTGGGCGTTTTTTATAAAAGCCCATAAACTCCACTCTATGTTAGCCTATGTGTCCATGCACACATGGACGTTTTTCAGCTTTAATGAGCAGTAGAGTTTATGGGCTTTTTTCTGAACGCCAGAAATTCGCGTTCAAAGTGCCGTTTTTCACCGCCAGAAAACGACAAACACTGATAAACGCTCATAAACGCTTATAAACGCTCATAAATGCGCGTTAATTAGTGTTCGGCATTCTATTTTTTCAATGCATTGTGGGAGTTTGGAATGTACTGTGGGATTTTTGGAGTGTCCTCTGTGTATTTTTATTGAAAACGCCCATAAACGCTAACGCTAATAAACGCTCATAAACGCTAGTACAAAACGCTGTTAAAAGCAAGTTTTTCAACTAGTGTTTTCTGCCAGCAATCTGGCGTTCAGAAAAAGCTTTTTTGAGCTTCAGTGTGCATGGAGCCTTAAAGGTGAAATATTCAAAGAATCCAGGATCCAAAGTAGAAAAACACCTGTGCAGAGACATTATTTTCTACCAAAATGCTTTTTGTGCTGTAGGTTTTATACTATGACAAAGCCATCTGTTCCTAGAAATGTATCCCCACCTGGGTTGGAGACTGAAGTAAATGCTTAATTATGCTTTGCAACTGTTTTGTCACTATGTATACTGTATACATTTTAATAAAAGAAATGCTAGCGAAGCAAATTCATGCAATACAATGCATGATCAGAAACTGACAAATCCAATAAAATTCTGCAAATCCATAAATCTCAGCAAGTTAGGCAGAAATTTGCTTTAGTTAGGTAGATAATTGGCACATTTATGAGATCAGCCATTCCAAAAGTTGGTTCACTGAAGTTTAGGCTAATTGGGTATGCCTGTGCCTAGCAAATTCACCAAGTCACCCTTGGCTACTAAACATATTTATAAAATATCAAATTCCAGGTAATAGCTGCCATTTCATTAGATGCTTAGCTATATTTTAATCATGATTTCATCAGCATGTAGTTGGTTCTTACATTCCCTAGAGACTAGGGTTTCCTGCAGGTTACATATCGTTTCCTGAGAAACTAGGACAACCAATTTTGGAATTTTACTTTTGTTATGTTTTGTCTTGCTAGATACGTATAGTGCTAAATTTCATAACAGCGAATGATAGCGAAGTTAGCCATCAGTAATCCCATGCAGAGTAGTCTCAGAACAGGAGAGGCCACACTAAGTTTATAATAAAGATATAGGTATAATATATATATATATCTATATATATATCTATATATATATATATATATATAGATATATATATATATAAACTATAGCTATATGGTATAGGAAAAATTAAGCATAAAACCTACTATACAATGTGAGTGGATATGTTTTAAACTATTTGATTTTTATAATAAAACAGGATTATTACGTGAATATCATACGTGAATCTTTCTATGCCATTTATTCACACCATGTACAAGCATCCCATTGCACAATAATTAAGGAGTGACAAAAGAGGACTACAAAGCTCAGCAAACCCAGGATATTTGCACAAAGACATATCACTCCTGTCATTGGGAGTCCATAGCAGCTGGAGTGATAAAGCAGGACTACAAAGCTCAGAAGACTCAGGATATTTGCGAAATGCGCATATGACTCCTGTCATTGGGAGGCCATAGCAGCTGGAGTGATGAAGGAGGACTACAAAGTTCAGCGGACCCAGCATATTTGCGCAAGCACATATCGCTTCTGTCAATGGGAGTCCATAGCAGCTGGTGAGTGAGTGGGCACACAGGAGGGGAGTACGATTTACACCGCATTTGAGGACTTTACGGCACTTGCCACTTTAGCACAATGGAACTTTACTTCACTATTAAGAAGAATTGATATAATGGACCTTATGTGAATTATGATGCATTGAATTTGATTTATTTGTATTAACCATGAACAAGTAAATATACATAAAAAAATCATTCTCCCCCCCCCCCCCCCAGTCCATTACCAGGCCCTTCGGGTCTGGTATGGATATTAAGGGGAACTCCACAACATTTTTTTTTTTTAAATGGCAAGGGGGTCCCCCAAAAATGCATACCAGGCCCTTCAGGTCTGGTATGGATTTTAAGGGGATCCCCACCCCAAATTGTTTTAAAAAAAGCAAAGAATCCGTACCAGACCCTTATTGAGCATGCAACCTGGCAGGCTGCAGGAAAAGGGGGGGGGCAAGAGAGTGCCCCCAGCTCCTGAACTGTACCATGCTGATATTGTTAATTGATTGTAAATTGTTTATGGACACTTGTATCTAATTAAGGGGAAGAGTCCAAGGGAAGCTTTCTGACCAAGTGCTTTTGTGAGTATAAAACACATATTATAATAAAATGTTATTAAAGATATCACATGAGTCCAATGTGCCTTCTATCTTGTTAATAAAGTTACATAAGCCCATTTAAATACAGTATTTATTGGCGTGCATTTCTTTAATTAAATTTTAAGGAGAAATAAAAAGTTACCTTAGACAGCCCATACATTGATCTTTTTTTTTTTCTGCTCAACCAGTGGGTTGAATAAAGATGATTGGATTCCCTATCCACACACTTGGTGTGGATAGTGATATCCTTCCCACTGTGGTATTGTACTCTGACAGCGGGGTGACTTTTCCGGCATCAGTATACAATGATCAGTATTGTTATAGTCGGTGGCACTGGTCATTCAGGAAACACCATGTCGATAAATTGACTTGTGTACAAACAGCCTGTCCATAAATTGATCAAAATTCTGCTGAACCGTACTTATAGACATTTCTTCTTTTGGATGTTTCAATAAATATGACTCATTTGTCATATTGTCATATGACTCAACTCATTGTACAGACTGTGGTTGGTCTTTGTCTGTGGCCCGTATTTAATTATTCTCTGTGATTTGATTCTTTGGGCAATTTAATCTGAATTGCCCTTTCAGTTTGACTTAGAAGGAAGTAGAAGTATAGGTTGAGCCTGGCCAAGAACCAAGATGTTAACCTTAATTTATGTGTTGCACTGCATGAATCTGTGTCTTAAATTCCTTTTCCAGAAAGGCATCTCTTACCCTTTCCAGAAGGATGTGTGATGACAGCTAATTATCCTCCAATTTATCTGAGGGCTAATCACAGAAGATATTTGGCAGTTTGGACAGCATAGGGATTACCATAATTCCCGTTATGTTGTCAGATAACAAATCATTATGGCAGACTAAGATACAAACCAGTTACCTATGATAAAATGTAATTTCATTGTTCTCACAATAGAACTAACGTCTCTAGGCAATACCCATTTGTTGGATAGAAAGAATTCCTACTTACTATATCTGCATGATTTTGATTTCCAAATCATTCTTTTTTTAGACATCGATTTGGCATAAATGTGTCCAGACTGAATTTATCTGAATGTCTGTCATACACTTTATGCTGTCTTGGCTGCTTCTGTAATTTCAGTTGGCTGGAGCAGTGTTTCTAAAACTTTATTTTTAATAAAATCACCCTTTAAAATGATTTATAATCTGGGGGCACCTCATTCTAACATGAAAAAACTTAACTAATAATTTTACATATCGCAGCATCATTGACACACATAGGACACCCAATATTGGAAGTGATTTATTCTTACAAAGCAAATACACCTTTGCACACTGGTAATAATTAGTATTCCAGCATCTCTCTCCCTTACTCAGCTTACGTGACCCCAGTGCTGGTGGAGAGAAACGGAGGGACAAACAATGATGTTATGCAGGCGCCTCATGCCCTTATTATTAACGGTTGATTCTCGGTTGTTAGGAAGCTGATAACTGGCCTGCTTGGTACCCAAGGTTGTAATGTTGCATGAACACTGGTGGCTTTGTTTAACAAAAATGCAGGCTTGATCCATTTGATGGTTTGCACACAATTTTTGGGTAATTTGGGGCATTTTGCCAAAGCACCCCTGAAGAACCCAGATGGCACCCCAATCTGTGAGAAAAATGCTCACACTGTTAAATGTGAGTGTAAAATAACTCAAAGGCAGGCACATAAGAATGATTAATAAGCAAACTATTTGTATGACTTGGCATTGCTTTCATGACAGCACATAGGAATGTTGTTTTTAGGCCCATACTGTACATTTCATATGACTCGTACAAGTTTATGCCTCTTGTCAGGGTCTAGATTAGCCTTTTTTCCAACTTTTCCTGTTGCATGGTGAGGGCTTGCACATGGATATTTTTTCCTAGAACCAGATCACAGATTTACTAGTTTGTTATGCCTGGCCATACACGGTTCGAATCTTGGCCAGTTCAGCAGGATCCAGCTGACATTTGAACCATTACTAGGCAGGCTGAATGTACCAAGGTGATTGATCTATCAACTTGGGTGCAACCAGCCTGCAATCAGCAGATATTCTCTTCCGAATATCGCTAGTGACTGCTATAGCCGCTAGTGTTAATCTCTGTCTTTTCATGGCTTCCCCCCCCCCCCCCTGCAATGTGTGTGGTCGGCCTAACTGTTCTTGTCTGACACTCAAGCTTGCACATAGAGGCAGTTAAAGTGGGATTCCGCTCTTTTTTTATTTTTTTCTTACCTGTCTCACTGGTGGGTGAGTGCTAGCTTCGATTGGCATCCACGTCCGGCGTTTATTTGACTCCCGGCGCGACAAATCTTTTCTTCAGGATGACTTATAAAAACCTACTCTGGCATTTTCCATTTTAACTGTGGGCGTCTGAAGCCCACAGGCATTTACTTCCTGGTATATGATGACGTCTGGCTCCCAGCATGCTCCGCTCCATCTTGCACATGCTCAGTGAGAGCAGTGACAAGGAAAGAAAAACTCCAGGAAGTTCCCGCCCCGTTGTCAAGGCAACGAAAACCACACAGCACAGAGAACAAAGAATGAATGAAAACGAACCCACAGAAGCAATCACTTGTTTGCTTGCTACCTCGTGTGTAATGGCAGATACAGCTGCCTGCCCACTTTAAAAATGGCAAATTCGTACACGCCCTCGTCACGTGACCGGCGTCCGAACGAAATCTCGCGAGATTTCGCAATTTCAATGTCCCCCATGGATTCTTGGGAAATTTCCCAGGGACCATTGCGAGGACGATAGCCACCCCTACTCCCACGGGAGGAGAACCCGGAAGTCAGCTGAAACATCAGAAATAAAAGGTAAGTAAATAATATTTTTTTTTTTCAGGGTTCGTTTAGGTAAGTATGCTAACTGTTGATTTTAATAACATGAACTTTCATTTTTAGGTACCAAACCACTTTAAGATAACAGTGCAGGAGAACAATATGGAAAAATGTTGACAAGGTTGTCACCCTAAAATAGGAAATGCCTGACCATCAGGGCAAGATCACCCGGTTCTATTTTCATGAAAGCTGCAGATTTAAAAAGATTGAAATGATCTAATGCAATGACATTACCTGCTAAAGATTATATGACATTTTAGTGATTGCATACACATTTGCTTTACTGGGGACCTTCACTCAATAAAGCAGCTCATTTGCATCTGACTCCTCCACCATCCCTCTTCCACAATTACATTTATAATTTTTCACAAAATAACGACGTTGCACTCCCCGTGTGAGAATAAACCTGTGCTCCTTGGGCAACTGTGCGCTGTCAGATTTCACACAGGATCAGATGTGCCACAGGGCTTTGGGACCTGCCGAAGACCTGTGGCACATTTGTACATTGCGTATGCGTATGCGTGAAGACTATGTGGGTATGAGGTCCCAGATCTGAGGGTACCTGAAGGCTGACCAGCGCCCTTTGGGGCATACGCACACACACCTGATTTATAAAGAAGGAGGTGTCGTGTGGGGTTGGGGCCAAATTACAAGGAACTGAAGTTCCTCTTTAGCCTTCCATGTACACATGGTACTGATGTTTAAACATCAGTATTCATGACCAAAATGTCTTGCATTCATTTTGCGTATGCGTGCGTAAAATAAATTCTAGCTCCCAGAATGCAATTCCAACCTCTTCAAATTAACATTTTGCTTGCATATACACATATGTGCTTAAATCCTGACCAGCAATGCAGATTTCTGCAATTTCATCTATATGTTTATGTGCCTGTGTGTGCAAGCACATTGCAAACAATAGGCTGCATTTAGATTTAGAAAAAAATGATATGCCTAAAAATGCTGATTTTTTTAGTCAATAGTGTGTGCAAGAGGGCTTAAAGTTCTGCTTTATTTTCAAAACTAAGAAATCAGTATGTTGGAAATAAATTGACTGTCAGCAAGGTTAAACTCATACTGCTAAAGGGTTAAACCTAGCTCTCAAAATTCACAAGGATGAGATGGTGCAATCGGTGTTAACAATAACTTTTTCTCGTAGCTATGTGTAAAGTGTGGGCACTTCATACATGAGCAATAATAAAATATAATGAAATGTTAGTTCCTTATAGAAATGCTTGGCAGATGGTCTATTCTTTAGCACAGCCACTCATATTGCATGTTCCTCTATAAGCTGAACAAAATCAGCCACTGACTGAGCAGGCTAATAGATAAGTAGAATGTCTTAAGCAATGAAGAGACGGAATGCAGTTGAATTCACAGAAAGGCCCGCTTGTCTTTTAAGGGCTGCTGTGTTAAAGACAACCTCTAGAGAAGTTTTTCCTTAAAAAGAAAATGCAATTAAGAGTTTAGAAATCAGAGTTTTAAAACTGACATAAGAAATTCAATAGATAAGAAAAGCCTAAATGAGAAGCATTCAATACATATAATCAGCTGCCCTTTCTGCTTCAGTACACAGCAAGTTGTGAAAATGTCAGGAAATTGACATGTTACAGCCGTTTGCAATCCACCGTATTAAGTGAATAGGACAGCATAATAAATGATGGATTTTAAACAGCTATTCCACATACATTGTATAGTGTTTTCTTGAGAAGCACTACCTAAAGGAACATGCATTTGAAATCCAGCATGCTTAACAAAGACAGACAGATACAGTGATGGATTCACCAAGGGGCCCCCTGTGCAAGGTCTATTTTAGCGCCCACTATTCAACCACTGGCCAAGTAAAAACACATATTCATTGTATATTAATTGACAGCTAGATAGAAGTGGGCTATGATCAGATCTACAGGACCATGGCAGGTTTTCCCAGCATCCGTCTTACCCACATGTAGTGTAATTGGGCACAAATAGTATGTCTGTGGGCATGAGTTAGTGCCTCTTTTTTTGTTACCCCTCCAGTAGTGATCTAATGGGTACACTTTATATACCAGCTGTGGGTGGGGCTCAGTGCAATTGGGGTATGGGAGCAGGACATCCCTGATTTGCAGATATGTAGTGCTGTGCTGGAGTTGAATTATAGAGCATTCTGCAGGTCTGAACTGCCAGGGTGAGGTGTGAGTTTGTGCCACTTTATATACCATTTGTGGGTGGGGCCCAATGCACTTGAGGAATAGGAGCAGGACACCCTTGATCTGCAGATATGTTTTGCTGTGCTGGGGCTGAATTATAGAGCCCTCCGCAGGTTTTAACTGCCAGGGCGATAAGTGAGGACACAATGAGGACAGATGAAGAAACTTTGACCTCTTTGACCCTTGCCTAGCAGGTCCCATGGCATGGTTTAGAGTGGCCTCAAGGACTGTGGAGGCTCCTCTTTGTGTGTAAGGAGGTATCCCCTGACTGAGTAACCACCTTTGCAAATAGACTGTAACAACTGGGGAAGATGGCTTAGTCATGTGGAAATGTACTGCACTTGTATGTTCCCTGATCGGAAAGTTATTAGAAGAAGAGAGTTCTGCACTGTGAACCTCTATCAGTGAGACATGTACTGTCAACTGTATTGTAAAGTGTATGTATCCTAAGAATTGTGTTGGAATGGCATCTGTGCAGTAAAGCACAGTAAAGCAATGAAAATGCATGTTGCCTAGACATTTGTTCCCTGGCCTCAGGCCAGGAATATGTGCATGAGTGGGCTTCAGGCCATGACAAGATGACGCAATATGGAAAAGTTGATCTTAAACAGCTGTTGGGTGGCTATCCCATGCAAGAAGTAGTGGGATGGGTCTAAGGTTCACATGCCAAAAACAGCCAGCCAATATGACCCCGACCTTACATATCCACCCTTGACAAATACATACTGTAGGTAGATAGACAGGTACTATATAGAGATTGGCCGAACACCCCACCCCCCCACCTGGTGGCACCACCCCCTTATGACATCACGGACAGGTGCATACTGGGTTGGTGACGTCACAAGATGCGGTGCCACCAGGTGACATCGCAAGGGGACCCTCCCCTTACCTATATAAGAACTGTCAAACTGTAGAGTAAACATTTGCTGGTCAGCCATCAATGGGTGAGGAGCTTTTTTTTTTCTTTTTTGGGTACGGTGGGTGGTGTGATTGATGATGGATTTACATGATGGGGATACTGTTTTTTTTATTTTTTAATAAAGGAATTGTCAAAAACTGTCTGTTTTTATTACATTTTGAATTTTTTTTGGTAAATAAGTAGGGGTACTATGCAACCCATATTCTTTCACATAAGGGGGCAGATTTGGGGGCTCCCCTCTTAAATCGGGGGTTCCAGATTCTCTTGTGGGCAAGAGACTCTTGTCCACATCAACATGGGGACAAGGTGCTTTGGGGTTGGGGGCAGTGCTATCCAGTGTGCATGATGACTAGAGTTGAGTTAACGGTTCGGGCCGAGCAAAAGTTCGGCCCAAACATTGCCTGTTCGCCCGTCTATTGAACACCCTGCAATGCACTGCACACTACACAGTGCATTCTGAGCACTGTGCAGGAATTTAAATGTCAGGGCATTCTGTTGCGAACTGAACAAGGGGGTGTACGGCTCATCTCTAATGATGACAGTAGTCTAAGTGGTGGGTCTCCCCAGTGACGTCATTGACCAAATATGACTATGTGGCCATATTTTGGTAAACCATATCAGGCTCCACCTCTTTGTTTACATAACTGGTGGTTGCCAGACATGTGAAAAATTGGTCTGGGTGATGTCATTGGTCTCTAAGGTACTTGTGCTCACCACTTAATTAAGAAACCATTGACAGCAAAGGAGCTATTATGTATAGCAGTGATAGAAATATCACTACTGACGTTTGGCTATCGTCAAATGAATGAAAAGGGTTGCCGTTCGAAGGAATACCTTTAAGCTCATCCCTGGTAGAGAGCACAGGATGTCTTTAGCTGACAAGATTTCTGGCAATTTCAATGGCTATTTTTGCACTTGTCAAACAAATATAACAAAATGCTTGCAATGGTACATTTACCAAACCAAAAGAGAGCAAATTAAAATGGTTCATTGATTGGGTTTACATCCATTTTATCTGCTACTGAACCATTGACTTGAATAGTTAGAACACAATTAACTACAGGTATAATGGGAAAGGACTAATTTAGACTATTTACAATGTTTTTGTCTTTTGTGTCATACAAAATTAAATTTCTCTGACATGGAAAGAAATTCAGAGCATACTGTTCCCTGCTCACGCAGCACAACATTCTGTAATTGTAAAGGTCTTTGGTTCTTCTGCTAGGAATCCAATGTATTTCATGCATTTCAATTCAGTGGAAAATATAGAGCTAGTAAAGTAAAAACACATATCAACAAACAGAACTAATGTTTCTGAAGTCAGACTAAAACAAAAGTATGAATTACAATTGTATACAATTGGTTCCAAAGTTTGCAGTGGAGTCAAGTGCAAAAAAGCTATAGTTCAATGTGGAGGTGCAGGGGTGGGAGGAGACAGGACAACATTCAGCTCCCCCAAGAGAAGGACTATGCATTACAAAGTCCCCTAATTTGTTGGGCTCCTTGATGATGATCATGTTTAAAAGGTACGTGTATGTAGCTTTTAAAAAAGGGACAGATCGGCTTTTCCTTTTTTTTTCAGAGAGATGTATGATTACGGGTGCAGCAGATTTCAAAGCACTGCTTACTCAACAGAAATGCTGTAACTTTCTTATTTATAGAAAACAGATATGTATGTGGCTATTTCTTACCTGGGGCAAGGGCATTCTTCTATGCCCAGATAAGCAGTGCATGTTTATAACACAGTTGCCTAGTTTTCTCTTTTTTACTGCCCCTTATGCAAGAAAACGTCTCCAACCTGGCCCTGGTAAACTCATACAATTCCCTGAATCCCCTAATCATAAAGCGGAAGAAGCAGGCACCAAAGTCTCACAATTCACAATTACTGTATAGTAAGAGGACAATTCAGTGAAAAGATATGAACAAAGACTGTGGACCCTAACAGCAGCCCTACCGCACAAGGTTTTGTTTCCAGAAGACATTCTCGTTAGAGGTTATGAGAAGGAAGAGTTCATATAACAACAGCTTATTAACTCTTTTATTTGTACTGGAATACAGTTAATTACATATTTATTACATATTTATACACTTCAGTCACCAGAAACAGCACTGCCCTTCTGCTGCATATAGATAAAGGAGCAGAGAGCCGAGTTGAGAAGCAGCCCATACCTCTTATGCCGCGTACACCCGATCGGATTATCCGGCGGACAAACCGCCGGAATCTGCAGCCGGACTTTCCAAACGAGTGAACCTGCCCACACACACGACCGGACATTTTAAAATGAACGGACTTGCCCACACACGGTGAAAAGTCAGTTCATTTTGAACGTGGCTCCAGGTAGACAGGACTAGCGAAGGAAGTGAAAGTCACCGCCTCCATCGGCAAGATTGGCACCTTGCTGTCCCCGTCACCTGGAATCGATTTAAAGGGGAACACCTATGCCGTCCCTCCCAAAGTCCATAGCAGACCCTTATCGGAGCACGCAGCCCGGCCGGTCAGGAAAGGGGGTGGGGAACGAGTGAGCACCGCCCCTCCTGAGCCGTACCAGGCCATGTGCCCTCAACATGGAGGGGGTGCTTTGGGGAAGGGGGGCGGCCCCCCTACCCCAAAGCACCTTGTCCCCATGTTGATGAGGACAAGATCCTCTTCCTGACAACCCTGGCCATTGGTTGTCAGGGTCTGTGGGCGGGGGGGCTTATCGGAATCCGGGAGCCCCCTTTAATAAGGGTGCCCCAGATACCAGCCCCCCACCCTATGTGAATGAGTATGGGGTACGATGTACCCCTACCCATTCACCTAGGGAAAAAAGTGTAAATAAAAAAACAGAACACAAGTTTTTAAAATAATTTATTAGACAGCTCCGGTGGTCTTCTTCCATCCAATGTCACAGTCCCAGCATCCTCCGGGACTGTGACATCATAAGGGGCGGGGTCACCATGTGACATCACCCGGTGACCCCGTGCCTTGTCCCTATATAAGTCGCCACACAACACGTTGCTGCCATTGAGGCCAGAGAGAGAGTCGGCAAGAAGAACCGAAGAGTGGGACAAGACCCCGAAGTCGGAAGAAGACCCCCAGACGGCGGCAACGACGAAGAAGAAAGCCGGGCTCCTCCGCTAGTAAAAGAGCTAGCAGAAGATAGCGGAGGAGTCTGGCGAGAAGACCCCCCAAGACAGAAGAAGACCCCTGGAGCTGTCTAATAAATTATTTTAAAAACTTGTGTTGTGTTTTTTTATTTACACTTTTTTCCCCAGGTGAATGGGTAGGGGTACATCGTACCCCATACTCGTTCACATAGGGTGGGGGGGCGGTATCTGGGGGCCCCCTTATTAAAGGGGGCTCCCAGATTCCGATAAGCCCCCTGCCCGCAGACCCCGACAACCAATGTCCAGGGTTGTCCTCATCAACATGGGCACAAGGTGCTTTGGGGTAGGGGGGCCGCAGGGCCTCCCTTCCCCAAAGCACCCGCCCATGTTGAGGACACGCGGCCTGGAACAGCTCGGGGGGGGGAGGGGCGCTCGCTCGTCCCCACCCCCTTTCCTGACCGGCCGGGCTGCGTGCTCAGATAAGGGTCTGCTATGGAATTTGGGGGGGGGACCCCTGCACCGTTTTTTTGGCGTAGGTGTTCCCTTTTAAATCCATACCAGGTGACGGGGACAGCGAGGTGTCAATCTCGCCGATGGAGGCGGCGTTATTCACTTCCTTCGCTACGTCCCGTCTACCTGGAGCCACATTCAAAATGAACGGACTTTTCACCGTGTGTGGGCAAGTCCGTTCATTTCAAAAGTCCGGCAGACTAGCACACAGACGGGCGGATTGTCACAAATTTTGAGTCAAAACTTCTCTCCAAGTCTGCTGAACTTTTGGGAACAAAAAGACCGCCGGAGTCCACACACCGGCGGATTGTCCGGCGGACACTGGTCCACCGGACCAAGTCCGCCGGATGGTCCGATCGTGTGTACGTGGCATTAGGAGAATTTTGTCAGTGACCTGCATCCCATACCCAACTCCATATCCTGTCCCTCTCCTTCCTTGCTTCTCCCAAAACCTAGATGTTCAAAAAATTGCATCTTTGCTGTTGTGCTCTTAGCACTGTTTTCCATGACCAAACCAACCACAGGTGTCCTCTACCCAAATTGCTCCACACTCTCAGGGACACAGCTGGCATTGTCTATATCAGTGTTTCTCACATCCAATCCTCAAGGTGCCCCAACAGGTCATATTTTCAAGTTTACCATTATTTTGCACAGGTGACTTGACCAGTTTCACTGCCTTAGTAATTACCACACCCGTTTCACCTGAGGGAAATCCTGAAAACATGACCTGTTGGGGCGCCTTGAGGAACGGAGTTGAGAAACACTGGTCTATATTACATCCCACTCACTACTCTGGAGGCTTCCAGCAACTACCTAGGCATCCATACTGCCTACTTTCACTACAGGGGTCCCAACTATAGCAACATCTTGTGGTCAATTTATGGGACTACACCACACCCCTTCCCACTCTACACTACTACAATTCCAACAGGTAGGGCTACATTCACACGGCCACATGGGTGTATATAGTTTGCTGCATTCAGAGGCTGGACTAAGCAACACTCTAGGGGTTATGTACGAAAGGCAAATCCACTTTGTACTGCAAGTGCACTTGGAAGTGCAGTCACTCTAAATCTAAGGCTGGCCATACATTACACAATTTTATTCTATAGATTTCCTTTAGATTTACCAAAACCATATAATATGAGGTCAAATCTAAACACTTTAAATTTGTGTGCAATCAGGCAGGCCCTTCTACTACACATTTGAAGGTAAATCTAAAGGAAATTGAATAAGAAAATTGTATGGTGTATGGCCAGCTTAAGGGGTAGATCTGAAATTAGTAGAAGCTCTGATGATTTTATCATCCTATCATGCGCAAGCTAAATTGCTGTTTTTTATTTTCCTTGCATGTCCCCTTCGGATCTAAGGCAACTTTATTTCCAAGTGCACTTGGAGTGCAAAGTGAATTTTCCTTAAGGCCGCGTACACACGGGCGGACTGTTCGCCCAACTTTGTCCGCTGAACAGTGTTTGGGCGGACAGTCCGCTCGTGTGTGGGCTTTCAGCGGACAGTTTCAGCGGACAGTTGGACGGACAAGGTTTTTCGGAATTTCCGAAAAACTGTCCGCTGAAACCTTGTTTGAGCGAACAGTCCGCCCGTGTGTAGGCTTGTTCGTCAAACAAAGTTGCGCGCATGCTCAGAAAGGATTTTCACGCCGAAAGCTATAATGCAGTGTATAGGACGTCGTATTTTTCGTCCCGTCGTACGTGCCGTTCACGTCATCGCGCACGGTTTCAGCAAACTGTTCGTCCGTCGTGTGTGGCCATGTCCGTCCATGCTAAGTTTGAGCGGACTGTTTGCCGAAACTGTTGGACGGACAAAGTTGGGCGAACAGTCCGCGCGTGTGTACGCGCAGGGCCGCTGATAAGGCAGTACAGCCAGCCCTCCAGTAGGGGGCCCGAGCCTCATCAGTCCAAAAGGGGGCCCGGACAACTGCAGGAGAGGAGAGCTGGCTGTTCTGCCTTGTGACTCCTGTGCTTTATCCCTATGTTCTACTTACTTGCCTACAGTGCCTTTGTTTAGCAAGCTGTCCCATGCTGGCTTTATTCTCGGGCTACATCCTGATTTTAGTGCAGCAGGGACAGCTGCACACTGTCTCTCTGCTTCTGCCTTGAAATCATTACACTGCCCGTGTTCTGTGGGTCCTTAAACTCCCCCTCCCCTCCCCCTGTGATTAGCAGCGTCATCTTGCAAAGAAGAAAGATTGAAGGTAAGAAGTTCTCTGCCTGATGAGTCCTGAGCTCTGCTCTCCTGACCTCTACTCCGTGCTCTGTGAATTGTGGCTGTAGGGTTTTAATGTTGTAGTGCTTCTAATGGAAAGGGGTGACTGAGGAAGGGGGGGGGGGTGAAGCTGCAGAAAGTTCAGAATTCCAGCTGACAAATATCTCCACCAGCCACAATGCACCAGCTATTTCTATATGCCACTCCTGAGGCCCCATTCACACTTAGCATAGCGAGAACACATGTTCCTGCATTTATTTTGACTTTTTTTTGTTTTGTTTTTTAGATTGTTTATACATAGGGCAGCCCATTCACTTGAATGGGCACCCTATATTTGACAAACGCACCATAAAAGTTCTAGAACATTTTCAGGCATGCAGCTTTGCAAGTTTGTCACATGACAAAATGCAAGCTGTTTTTGGGGTGCCATTAACAATTTAACGGCACCACAAGCACTATGCGAGATTGCAGTGCATTTCTAAAATGCATGCAAAGCATGCGTTTCCCTTACCCTTTGTCACACGGTCAGAAAATACAAAGTGGAAATGCAGCCTAAGAACTCTTTCACATGGTTGGCTGAGCCGTGGATTTATCACCACCCCTAGCTGCACATCCAAATCCTAACAATACCGTCAGACAGGGCTGTACACATTATGTAGTTGCAATGTTTTACTACACAGCTGCGGCATTTTAACACAGGCTGCAGAGTTTGACAGGCAGCACCACCTATCAAACTTCCCATTGAATTCAATGGGGCCACTTTGCAACTGCAAGCCAAACACTTGGCTCACAGTTGCAGCCAAGAGTTGCTCACAGTTGCAGCCAGTCTCACAAAGAAAAATTACCATTCAGCAATTTAAAAAAATTATAAAAAAATACAGATGTCAGGAGGCAGTAGTAGCAAGGGTATAATTTCTGCCATGGCTGCAAAACGGCATTGCTACCATCGCATTTTAGCAAAAATTTTATTTGATAATTTTTTTTTGGGGGGGGGGGGGGGGCCCTGTCAGGTAGGCTGTATGGGGCCCTGTAATTTCTAACAGCAGCCCTGTGTACGCGGCCTTAGTAAGTAACCCCCTCTGTGCTATGGCTGTATACAAATTGGCTGATTAGCTGCAACCAGTTTATGTGTGGCCAGAACTCTGCAGAAAATGTTGACACTGGCTGCTCACTGGGTATGTTCAGTGTCAGTTAGAGGTTTTATTCACATCTAACTGCTCAGATAGTAATTCATTATACAGAGGTTTCCAGTAGCTACTTAGGCATCTACACTGCCTACTTTCACTACAGGGATCCCAAATCTAACTATGGCAACATCTTGTGGGCAATTTATGGGACTACACCAAGCACCCCCGCTACCCTACACTACTACATTACAAGTGTGTAAGGCTACATTTACATGGCCACATGGGTACAGATAGTTTCTCGTGGCCAATTTATGAGACTACACCGAGCACTCCCTCTACCCTACACTACTTCTGTACATTACAAGTGTGTAATGCTACATTCACACAGCCACATAGGTGTGGATAGTTTGCTGCGTTCAGAGGCTGGATGAAGCAACACTCTATGGCCATATACATACTGACTGATTAGCTGCAACCAGTTTGTGTTTGGCCAGAAAATGTTGGCACTGGCTATGTCCAGGGTCTGTCGAAGGCTCTTTTCACATGTAACCATTCAGATGGCCATTCATTGTATGGGTGGGAAACAAAACTATAGGTACAAAATGGAGATGGAAATAGTTTCACAAAACTATAGGTAAAGATGGTTATGATAATGGAATCCAATGGTTAGGGGTGGCTTGGACCATGGGAATGTTCAGTTCAGACTTGAATGGGTTAAGAACAAGTTAATGGATTACAGTGTATATAGCGCTGTAGAGGTGCAGCCAGCTGTGGAAGAGGAAGCAGCTCTGTAAATATGTAATGCTGTTCTCCACATCAGAGTACAAATACGACTCCTTACAGCTGCTGCTGATCTCACACAGAGGGTTCAGACATCGTTTGGAATCACCAGCTGATTCTTGCCAGTGGCCACCCCTGGATGCTCCTGTGCGGCCGCATGAAAGTAGCCTGAAACAGCATCCACAAAATGACATAACTACATAACCAAAACAACTACATAAAATATTATTGGTGTCGCGCTCCACACTCAAATGCATAAATAATCATTCTTTTGTGCCGTGTTATTATGATTAGGTGTAAATCATAGACGCTGCTAATGGGGTGCGTATTCACCGCAAAAGTGACTCTGGGTGTCAACCCAACTTAAAAGAATATATATAAATAATCACAAAGAAGGACCACCAGGACAAATCAATCAAATAATGTCCATAAGTGCTGCCAATCATGAAGCTACTAGTGCAGTCCACACTATTATTATGTGCTCTTCTAGCGACAGTCCACTATTCTGTGTCAAACATGCTTCTGAACATGGCATGAAGCATGCTTGACACAGAATAGTGGACTGTTACTAGAAGAGCACATGATAATAGTGTGGACTGCACTAATTCTTTCATGATCATTTGGTGGCCCTTATTGACATGATATGATTGATTTGTCTTGGTGGCCCTTCTTTGTGATTATTAATATATATATTTTTTTTAAGTTGGGTTGGCACCCAGAGACACGTTTGTGGTGAATACGCACCCCATGGCCAGTGTCTATGATTTGCACCTAATCATTATAACACGACACCAAAGATTCATTATTTCTGCATTTGAGTGTGGAGCGCGACACTAATAATATTTTATGTATATGTCTATTCACATGTTTATGAGAAATCGGTAGGTGTGAGCGATCCATAATTGATATTTTTATAGCTAACATATTGTTTTTTTTAACACCTTAAGAACTCAGGCATGGCAGCACACAGTTTACAGTATTATATAACCAAAACAATTGTTGAGTATTTTTTATGTTCAGTTGGCATGGCTAATGAATGTTAGAAATTGCCCTTGTTTTCCCTGGTATTATTTAACTTGGCCCCCTCCATGAAGAAAGGACTTCCATGTTTTACAGGGGATGCCTGTAAGCGAATACCCCACCACTAGATGTTTAAGACCATCACATTACCTTTGCTTACTGATGAACAAAATAACGAACATGGGGAACACTAGAGGCATTTCTCAGCTGTCCTATCTCTTTTTGGAGGAAGTTGTCTGCATATGATTCCAAAGAATAATTACCTTCAAGTCCCCCGTACTCAGGGCTTTTTTTAGTGGGAACGTGGGGGAACGCAGTTCTGGCACCTTCACCACTGACAGCAAGTGGTGCTGGGGTGTGCTGCAGGGTCTATTGATACTCACTAGTAGGAGATCTATTCTAGCTGGAGGGTATCTATTTTTGCATGGGGGGCTTTTGTTTCTGAGTAAGTCTATTGTTGCTGGGGGTGGGTCTTAATTTGCTGGGGGGGTCAGTTGTTGTTGGGAGAGATCTGCTGTTGGGGAGGGGTCTATTGTTGCTGGCTGCTGGAGAATCTATTGATGCTGGCTGTGGTGGGGAGATCTGCTGTTGCTGCTGGGAGTCTATTATTGCTGGGGGGATTTTTTGTGGTGGGGTGGTCTATTGTTGCTGGTGGGGGCTCTATTGTTACTGGCTGCAGGGGTTCTATTTTACTGCTTTTCTTGTTATAACTACCAAATTCCTTACGGATTACTTAGCACCACAAGTTTATATTTGGTTCTGTATTGTCTAAAAGGGCATTAATGGGAGGTGGGTAGGGGATGGAACCAAGGAACGGTGCTCGGAGGTGGGTAGGGGTGGAGAAAAGGGGTGGCTCAGAAAGGGGGAGTTCCTGCACCTATTCTCTGAGATAAAAAGCCCTGGCCGTACTACATGCTGTAGTGATGTTATTCCATTTAACAAATTTGCAGTTTGACTTTTAATTAGCATAACATTCTCCTGTTGTATGTTAAGTGTTGTGACTGCTTGGTGCACTGACCCAGTGAGGTGATGCTATCCATCCATTAGTAATATACCGTGAAAAGCAGCCGTGTTCATTAATAATGTGTAAGCTCAAATCATGAAAGTCTGATACCTAACAGCTTATGGCATCAGGTCTGCGAAAATGATTTCTCAGCAAATATTACATGACATACTGATACTTTTAGCCGCTTCCAGTTTTTGCTTAAAATAGGCTGTAACTATACTGCTCGGTGCAATATTGCGATCCATAATGTGAATATCATGTTACAGCTAGACATAGGGGAAAAGCAAGTTTTTTCCAGAAGCCTAGAGAATCTCTAGACGTGGTATATAAAGGCAAGGGCAAAGATAAGCTCTCAAACAATGGGCAAGTGCGATCTTGTCAGCTGCTATTCACTGTAAACAATTCTTTTTCTCTGATAGGAACGTAGTATTCAGCTCAGTGAAAGGTGCTTTAATTCCTGGTTCGTATGACAGTGATGTCAACGCTTTTTGTAGATAATGATGTCACCGTTGAGTTGCCTATAAAACTTGCTGCTATACAGTGACAATCAATAAGTGAACACTTTGCTGTTATCTACTATGACTGTATTCAAAATATAAGACAATGAAAGTGTACAAACCAACATGCAGAATCATTTTCGTTCGTTGATTACCCTTTAAAGTCATTAATTTAAGACAAAGGCCACATAAAGCATTGTTTATTAGCTGGCAAGATTCCATCCTGCGGAGTCTTGTAACTCTCCCTGGTTGACCGAGGCCTCTGACAATCTAGACGTGGGGAGGGAGGATTGCAACTTGCTGCACTAATGGGTTGCCGTATTACGCGGTATTGTGGAGGGTGAGGAGCAGAATTCCAATTTCTACAGCCATGATGTCACAAAATATGGTGCGGCCAAGGAGGACAGCTCCTTGTGTTTGGTCTAGCTCCAAGAATTATTAATACGCTCTACCCCCTTCAACAAGCCTGACCCTTCCTACTGGTGCCCAGTTGAGCATTGGCTATAGTGTAGAGATGTAACGTCTGCATCATTACACACATTTCCTATTGTAGACAGCAGCTTTTTCTAACTTTTACTCCCAAAGGAAGCCCCAAAATAATTTTGAGTTCTCAAAGAACCCCTGCTTAAAGAGGAAGTAAACCCTGATGGGTTTACTTCCTCTTTGTTTCCCTGCAAAGGTAAAGCATAATGGGTTACTATGCATCAAATAGTAGCCCATTATGTGTCACTTACCTGACACAGGAGCCTGCAATGTCACTGCTGTCCCCTCTTCCACGAAGCATCCATCTTCCTTCCGGGTATCGCTGCTCTATCGCTGTGAGTGGCCGGAGCAGTGATGAAGTCACTCCGGCGCATGCGCACGGGAGCCGTCAGTGACATCATGTTAGCCTTCACTATCGGCATGCTCAGTGTGCTTTAGACATTGGTGCCCGGTTTTTGTAAAAATATCTCCTTAACCGTGTAGGTTAAGGAGATACTTCTTACCTACAGGTAAGCCTTAATCTAGCCTTACCTGTAGGTTAAAGTAGTCCCAGAGGGTTTACAACCACTTTAAGCCAATTCATTGGAGGTCAGTGGGAAAAAATGCCCCTCCTGTTGGTGAGCCATGTAAAAAAGACAAACCTTATAGTTGTGGTCACAATTCCACCCTTAGAACTCATTCACACATGTGGCTAGGGTATGGTAAAAATGGGTAGGTAGGCCATAGTTTTATTGCCCCTTTAATCTAAAGTAGCCTAAAGATGACTTGATTTTCTTTCTTTCCACTACGGGTGGAAGGAAAAAAAATAGCTTGATTCCCCCATTAACACAGTCAGTATTGATGGGGAATGCCCCCCCCCAGTGCAACTGCCCAGCTGGTGGGGGAGCATGGGGAGCCTATCCGGCCAACAGAACGCAATGATTACTGCTAGTGCCTATAGCTGGCAGCAGTAATCAAAAGTAAAAAAAAACCACGCAGGCTGGATTTGGGAATAATCAGCCTGCCCATACATGGATCGAAATTCGGCTGGCCCCCGCTGAACCTGCCAAATTTTGATCCATCTATGGCCAGTTTTACACCGCAGGAGGGAGTTTTACAACAGCTGCGGCAAAATGATATGAGTGTTCAGTGGGCTTTACCATCACAGATCATGACTTATTCAAGTGACTAGGGTTGCTTGTATAATGCATTTGGTTTCTTAAGGGTTAAAACAGGTAGTGAGGGGTGAAGATATTGCCTTCCAACTGCCTGTCAACTGCCCTTTGAAAAGTGATCCATCGCAGATTACTTTTTTACAAAGGCCGCAAAGGTTGATGCATGTGTAAAATAAGCCCTTACAAACAGCTTACAAGATAATTGGTGTCATACTGCTGGCTCTGTCAAGTTGCGTTGGTCCTGGAACTATGCATGCACCATCAAAAGGTCAATAGGCTGCAGCTCAAGGTTCCCCTAGCAAACTCTAGAGGAACTCTGGTTGTGAATGGCTGATACACATGTACAAAGGACAAATGAGGGGCCTTGAGGGCGCAGTCTGAGAACAATGTCCCACAGATCTAGGATACCATGGTAGACTGCTACAGCACCCAGTCATACAGACCACATTTCTCAAACACCCTAGATGCCCGTGGTCTGAGGCTTCAGTTTGATGGGCATTATGCCATATGACTATCTACAAGACACAAAGTTCAAGTTGGCCAGGCTTCAAATATTTGGGCATTCTCTTGCCAATGTAGAGATAACTGTGGAGCTTTAGGTCACAGCAAGTGCACACAAGCATGAATGTGTATATCAGATTGAGGGAATAAAAAGCTTTTTCTACAGCTGATCCATTTCCTAATAACTGAACGCCAGCTGTCTATGAATGCTGCCCATTTATAGAGACATTAATTTTCCTCTACTGGAGATGACAGTGTTTTGGCTGTCAAGCCTATCCTTTAACCTCACTACATGCAAGCTACTCATCCTAAAGTATTCAGACATTATTACGTTCAGTGCTGTCCAGTATTTCCATTGCAGGTCAATTATGCACCAAATATTGAATCCGGAGGATCAGAATGAGAGCAACTGGAAGGAATATGAGCATATGTTTTTTTTTGTCTCTCGTGACAGTCAGGATACATTCAACATTTCAGGAATGATTATGTTGCAATGACTTGATCATGAAATGATTTTTTATGACAGCGCAAACATTACCATTTTCACTACACCATTCAAGCCATGTTCTTTTTTTACACCCAGGTCAGGCTGAAGGGAATCCATCCTGAAGAAAACCGTGCATGGACATGCGGCCAGCCTCTAATTAGATAAAGTCCTGTTTTGCTGAGGTTGTCAGTGTTTGGATTGATGGGACAATATTACACAACATTCATTGTCTGGGAGCAAACAACTATCTCCAGTGTCCAGGCATGGAGCTCTTTATTCCATGCAGCATTCTACTACAGAGCCAGATATTTAAATAAAAGGTGCCAAAACCAATGACATTCCACCGCTAGCTACTCTTTAAAGGCAAAAACCTTTTCTAAATTGGCAAATGTGTTCTACAACACGTCTTTTCCTCTCCAATAAAGCAATATTAAACCCAAGAGCAAACAGTTATTATATTGCAGCCTAACAATTTTTAGACGGCTCCATTAGTTTTCTTTTTTTTAAGCTTTCTTTCATTTATTTACACCCGGTGATATGGCCAGTAAGGCTGGAGTCACACCTATGCATTTTTAGTGCTTTTTGCATTTTGCAGATTTGCACCACAGAACGTGTTCCATAGGAAACCATGTTAAATGGACTATAGTGCAAATCTTCAAAATGCTAAAAGCACTAAAACTGCTTAGGTGTGAATCCAGCCTTAGGCTAGGTGCGACTCACGCATTTTTGAGGCCCGCTTTTTTTTTGGCACATTTTGCGTTTTTTTTCATGTGCATTTTTTTAAGCGTTTTGCGTTTTTGGGATGTGTTAATGTCAATAGGAGGAGGTGTCAATTGTCATGCAGGAAATGCACCAAAACCACATATACATGTGTTTTTCATGCATTTTTGATCAAATTCCATTGAAGTCTATGAATCCAAAAATGCACTGTGCTGCGTGTTAAAAACATCCCTGCACCTTTGCCAACAAACGCACTGGTGGAAACTGCATATATGTGAACATGACACATAAGGACCACTGTAAGGCTACATGCACACTAGCCTACCCTGACCGCGGGCGCTTAAAAAAAGCAAAATGTGGCCGGCGGTCGAAAACGTTCCTATCCTGAACGCGGTTCTTCTGCATTCAGGAGAGGGAGATTTAACCCTACCTAATAGCCTATGGGGGTTATTTACTAAAGGAAAATCCACTTTGCACTACAAGTTGAAACTGCAAATGCAAAGTGCACTTGAAATTGTACCGAAAGGGCACTTGGAAGTGCAGTCGCTGTAAATCTGAGGGGTAGATCTGAAATGAGGGGAAGCTCTGCTGATTTTATCCTCCAATCATGTGCAAGCTAAAATGCTGTTTTTTTATTTTCCTTTCATGTCCCCCTTGGATTTACAGTGTCTGTACTTCCAAGTGCACTTTCAGTGCAATTTCAAGTGCACTTTGCACTTGTAGTACAAAGTGGATTTGCTTTTCGTAAATAACCCCCTTGACAGTGCACTTGGAAGTGCAGTCGCTGTAGATCTGAGGGGGACATGCACGGAAAATTTAAAAAAACTGCATTTTAGCTTGCACATGATTGGATGATAAAATCAGCTCATTTCAGATCTTCCCCTCAGATTTACAGTGACTGCACTTCCAAGTGCACTTTCAGTGCACTTGTAGTGCAAAGTGGATTTGCCATTCGTAAATAACCCCCATGGGGGTTATTTCCGAAAGGCAAATCCACTTTGCACTATAAGTGCAAACTACAAGCGCAAAGTGCACTTGGAAGTGCAGTCACTGTAGATCCGAGGGTTGTCATGCAAGGAAAATAAAAAACAGCCTTGTAGCTTCCACGTGATTGAATGATAAAATCAGCAGAGCTTCCCCTCACTTCAGATCTGCACTTTGCACTTGTAGTTTGCACTTGTAGTGCAAAGTGTATTTGCCTTTCGTAAATAACCCCCATAGGCTTTTATGGAGTTGAGTTTAGGAGCTTTGGCAAAAAAAAAACAAAAAAAAAACATCAAACTCAAGTTTAGGAGCTGCCAGTGTGCATGAAGCCTTAGCCCTTGTACACACGGTCGGACATTCCGACAACAAAATCTGTCGGATTTTGTCCGAAACTGGTGTTGCATACACACGGTCAGACAAAGTTGTCGGAAAATCCGACCGTTTGTAACGTGATGATGTTATTTCGTTACGACGGGACTACGTTCAGGCTAGTAGTCAATAGCTTTGGTCTAGGAATTTGATATGAGCATGCGTGGCACTTTGTCCGATCGGAATTCTCTACAAACGATTGGACAAAGTCCGATCGGATCATGGTGTCAGAAAACTTTATAGCCCAGCTCTAAAACTTTGTCGGTCGGATATTCCGATGGAAATAGACTGATGGAGCCCACACACGGTCGGATTATCCATCGGAATGTCCAAACGTGTGTACAAGGGCTAAAATGGACCATAGTGCACTTCTGAAAATCTGTAAACGCACTGAAAAATACATAGGTGGAAACTTAGCCTTAAGCCTTGTACACACTACTAGTTGAACTGGGTTAAACGGAAAAAAAAAAAAACTAACAGCTCAGGCGAAGAGCCTCTGTACTAACCATGCGATGTTAGTACATCGATCTTCCTTGCTGTTCTATTGTGTTCTGACAGGGGGATGGCCCTCCACCAGAACTCTCTGGTTAGCAATCTCAGCCATTAGCTAAAAGTGTTGATCAGGAGCTGGTCGGCAGACCTTTTTCACTCATGACCCTTCTGTTGAACCAGGTAGGGTATACACGGGCTGAATGTCGGCCGGTTTCTATTGAACGTCTGACATTTGGCCCATGTGAACTAGGCTTCAGTCTTTTGTTTTTCAACAGACAAGCCATTTACTATTGACAGGGGTGCTTACAAGGATCAGTTTTTATTTACTCATAAAACCTTTATTTTAAAAGGGAAAAAAAAATGTTGCTAGAACTGCTTGTGTAACTGTAGTGTAAGCTTGATATCAGTTTGTTAGTGTATCTAGATCTGCTAGTACATCTAACACTTCCCCAACAGACTGATTATGCAGCCATCCAAAGTGCCCCCTGTGCTCCTTCATCCAGAGTGGGAACACTCTAATATAGGAGGCGTGTTCCTGGCAAGATCACCAGGTGAAAACAGAGAGAAAAAAAAGCCTAAAACGAATGCAGCCACCACACCTAATGATTGGTGAGCTGCAATACAGTACATGTTTGGTTTTGGATTTATTACCGCTAATCCCTCCCTAGCCCCTCTGGATTCTTATTGCAAATGCTAGGTAAATGCATGTATACCTTAGTAAAGCGCCAATGTACTAACCACTGTAAAACGCCTACTTTGTGCTAATTAATGCTGTTGAATGCACAACATGATAAGGTGATTAAAGGAACGCATCTGATGCTGTATTGGAAGATGTTGTATATATCCCTTAAACACCAATGTACTAACCAATGTAAAACTCCTACTAGATTTTTTATTTTTTTTGCATGGATATTTATTATATTGATATTATATACACAACATGATATGGTAATTAAAGGAATGCATCTGATGCTTTATTGGGAGATGTCGCATATATCCCTTAGTAAAGCACCAATGTAAAAATCCTACTAGATCTTTTTTTTTTTTCTTCTTATAACCCTGTATGGATATTTATTATATTGATATTATTGCATGCACAACATGATAAGATAATTAAAGGAACACCTCTGATGCTGTATTGGGAGATATTGAAATGTGTCATATAGTTTTGGCATTGACAAAAGGAAGTTTGTTGATGGGAAGGGGGTCCTATGTGAGCATGCTCCTATCACTCAGTGTATTTATTGTAAGCTCTCACGCCTCATTGAGCCTGTGATTGAAAGCCTGTGCTAGGGGAAGATTCCCCTTACATTAGCTGGGTGCCTTATCCTGTAATGTAATGTGTTCTCACTGGAGATGGGGAAGCTGCAAGATGGGATGCTCAGCTGTCACCCATGGGGAAGTGTGAATTCTGGTGACAGCTTATCTGCATAATAAATGACTGACATGTGTTACAGGGAAAAGTAGGTGGCCCAGATTTGCAAAGCAAAGAGCCCCATTGAGAGAGAGAGGAGAGGACCAGCCCAGGACTGGATGCTGGTGACATCTCTCTGTCACTATGGTTACACCATCACTTCCAACCTGCTGCAGCTGTCCATTCCAAAGAGGTTCTGCTGCAGCTGTGCCCCCCAACTTCCCATTACACACTAGAGACAGGCAATGACAGTAATAATAGTACATAAGGAGGGACTTACCTGCAGGGTCGGCGCTGAGGAAGACTCGGACGCACTTGCCGGTAGGTAGCAGATGAGGGGGGAGTGCAGGTAGGTTCCCAGCGAAGGCTGCCCTCCTGATAGCGGAGTCCCGGGAGCAGGGCACTCTACTGCTGGCTCCAGATGGCCACATATCCCCTCTTGTGTCCCCGGCGTCCTCTGCTTCACATGCCAAAGAGAAAAGGACAGGAGGACCGGAGTCAGTGCAATGCCACTTGCTGCCCACTGGCACCCGCCCCCCTGCAACGGTTAACAGCCATAAGAAGTCTATTGCCCCAGTCCAGCGCAGCCCGCCCGCCCGCCGGGCATCCCCCGTCTGATGGTGGCAGCGCCGGCCGGGTGCCCCGAGTGGATGCCGGCGGTACAGGAATCTCGGCGTGTTCTCCGTACAGATCGGCGGCTACTGCTAATACTGGGAACATGTGACTTGGGAGAATCTTCACTCCTCAGCCTGCCCTCCTCTCCCCATCATCTCCCTCCCTGCCCAGTACACAGAGGAGGGGCACCGCTACCACTACTCCACAGGACCTGTGCTGGGGGCAGGAGGATACCCATCCCGGTTATCCCTCTATCCTACCGGCACCTGTACTGGGAAGAGACCAGGGGGCAAGAGGAAACCCATCCCGGTTATCTCTCTATCCTACCGGCTTTATAACATGGCACCTGTGCTGGGGAGAGACCAGGGGGCAGGAGGATACCCATCCTGGTTATCACTCTATCCTACAGCTTTATAACATGGCACCTGTACTGGACAGAGACCAGGGGTCAGGAGGATACCTATCCCAGCTATCCCTCTATCCTACTGGCTTTATAACATAGCACCTGTACTGGGGAGAGACCAGGGGTCAGGGGGATACTCATCCCAGCTATCCCTCTATCCTACTGGCTTTATAACATGGCACCTGTACTGGGGAGAGACCAGGGGGCAGGGGGATACCTATCCCAGTTATCCCTCTATCCTACTGGCTTAATAACATGGAAGCTGTACAGGGGAAAGACCAGGGGGCAGGGGGATACCTATCCCAGTTATCCCTCTATCCTACTGGCTTAATAACATGGAAGCTGTACAGGGGAAAGACAAGGGGGCAGGGGGATACCTATCCCAGTTATCCCTCTACTCTACCAGCTTTATAACATGGCACCTGTACTGGGGAGAGACCAGAGGGCAGCATGATACCTATCCCAGTTATCCCTCTATTCTATCGGCTCTATAACATGGCACCTGTACTGGGGAGAGAGGAGGCAGGATGATGGATATCCCTCTATCCTACCAGCTTTATAATGTTGTACCTGTACTGGGGAGAGTGGGGTCAGGAGAATGGGTATCCTGGTTATCCCTCTATCCTACCAGCTTTATCCCAGGTAGCAGGCAATTGTGCTGCAAGTTTGAAAATGACTTGCTAAACTATTAGTAGACTTGCCAGGCTTCACAAGTTTGTTGCACAATTACAGCAAGATTGCATTGCCTGACCCCATATCACCTGTCTTTCCAACATTCTGCAAGTCAGCTGCAAGTTCTGGTTCAGTTATGTTCTGCAATAGTCATCCTAACACAGGGGTTACTGTGGCTGAATTGTCATGCTGTAGACTTGCAGAGCTCTTGCTGTAGACTCACCACTGCAACTTTGCTCTTTCTAGAGACTTGCCATGCAAATTTGCTACATATTGGAAAAGTGTCAACTATAATATTTGCATCAAGTGCTCTGCAAGTGTACAACTTGGTAAAGTAAAAATGTGCAGCAAGTTAACAAGATTTACAATTCAACACTGCCACAAATTTGTGACAAGTTATCCTTGTAATCTGGGATAACAGTACCTGTGCTGAGAGGGGGTCAGGAGGATAGTTACCCCTCTATCTTTCCAGCTTTATAACATTGTACCTGTATTGGGGAGGGCAGGGGTCAGGAGGATAGTTATCTCTCTATCCTTCCAGCTTTATAATATTGTACCTGTATTGGGGAGGGCAGAGGTCCAGAGGATGGGTATCCCGGTTATACCACTATCCTACCAGGTTTATAAGATGCTGGGGAGAGAGGAGGCAGGATGATGGATATTCCTCTATCCTGCTGACTTTATAACATTGCACCTGTACTGGGGAGAGACCGGGGGCAGGAGGATGCTTATCCTGGTTATCTCTCTATCCTACCGGCTTTATAACATGGCACCTGTACTGGGGATAGACCAAGGGTCAGGAGGATAGATATTCTGGTTATCCCTCTATTTTACTGGTTTTTTAACATTGCACCTGTACTGGGGAGAGACTGGGGGCAGGAGGATACTTATCCTGGTTATCTCTCTATCCTACTGGCTTTATAACATGGCAGCTGTACTGGGGATAGACCAAGGGTCAGGAGGATAGATATTCTGGTTATCCCTCTATTTTACCGGCTTTTTAACAATGCACCTGTGCTGGGGAGAGTGGGGGCCAGGAAGATTGATATCCCTCTATCCTACCGGCTTTATAGCATCGCACAGGTGCTGAGAGGCGGTTAGGAGGATAGTTATCCCACTAGCCTACCAGCTTTATGACATGACACCTGTGCTGGAGAGAGAGAGGAAGCAGGATGACTGATATCCCTCTATCCTACCAGCTGTATAACATGGTGACTGTGTTGGGGGGAGATGGGGTCAGGAGGATGATTATTCTGTTAATCCCTCTATCCTACCAGCTTTATAACATTGCACCTGTGCTGGGGATGGTGGGGGTCAGGAGGATGGTTATCCCCTCCATCCTACCTGCTTTATAACATTGCACCTGTATTGGGGAGGGCAGGAGGATGTTTATCCCCTCTATCCTTCCGGCTTTATAACAGTGCATCTGTACTGGGGAGGGCAGGGGTCAGGAGGAAGGTTTTCCCAGTTATCTCTCTATCCTACCAGCTTTATAACATTGTACCTGTACTAGGGAAGGTGGGGGGCAGGAGGATGGTTATCCCCTCTGTTCTACCGGCTTTATAACATTGCACATGTACTGGGGGGGGGGGGGCAGGGGTCAGGAGGATGGTTATCCCTCTATACTACCAGCTTTTTAACATTGCACCTGTGATAGGGAGAGAGGGGGTCAGGAGGATGGTTATCTCCTCTATCCTACCGACTTCATAACATGACACCTGTGCAAGGGAGAGAGGGCGCTAGGAGGATGGTTATCCCTTCTATCCTACTGGCTTTATAATATGGCACCTGTGCTAGGGAGAGAGGGCTAGGAGGATGGTTATACCCTCTATCCTACCTGCTTTAAAACATTGCACATGTATTGGGGAGGGCAGGGGTCAGGATGATGGTTTTCCGGTTATCTCTCTATCTTACCGGCTTTATAACATTGTACTTGTGCTAGGGAAGGAAGGGTCAGGAGGATGGTTATCCCCTCTGTTCTACCTGCTTTATAACATTGTGTCTGTACTGGGGAGGACATGGGTCAGAAGGATGGTTATCTCTCTATCCTACCGGCTTTATAACATTGCATCTGTACTGGGGATTGCAGGGGTCAGAAGGATAGTTATCCCCTCTATGCTGCTGGCTTTAAAACATTGGATCTATACCGGGGAGGGCATTGATCAGGAGGATGGTTATCCCCTCTATGCTACCAGCTTTAAAACGTACCGGTACTGGGGGGGGGGGGTGCCAGGAGGATGGTTATACCTCTATCCTACCAGCTTTATAACATTGAAACCTGTGCTAGGGAGAGAGGGGGTCAGGAGGTTGGGGGGAGACTAGGGGTCGGGAGCATAGTTATTCCCTCGGTTCTACCTGCTTTATAATATTGTACCTGTGCTGGGGAGAGTGGGGGGTCAGGAGGGTAGTTATCCCCTCTATTCTACCGGCTTTATAACAGTGCATCTTTCACTTCTAGTGCAGGACAGACATGCAAAATATTGATAAAGCGTTTAATACAAAAATAATAAAAGCAATATTATTATCATCATTACTATGTGTCATTTCTTTATCACCATCGCAATCTGTAAAATAAGTTCAGTGATGCGTAATAAAATCAAAAACTGCAATGTTATCATTATTATTATGAGTCTTTCCGATATCACCAGTGAAGTAATGTGTAATATAAGTTCAATGCTTAAAATGGAACTTTAGGCTAGGAATGAAAATGGCTGGACAGGCAATATTTTTAATGCAGAGGAGTCATGCTTTGTCTCTTCTGAATTAAACCTACTTGCCTGCCAGTCTGTCCCTGTGCAGTGTGCTATGGACATGCAGCTCACTGCACATATTTGACAATGCAGTACGTGCATGGGAGTGACGTCATCTTGGCCTGGCAAATGACAGTGGCCAGCCATCGAGATCTGGAAGTTGACCGTCTGAAGATGTCAGTGGCTGGGATGGTGCATCGCTGGATTAAAGGTGAATATAGTTCTGCTTTAAGTCCCCTTTCACACTGGGGCGGTGGGTGCGTCGGTGATAAAACACCTCTATTTTTAGCGATGCTTTACTGTCAATTTTGTGGCGCTATTCGGCCACTAGCAGGGCACTTTTACCCCCTGCTAGCGGCCGAGAAAGTGTTAAAACCACTGCAAAGGACTTCTGCAGGAGCCCTATACCGATGGTATAGCTGCACTGCCCCATTGATTTTAATGGGCAGGAGCGGTGAAGGAGTGGTGTATACACTCTCCCTGGGGCGCTTTGCAGGCGCTACATCACTAAAAATAGTGCCTGCAAAGCGCCCTGAAAGAGCCGCTGCTGTGTCTCCAATGTGAAAGCCCCGAGGGCTTTCACACTGGAGCGGTGCGCTGGCAGGATGCTAAAAAAAAGTCCTGCTAGCATCATCTTTGGAACGGTGGAGCAGTATACACCGTTCCTTCACTGCTCCTGCCCATTGAAATCAATGGGGCAGCGCAGCTATACCGCCAATATAGCTCTGCTACAGCAGCGCTTTGCGATGGTTTTAACCCTTTCTCGGCCGCTAGCGAGGGGTAAAAGCTCCCCGAAATTGATGGTAAAGTGCTGTTAAAAATAGCAGCGTTTTACCGCTGACGCACCCACCCACCGCCCCAATGTGAAAGGGGCCTAAAGGTAATATGTAAAAAAAGTTCAATTCTCAATAAAATCAATGACAGCAGCATTAATAATATTAGTCATTCCTATGACTAATGACGTTTAACCACCTCGCGCCCGCCCTATAGCCGAATGACGGCCGTAGAGCAGGCGCGTTCGTCCGGGTGGTCGTCCCTGGACGTCCTGATGTTTACTTCCGCAATGCGCGCCGCCGCGGGCACGCATCGCGGAAGTTCTGTGTTCACCGTGTCCCCCGGGGACAGGCAAACACAGATCGCTGTAAACGGCCAATCACAGTGGCCGTTTACAGCGTGATCGGCGTGTCCAATGGGAGATGATCTCATATGTAAACATATGAGATCATCTCTCAGCGCCGCTCTCCCTCCTCGCACAGACAGTGTGAGAGGGGAGAGATGAACGGCTGCAGCGGCAGCCGTTCTGCCTCTAGTAAAAAAAAAGTAAAAAAATAAAAAGTGCCATCCTCCCCCCAGCAGTGCCATCCTCCCCCCAGCAGTGCCATCCTCCACCAGCAGTGCCATCCTCCCCCAGCAGTGCCATCCGCCCCAGTGCCATCCGCCCCAGTGCCATCTGCCCCAGTGCCATCTGCCCCAGTGCCATCCGCCCCAGTGCCATCCACCCCAGTGCTACCTGCCCCCAGTGCCATCCACCCCAGTGCTACCTGCCCCCAGTGCCATCCACCCCAGTGCCACCTGTTGTCAGTGCCACCTGTAGTCAGTGCCATCTGTCATCAGTGCCACGTATAAGTGCCATCTGTCATCAGTGCCACGTGTCATCAGTGCCACATAGTGGCATCTGTCATCAGTGCCACGTATTAGTGCCATCTGTCATCAGTGCCACGTATCAGTGCCATTTGTCATCAGTGCCACCTGTCAGTGTCACGTGCCATCTGTTGTCAGTGTCACATGTCATCAATGCCACTTATCAGTGCCATCTGTCATCAGTGTCACGCGTCATCGGTGCCATGTATTAGTGCCATCTGTCATCGGTGGCACCTATTAGTGCCACGTATTAGTGCCATCTGTCATCAGTGCCACGTTTAGTGCCACATGTCTTCAGTGCCATGTATTAGTGCCACGTGTCATCAGTGCCACGTATAAGTGCCACGTGTCATTAGTGCCACATATTAGTGCCATCTGTCATCAGTGCCACATATTAGTGCCATCTGTGATCAGTGCCACCTGTCATCAGTGCCACGTATAAGTGTCATCATTGCCACGTATCAGTGCCATCTGTCATCAGTGTCATGTGTCATTGTCCTGGTGCTTCAAAAGTGTAATAAATAGTCAACAAGTTAGATGTGTAATTTATGTTCCTAGAACACATGATGGCGCTACCTGCATGTTGGGCCTCTCTATGTGGCCAGGCTGTGGAAAAGTCCCACACATGTGGTATTGTAATACTCAGGAGGAGTAGCAGAATTTTTTGGGGGTGTCATTTGTGGTATACACATGCCACGTGAGAGAAATAACCTATTACAATGACAATTTTGTGGAGAAAAAAAAAATGAAAAATCTTAATTTTGCAAAGAATTGTGGGAAAAAAATTACAACATCAAAAAGCTCACTATGCCTCTTACTAAATACCTTGGAATGTCTACTTTCCAAAAAGGGGTCATTTGGGGGGTATTTGTACTTTCCTGACTTGTTCGGGTCACAAGAAGCGAGATAGGCCACCAGTACATCAGATGTGATCAATTTTGTGTGATTCGCATCACAGCTTGTAGACTCTCTAACTTTCACAAAGACCAAATAATATCCACTAATTTGGGTTATTTTTACCAAAGATATGTAGCAGTATAAATTGTGGCCAAAATTTATGAAGAAAAATTAATAATTTGCATAATTCTGTTACAGAAACAAAGAAATATGCGTTTTTTTTCAAAATTTTCGGTCTTTTTTCATTTATAGCGCAAAAAATAAAAACCCCAGAGGTGATCAAATACCACCAAAAGAAAGCTCTATTTGTGGGAAAAAAAGGACAAACAATTCATTTGGTGACAGTGTTGCATGACTGAGTAATTGTCATTCAAATTGTGAGAGCACCGAAAGCTGAAAATTGGTCTAGGCAGGAAGGGTGTTTAAGTGCCCAGTAAGCAAGTGGTTAATGATGTAGTATTTGTCTTTCCTACAACACCAGGGAAGGTAATGTGTAATATACTGTATGTTCAATGCCTAACAAAATCATAAACAGCAATATTATTATTATTAGTAATATTATTATTTATCATTAAATCACCAGTGAAGTCTAATAGTGTTCAATGATATAGCATGTATCTTTCCTATGTTCAACAATGTAGTGCGTCCTTTATCACCAGGGATGGTAATATGTAATATAAGTTCAATGATGCAAAAAATCAATAACAGCAATATTTGTACTATTAGTATGTGGCATTCCTGTATCCCCCTAGAAGGCAATGTGTTATTTCTATGTCACCAGTAAAGACAATGTGTAAAGGCTCATGCTCATAGGGCATATGAATTTTGGATGCCTTTTACTCCCGGCAGGAAAAAGAAGCTTAAAAAACGTATTGCACATAGATGAGATGTGTGTAGATGAGTCAAGCATCTCAGAGTTAATGGATTCCATTGGCCAGAATATTAACCACTTCAATACCGGGCACTTAAACACCTTTCTGCCCAGACCAATTTTGAGCTTTCAGCGCTGTCGCATTTTGAATGACAATTGCGCGGTCATGCTACACTGTACCCAAATTACATTTTTATCATTTTTTTCCCACAAATAGAGCTTTCTTTTGGTGGTATTTGATCACCTCTACAGTTTTTATTTTTTGCGCTACAAATAAAAAAATACCGAAAATTTAGAAAAAATATATGTTTTTTTTTGTTTCAGTTTCAAAACGTTGTAAATAAGTATGTTTTCTCCTTCACTGATGGCCACTGATGGGGCTACACTGATGGGCACTGATAAGGCAGCACTGATGGGCACCAATGATGTGGCACCAATGAAGTGGCACTAATGAGGTGGTATTGATGGACACTGATATGTGGTACTGATAGGTGGCACTGATGGGCACTGATAGGCGGCACTGATGGGTGGCACTGATGGGCGACACGGATGGGCACTGATAGGTGGCACTGATAGCTGGCACGGAATGGCATGGATGGGCGGCACAGATGGGCATGGGTGGGCACTGATAGGTGGCACAGATGGGCACTGATAGGCGGCACAGGTGGGCACTGATAGGCGGCACAGGTGGGCACTCATAGGCTGCATTGTATTATGTTATACTGTACTAATGGATGCCAATCAGTGCCAAACAATAATGCATGCCAATCAGTGATGCCCATTGTGGGCACTGATTGGCATCCATTATGGGCACTGATTGGCATCCATTGTGGCACTGACTGGCATCCCTGGTGGTCTAGGGAGGATTACCCTTTGCTGAGCATCCCTGGTGGTCTGGTGACGTCCCTGGCGGTCCAGTGTGGGCATCATCGGGGGGGCTGTGCTGATAATCGATCAGCACAGACCCCCCCTGTCAGAGGAGCAGCCAATCGGCTCTCCTCTACTCGCGTCTGACAGACACGAGTGAGGAAAAGCCGATCACCGGCTCTTCCTATTTACTCTGTGATCAGCCGTGATTGAACACGGCTGATCACGTGGTAAAGAGTCTCCGTCGGAGACTCTTTACCGAGATCGTAGTTGCAGGGTGTCGGAGGCGCGCAGCGGCTCGAAATCCTGATCACTTCATATGACGTCCGATCAGGATTATGCAACCACTTTGCCACCGTCAATTGCCTATAGGGCAGGCGGCAAGTGGTTAATAATACAGGCCATTGGAATGAATAAACGCTTAAACGTGTCTATGTGTCAAGTGTTTTTTTGCTCAAATGTTCCTTTCCTCAACGCACTGGTGATTTTTGTTTGTTCTCAGCCAGTAAGAGCTCTTCTTCTAAAACACCTGTAAATGGCATTGTGTGCATGGAGACAGGTTAAAGTAGAGTTGCTTTTAAAGGCTGAAAAAAGTCAAACACCTGTAATAATTAATAGTAATTTCTGTATAAATGTAATGATCCATAATAAAAACAACTGCAATTTTACTAACCTCATTGTTATTTTGTTATTATTATATACCCATATAACTATTAGCAAGCTACTGTAAGGGCCGGTTCACACTGCGGGCGATGCGAGGCGACACGACTCGCCTCGCCGCTATCTTACAAGTCGCCCCCGTTCTGTACAATGGAACCGTTCTGAGAGGAGCGACTCGAGTCGCTCCGACTCAGAAAAAAGGTTCCTGTACTACTTTTGGGCAACCTCGGGGCGACTTGCATTGACTTCTATACAGAAGTCATCTGCAAGTTGCCGCTGAGGTCGCGGCAGGTCGCGGCGAGGCAAGTCGGTGTCGCCTCGCATCGCCTGCAGTGTGAACCGGCCCTAACTATAAATAGCAATACCAGGTAACACAACTAATAAACAATAATAATAATATTGACGCTCATTAACTGCTTCCCACCTGCCGGACACACATATTCGCCCTTGGACGGGAGCGGTGATATCAGGGTCATCATTGCTGCTGCAGAAATGAACTTGATATAAATTTTTAGACCCATGATTTTCTACAAGGAAAAAGTGATCCGACGGGCTATAGAGCCACTCGATCACTTTTACAGAAGGTGGAAGGGGGCCCCCGACGCAGCTTTTACCCAGTTCTCCCGGTAGCGACACAACTGCTCAGGACCGAAGCTGTACATAGAGGTTTATTTGTTGTTCCTCCACCACTGTGACATCAGAATTCTGAAGCGATGAGGATTTTGTTACTTCCGGCTTTGGTTTCTGGTTTACAAGCCATTACCGGCTTATTAACGTACATGATAAAACTGATCTTGGTTTGGTCAGATGCATTGGAAGTCAGAGGAGAGATATGGGGTATGAGGACCTGTCATGGCCCATGCTATCACAAAACATGTTGTTCATCCTTTCTGATAACAATAAAGTAAAAAGAAAATGAAAAGTACAGTGTAAAAAATTATGAAAATAAAATAAATAACAATAAACATTTTTTTAAAGCACCAATGTTCCCCCATGCTCATGTGCAAATGTGAACGGACACATAGGTCCCCCATGCATATGTAAACGGTGATCGCACCACACATGTCCAGGCCTTTTCTGTCACTTTTTCTTTCCATCTAACAGTTTTTTTTTGCTAGAAAATTACTTACAGCCCCTAAACATTATTACATTTTTTAAAGCAAAGGCCATGGAGAATAAATTGTGGGTTTTGCAATTTTCTATGTCACATGGTATTTGCGCAACAGTTTTTCAAATACAATTTTTGTGAAAAATTGACTAAACTCAATGCATAACCCATCTTTTTTGTAAAAATAGAGATCAGACATGTCACACTTTAAAATTGCGCATGCCCGTGCAACAGTGACAAACAACAGTGCTAGACTCACTGCCCAAGATCTGATGTTAGCTCACATGTGTAGAACGATTTCTGTTTGCGTGCGTGCATTTGCCTTTGCATGCTAGCACGGGGAAATGGGGGTACTTAAATATTTGTTTTTTAATTATTCATTTATTAATTGTTTTTATTTTTACACTGTTGCCTTAAAACTTTTTTTTATCACTTTTCTTGCTGTCACAAGTAATCTAAACTTCCTTATGACAGCAATGGCACGTGACAGGTACTCTTTATGGGGGAATCTGGGGTCAATAAGACTCCAAATCCCTCCTTTGCACTTAAAAGCATTAAAAAACACTGAGGTCTGTATTTTGGCAAAAAAAAAAAAAACATCCCAGGTAAACCAGAGGGATCCTGAATTTGTTGGGCTGTCCGGCCAGCTGGTGGGCATGCCAGCTGGTTGTTCAGGTCTCCCGGTGGGACGGGAGAGCCAGAGGGAGCCACAGAAGGCAAAGGGAGGGGGTACGTACTCTCCCGCAGCTTGTAGTAACAATCGAGTGGCTAGTTAGCCGGTCCAAGAGGGTCAACCGTCAGCTCTAACAAATGGTATTGGGGTGATGCCTGCAGTTGTAGTCATCACCCCGATACAACCACTTGAAGTCAAGTAATGTACTGGATACGTGATTTGGTATCAAGTGTAGGCATCAAATACTTTTTCTAAATCAATGTACAAATTTAAAAATATTGTGCGACATAAAAATTGCAGCAACAACCATTTTATTCTCCATGGCCTCTGCTTACATATAAGTAATTTTCTAGCAAAACATTTTTACATGTATGAAATAAATATCAGAATTCGCCCAGACTGGCGGTGTTTTTAAGAGTGTCATTTATGTATCACCAGCGAAGATAGCGTGTAACATAAATTCAGTAATACATAACAATAACAATACCAGCAATATTATTACCATTATTATAATGATTTTATTTTTGTACATCTTGTATTTATTTTACGTTGATGTGATACCAGAAAGAATAGCTGTTAAACATTAAGTAGCAAGTAATGTGTAATATCAATTTTTTTTATTTTTTTATTTATTATTTAAAGTGATACCAGGTAGTATAACTGCTAAACTGTTCTAGTATTAGTGACATAAAAACGGACAACGTATTATGTATACATCACCAGGAACGTAATTTATAGATCAATTAAGCACACACAAAAAAAAAAAACACACACACACACACGTGCACATCTATTTATCTATTTACAGTATCTCACAAAAGTGAGTACACCTCTCACATTTTTGTAAATATTTTATTTTATATCTTTTCAAGTGACAACACTAAAGAAATGACAGCTTGTATAACAGTTTAAATCTGCTGTCCCCTCAACACACAGCCATTAATGTCTAAACCACTGCCAACAAAAGTGAGTACACCCCTAAGTGAAAAATTGTTGCTCTACATAAAGATGGCCTAGACCCTGAAACTAAGCTACAGCACGGTGGCCAAGACCATACAGCGGTTTAACAGGACACATTCCACTCAGAACAGGCCTCACCATGGTCAACCAAAGAAGTTGAATGCATGTGCTCAGCGTCATATCCAGAGGTTGTCTTTGGGAAATAGATGTATGAGTGCTGCCAGCATTGCTGCAGAGGTTAAAGGAGTGGGGGGGTCAGACTTTCAGTGCTCAGACCATATGCCACATGCTGCATCAAATTGGTCTGCATGCTTTCATCCCAGAAGGAAGCCTCTTCTAAAGATGATACAAAAGAAAGCCTGCAAACAGTTTGCTGAAGACAAGCAGACTAAGGAAATGGAACCATGTCCTGTGGTCTTATGAGACCAAGATAAACTAATTTGGTTCAGATGGTGTCAAGGGTGTGTGGTAGCAACAAGTACTGAGGAGTACAAAGACAAGTGTGTCTTGCCTACAGTCAAGCATGGTGGTGGGAGTGTCATGGTCTGGGGCTGCATGAGTGCTGCCGGCACTGGGGAGCCACAGTTCATCGAGGGAACCATGAATGCCAACACGTACTGTGACATACTAAAGCAGGGCATGATCCCCTCCCTTCTCAGACTGGGCCGTAGTCCAACATGATAACGACCTCAAACACACCTCCAAGATGACCACTGCCTTGCTAAAGAAGCTGAGGGTAAAGGTGATGGACTGGCCAAGCATGTCTATAGACCTAAACCCTATTGAGCATTTGTGGGCTATGCTCATATGGAAGGTGGAAGAGTGCAAGGTCTCTAACATCCACCAGCTCAGTGATGTCGTCATGGAGGAGTGGAAGAGGACTCCAGTGGCAACCTGTGAAGCTCTGGTGAACTCCATGCCCGAGAGGGTTAAGGCAGTGCTGAAAAATAATAGTGGCCACACAAAATTTTGACAATTTGGACATTTTCACTTAGGGGTGTACTCACTTTTGTTGCCAGCGGTTTAGATATTAATGGCTGTATGTTGAGTTATTTTGAGGGGACAGCAAATTGACACTGCTATACAAGCTGTACACTCACTATATACTGTATCTATCTATCTATCTATCTATCTATCTATCTATCTATCTATCTATCTATCTATCTATCTATCTATCTATCTATCTATCTATCTATTTATCTATCTATATATACTATATATATATATATATATATATATATATATCTCTATATATATATATATATATATATATATATATATATATATACATATACAGTATTTATCATATATTTTCCACTTTGGACAGTGTATTTCTTTATTTATTACAGGTATTTTTACAGTGCCAAAAGTAAAAAGTGTAGTGCAATAGAAAATAACAACAGTTAATACCAATAAATACGGTGATAATGTGCTAATATAAAACAAGTAAAATAAATTAGATTACTCATTCTGGACCATAATAAAGTGCCAGCGTGCTGGTGTGGATGTGAAAATTGTGCAATTCATACACTGAAAAATCACCAATGATATAAAATACAAAAAACAAATATAAAAAAGTGAATAATAAAAGTTCATCCAAATCCAAACATAATTCACCAAACTGGAGTGAAATGATGTCTACAATAAGAAGTCTGTATGATGACAATGAAGGATCATAACTGTTTGTAATGCTGCATACACACGATCAAACAAGCGGGTGGAAAAGTCCGGCAAACTCAAGTCCGCCGGACAATCCCCCCGTGTGTAGCCTCCGGCATACTTTTTTGACCCGAAAGTACGGCAGACTTAGAATGTAGTTTTACACTCCAATCTTCCCGCCGGACTCGCATTTCGGCGGACAATCCGGCCGTGTGTATGCCAGTCCGCCGTACTTTTGAAATGAACTGACTTTTCCCGCCCCGGAGAAAAGTCCGCTCATTTCGAGCGGGTCTCCAGGTAGGCGGGGCCCGCGAAGGAGACGTCGCTGGCCCCGCCTGGTATGGACTTAAAGGGGAACCCCAACGCCGAAAAAAATCGGCGTGGGGGTCCATCCCAAAGTCCACAACAGACCCTTGTCCGAGCACGCTACCCGGCCGGCCAGGAAAGGAGGGGCGAGCGAGTGCCCCCCTCCTGAGCCATACCAGGCCGCGTGCCCTCAACATGGGGGGTGCCTTGGGGAAGGGGGGGGCCGCGCGGCCACCCCACCCCAAAGCACCTTGTCCCCATGTTGATGAGGACAAGGGCCTCTTCCCGACAACCCTGGCCGTTGGTTGTCGGGGTCTGCGGGCGGGGGGCTTATCGGAATCCGGGAGCCCCCTTTAATAAGGGGGCCCCCGGATACCGGCCCCCCACCCTATGTGATTGAGTATGGGGTACAATGTACCCCTACCCATTTACCTGTAAAATAAAGTACAAAAAAAAACACAACACACAAGATAAAATAATTTATTGCACAGCTCCGGGGGTCTTCCGTCTTCGGGGGTCTTCTTGCCGGACTCCTCCGCTATCTTCTTGTAGCTCTTTTACTAGCGGAGGAGCCCGGCTTTCTTCTTCATCGCGTGGCCTCTTCTTCCGACTTCGGGGGTCTTGTCCCCCTCTTCAGTTCTTCTGCCGGGCCACAGCGCCTTCTTATAGCTCTTTTACAGGCGGTGGCCCGGTCTTCTGTCGCCGCCCCGCCGCCGCCGCCTTCCGTTCTTCATCTTCTTCTCCTGGAGATGTTGACTCAACGTTCCCTCCGGCCGCAATGCCAAGGACGTGATGCGCTGCCACTTATATAGGGACAAGGGGCGGTGTCACATGGGTTGATGTCACATGGGTTGGTCACATGGGTTGATGTCACATGGCGACAGTCCCAGCATCCTCCGGGACTGTGACATCGTAAGGGGGCGGGGTCACCATGTGACACCAACCCATGTGACATCAACCCATGTGACACTGTTCCTTGTCCCTATATAAGTGGCAGCGCAGCGCGTCCCTGGCATTGCGGCCAGAGAGAACGTCGAGTCAACATCTCCAGGAGAAGAAGAAGAAGAAGAAGAAGAACGGAAGGCGGCGGCGGCGACAGAAGACCGGGCCACCGCCTGTAAAAGAGCTATAAGAAGGCGCGGTGGCCCGGCAGAAGAACCGAAGAGGGGGACAAGACCCCCGAAGTCGGAAGAAGAGGCCTGCGGCGACGAAGAAGAAAGCCGGGCTCCTCCGCTAGTAAAAGAGCTACAAAAAGATAGCGGAGGAGTCCGGCGAGAAGACCCCTGAAGACGGAAGACCCCCGGAGCTGTGCAATAAATTATTTTATCTTGTGTGTTGTGTTTTTTTTTGTACTTTATGTTACAGGTGAATGGGTAGGGGTACATTGTACCCCATACTCATTCACATAGGGTGGGGGGCCGGTATCCGGGGCCCCCTTATTAAAAGGGGCTCCCGGATTCCGATAAGCCCCCCGCCCGCAGACCCCGACAACCAACGGCCAGGGTTGTCGGGAAGAGGCCCTTGTCCTCATCAACATGGGGACAAGGTGCTTTGGGGTGGGGGGGGCCGCGCCCCCCCCTTCCCCAAGGCACCCCCCATGTTGAGGGCACGCGGCCTGGTACGGCTCAGGAGGGGGGGGGGGGCGCTCGCTCGCCCCTCCTTTCCTGGCCGGCCGGGTAGCGTGCTCGGACAAGGGTCTGTTGTGGACTTTGGGGGGACCCCACGCCGATTTTTTTCAGCATTGGGGTTCCCCTTTAAGTCCATACCAGGCGGCGGGGCCAGCGATGTATCCTTCGCGGGCCCCACCTACCTGGAGACGCGCTCAAAATGAGCGGACTTTCCTCCGCGTGTGTGGGCGAGTCCGTTCATTTCAAAAGTAGGGCGGATAGTACGGCGGACTTAGTACGCCGTATTAGTCCGCTGAAAAAGTGCCGTGTGTGGGCAAGTAGCCCGTTCGGAAAGTCCGACGGACAGTCTGGCGGGAAGTCCGCCAGACTAAGTACGTCGGGCAGACGGCTACGTGTGTACGCGGCTTAAGGGTCACCGAAGTTGTGCATCCACCACCAAGAAAGGAGGGTAGGTACTCTTCCCATAATGTGTGGACTCTAATGCCAGCGGCAGAGAGTCAAACACACATAGAAACAGGGAATCCATGGAAAAATCAGGGGAAAAGCAGGCTCAGATGATAGAGCCTGAAGATCTGGCATGGAAGATGTAACTCCAACAGACCGTCACTGGAACTCTGAAAATGGGTTGCCAATGTCTCATCTGCCACAGATGTGCATAAAAATTATTTATGAAACAAAAATGCTCAATATAGTGTAGGTCAAAAAGATGGGTGGATTTATTTTAAAATGAAAGTACAAACATCAGTGATGATGTTTACAAGGTTAAAATCGATTAATCACATGAATAAGCAAAGAGAGCTGTATGGGGAGCTGACTCACTAAATCCAACATGTTTTGTCCAATGGGCTTTTTATTAAAGACCTCATTTCACTCCAGTTTGGTGATTTCTACGTTATGATTTGGATGAACCTTTATTATTCATCCACATCCACACCAGCATGCTGGCACTTTATTGTGGTCCAGAATTATTCATTTAATTTATTTTACTTGTTTTATATTATCGCATTGTCACCGTACTCATTGGTATTAACATAATCATCTTCATTGTATGACTCTTTTTATTATTTTCTACAGCGCTACACTTTTTACTTTTATCACTTACCGTATATACTCGAGTATAGGCCGACCCGAATATAAGCCGAGGCCCCCAATTTACCCCCAAAAAAACTGGCAAACTTATTGACTCGTGTATAAGCCGAGGGTGAGACATGCCTGTCCATCCCTGTGTGTGTGTCCGTCCATCCCTGTGTGTCCGTCCATCCCTGTGTGTCCGTCCATCCCTGTGTGTCCGTCCATCCCTGTGTGTCCGTCCATCCATCCCTGTGTGTGTGTGTGTCCATCCATCCATCCATCCCTGTGTGTGTGTGTCTCCATCCATCCATCCATCCATCCCTGTGTGTGTGTGTCTCCATCCATCCATCCATCCATCCCTGTGTGTGTGTGTCTCCATCCATCCATCCATCCATCCCTGTGTGTGTCTCCATCCATGTGTGTGTGTGTGTGTGTGTGTGTGTGTGTGTGTGTGTGTGTGTGTGTGTGTGTGTGTGTGTCCAGCCTACCTTTGTCCCGAGCCTCCGTCCCGTGCCTTGCCTCCTTGCCTCCGTCCCGTGCCGTGCCTTGCCTCCTTGCATCCGTCCCGTGTCGTGCCTTGCCTTGCCCCCGTCCCGTCCCGCCCCGTGCCGTGCCGTCCCGTGCCCTCTTCGTCGGCGGCCATTGTAAAGTTCAAAAGCTGCGCCGCCGCCTTCGCCTGTGATAGGCGGAACACTGAATTTCCCAGCAGCCTGTGTTCCGCCTATCACAGACGTCGTATCATCCTCGTCCGTAGTACGAGGATGATACGATGTCCGTGATAGGCGGAACACAGGCTGCTGGGAAATTCAGTGTTCCGCCTATCACAGGCGAAGGCGGAGCCGGAGGCGCGGCTTTTGAATAGAATGGCCGCTGTCTGTCTGCTCGACACGCTGATCGAGCGGGCAGACAGCGATGACTCGAGTATAAGCCGAGGGGGGCACTTTCAGCCTCAAAAAAGAGGCTGAAAATCTCGGCTTATACTCGAGTATATACGGTATACAATTCTGTCACGTTGTAGTGTTAGCAGATATCTCCTTTCCCTCTAAGATAGTAAACACACATACCGTAGTTACATTTTTATACTGCCAACAATTCATGCATTGCTTTATATACTATGGGGCTGATTTACAAAAGCCATGCCCCCAGTAGAAGCGAATTTATAAAACTGTGCGCCGGAAACCATTTACTATAGCAATCTTGGCGCATGGGAGAATACAATCTGTGCACCACTATGGACATGGTGCTTGGCATCTTCAATTCAATATTAACAGAAGGTAGAGGTGCCAATATTATGGGGTGATGTGAGGAAGTTTAGTAACAACTGCCCAAGTAACAAATATGTGCAAAATAGAATGATAAAGTAACTTTTTAAGAAAAAGCCTACTGTGCCTGCAAGTACGTTTAGAACTGCGTGACATCAATGTGAGCAGTGCGCATGTGCAAGTGGCTGTTGCGCTCGTTCACATGTGTTTGTTCACTGCGCAGCCAAAATCTTAGTAAATGTTAAGCAACGTACATGCACTTGCATGGGTTGAACGGGCACACCTTTAAACTTGACACTTTTTTTTTACTGATTCACCTTTATGTATTTTTTTAAGGAGATTTGCACAAACGTCACGTTAGCATGTTGCGTTGCCAACATGTGACATGCACCTTGTTAAAATTCTGTAAAATGACTCTCGCTCCTCTAGCTCCTCCTAAAAGGGCATTTAACCTTCCCCCTCTAATGCATAGGATTTCCATGGGCTAACTTTTGCTTTTAAAGGGGAACTCCACACTCCATTCTCCAATGCACTTGTCTACCCCCTCTAACCCCTTGGATTTCCATGGGCTAACTTTTGCTTTTAAAGGGGAACTCCACACTCCATACTCCAATGCTCTTGTCTACCCCCTCTAACCCTTTGGATTTCCATGGGCAAACTTTTGCTTTTAAATTAATGTCCCTCAGGGTGAAACCTGGGCCCCCTACCCATTTTAAGGCCAATAACTAGAATATAAGCCAGCCAAGTGGGGACTAGCAAAATTAACAAGTCAGTTCCCATAGACTGCAATGGTATTTGTTGTATAACATTTGCTCATGTTAGGCTCTTTGTTTGCCCTGCTGGATTGGATGGTGTTTGTCCCATTTTGGACAGGGGTGTCTTATTTTGTGCTTGCCGCATTTGTGCTGGTCTGGGCATGCTCAGGATCTTTGGGGGTTTTTTTGGTGCTTTTTGTGTGTGAAGAGTACTTGGATTTTTCTGGGCATGCTCAGAGAGTATGTATTTTGGGTTAATAATTCAAGGACATCCTTAACCACTTAAGCCCCAGATCATTTTGCAGCTAAAGGACCAGGCCCCTTTTTGCGATTTGGCACTGCGTCACTTTAACTGACAATTGTGCGGTCGCACGAAGTGGCTCCCAAACAAAATTGGCATCCTTTTTTTCCATTTTGCTGGCCAAAGACCAGACCACTTTTTGCGATTCGGCAATTGCATCGATTTAACTGACAATTGCGCGGTCGTGCGACGTGGCTCCCAAACAAAATGTATGTCCTTTTTTTCCCACAAATAGAGCTTTCTTTTGGTGGTCTTTGATCACCTTATTTTTTGCGCTATAAACAAAAATAGAACAACAATTTTGAAAAATATGCAATATTTTTTACTTTTTGCTATAATGAATGTTGTGAGGGTGTGGCAGACCAGCTCTTATAAGCCACTCTGGGGCAGTTTGACTCACATGATGGTTCCAGCCCTTTACCTGCACACTTTGTGGATCACTTAGAATTGAGGTGTTTATTAGGTAAATTTGACCAAATTTTTTCACCCACGTTTTACGGTCTGTCATTACCACCTCAGCTCCCACCAGTAATACCCCTAGGGGTTTTCCATGTTGGCACTTTGCTACTGCATAGACACACACATTGTAAGTACTTTTGAGAGTGGTTTTGGGGGGTTTATCCTAGGAAAGATTACCTCTAATTATTCTATTTTATCTTAATCTCCTTCCGTGACAGGGTCAGACCTTACAGATATTCTTGTTACTATTATACTACAGAATTTAGTTTTCCATGTGCATGCTCCTGAAGAGTGGATGAATCCATGAAATGCATAGAGCTATTATATGCCATGTTTTTATGCCAACTATATGTTTTATTGATTTAATGATCACCTGTAATATGTAATTTGTATTATTAATGGATCATTGTCATTGCTGTATGTTTATCCTTTGAACAAAATATATTGGTTTCCTTGGTGTATTCATGATTACCCTCATGTAACTTATCACGACTTCCAATAAATTCAAACTTTTTACACCTGCCTGCTTCATTTAAAGTCCCAACCCCCAGTCCTCCTGTTTGTTTGCTATAATAAATATCCCCCAAAAACATATAAAAAAAACATTTTTTACCCTAATTTCCTAATAATTTTTTTTACTAGTAATGGCATTGATCAGCGATTTTTATTGTGACTGCGACATTATGGCGGACACGTCGGACAATTTTGACACATTTTACGGACCACTGGCATTAATACAGCGATCAGTGCAATTAAAAATGCATTGATTACTGTAAAAATGTCACTAGCAGCGAGGGGGTTCACACTAGGGGGAGCTGTAGGGGTTAAGTGCGACCTAATGTGTGTTTCTTACTGTAGGAAGGCGTGGCTTGGCGTGTGACATCACTGATCGCCTTTCTTTATGACAGGGAGCAGACGATCAGTGACAGGCTCACTAGGAAGCAGAGGGAGAGGTTTGTTTACACTTACCTCTCCCGTTCTTCAGCTCTGTGACCAGGATCGTGGGACACCGGCGACGGGGGCCCACGGGTCCCGCGGGCGCAGTCATGGAGCTCAGGACCGGGTCGCGAGCGTGCCGCCGGTGGGCTGGGCTCTTAAAGGGCAACATTCCTGTACATGCTTGTGCCCAGCCGTGCCATTCTGCCGAGCTATATCAGCATGAGGAGGTCCTTAACCACATAAGCCCGGACCATTTTGCTGGCCAAAGACCAGGCCACTTTTTTTGCGATTCGGCACTGCATCGATTTAACTGACAATTGCGCGGTCATGCGACGTGGCTCCCAAACAAAATTGATGTCCTTTTTTTCCCACAAATAGAGTTTTCTTTTGGTGGTATTTGATCACCCCTGCAGTTTTTATTTTTTGCGCTAAAAATTTTGAAAAGAACACATTATTTTTTACTTTTTGCTATAATAAATATCCCCAAAAATGTCTAAAAAACATTTTTTTTCCTCAGTTTAGGCTGATACGTATCCGTCTACATATTTTTGGAAAAAAAATCGCAATAAGCGATTATTGATTGGTTTGCGCAAAAAGTTATAGTGTTTACAAAATAGGGGATAGTTTTATGGCATTTTTATTAATATATATATATTTTTACTAGTAATGGCTGCGATCAGTGATTTTTATTGTGACTGCAACATTATGACGGACACACCGGACATTTTTGACACATTTTTGGGACCATTGTCATTTATACAGCAATCAGTGCTATACAAATGCACTGATTCCTGTGTAAATGACACTGGCAGTGAAGGGGCTAACCACTAGGTGGCAGTGTAGGGGTTAAGTGTGTCCTAGGGACATGTTGCTAACTGTGGGGGGCGTGGCTGTGTTTTACACATCACTGATCTCTGCTCCAATCACAGGGAGCAGAGATCAGTGTCACTGTTGCTAGGCAGAACAGGGAGATGCTTGTTTACTTTAGCATCTCCCCGTTCTTCCTCCCCGTGAGATGATCGCGGGTATGCCCATGGCGATCGAGTCCACGGGATCAGCGATCGGACTCACGGAGGTCCCAACCGGCGCATGAACACGCCGCCGATGGTGCGCACACAATGGCGCACCGGCAAATTTAAAAGGACGTACCTGTCTGTGCCATTCTGCTGACATACATTGGCGTGCACCGGTCGGGAAGTGGTTAAGTATTTAACAGGTGTAACCACTTTCATGTTCTCTTTAAATTGGGTAAACTTGCACTTTGTGTGTTTCATGGACTGTGCATGTGTTTTCAATTGCACACAAACCTATGTTATATAAAGCTTGCAGATACTATTCTTTACCTTGCCCTGAAAAGTGCATGTCTGTGTCTCATGTTTTGTTTGTTACGTCTTTGCAAAACAGATGTGTTTTAGAGCAAGTTTTATTTTTAATTTTTTTTGTGATGTTGTCAATCTGTGTTGTGTGTAGGTTGTTAGTTTCACTTTGATTTAATTGTCTGTGCTGCATTATTTTGCAAAATATTCCTCAAGCTGTTGTGACTACTAAATGTATAAATCCTTTAGAGACTGTCCGTTTGTGGGCGCAGTCCTTTTAACTCCTGTTAATTTCCTCTGCAAAATGGTCAGACCTTAAAACCATATTCTGTGGCTCAAATTAACATACATGTGTTTTTTGCTTTCCTTGCTCTTTTCCAAGTCCTGTTTTGTTGACCAATAAAATTTGCAGCAATTTTTTTTGTGTTTTGTTAATAATTAGTTTTCAGATGCATGCTCATTCCAAGTAGTGCATTCTACACCCCCCCCCCCCCCCCCCCAAACAATTTTCATGCAACATATTTTGCAGCTTAACTAGGATGATTGGCATTGCAAAACAAAAAAATTGGATTTGTCTAAAAGCTACTTTCTTGGTGCCTTCATGGTAGCATATGCTTGTGCGTATGCTGCCATGGATGGGCACCAGGAAAGGAAAATTACAGAGGTAAGTATTCAATTTTCCATCTTAGCGCAGTGGTTCTCAGCCTCAGTCCTCAAGTACCCCCGACAGGACATGTTTTGGGAATTTATCTTAGCTAAAATAGCTGTCCAAATTACCAAACCATTGACTGTGATTTAAAGCACCTGTGCAAGATCAAGGAAAACCTGTAAACATGAAGTGTTGGGGGTAATTGAGGACAAGGTTGAGTACCACTGATTTAGAGCACTGAGCGCAAATCTAGCTCAAGACAATCCTATTCTAATTGTGGGCATTTGAAGGAAACCAATTGAGTGTTAGAACCACTGTTTGTCCTTTTTTTAGGTTGGGCTTTGTGTCCCTTTTCTGAAAATTGGCTTCACTTCCTGTCATATAGCCAAACAGAAAGTGAGGGTAAAACCCTACCAGTGTCTTTACTTGAGGACACACAGGTCAATCTAACTAGTGTCCCCATTAGGCAAATTGCACTCTAGGATTTGTTGGACTTCAGGGTTTATTTACTAAAGGCAAATCCACTTTGCAAGTGCACCTGGAAGTGCAGTTGCTGGAGATAGGGGGACATGCAATGAAAATGAAAAAACAGCGAATTTGGGAGGTGTCTTCACCCTATCAGGGCTCCAGACATCCCTCAAAACTGACAAGACTTCTAATCCCTCTGCACTCTATCCCAAGCAAAAATAAGTAAGGATTTAATTTAGTTTAACTTTGCAAAGACACATTCCTAAATTCAACTGTGATGACCCATTTAGACCTTGTTTAATAGAAAACACTGCTTGCCTTTCACTATAAACATTTGTTAATCCAGTCCTGGAAATCTGCAACTGCTTTACTATTCATTTCCATAAAAATTGGGTCCCTGCAGCTAAATGTGCCAAATGCATCTAGATGCGCAACTGCTGTGTGTGCAGAGGCATGTATCCATGTCGCATTTCTGGTACCCGGAAGCGGTGGCCAGCACATAGGAATGACATCATTCCCCTCCAGGAAGTTGCTTGTACTGCTGCTAATTTCTTCCCACCACCTTGCCCAGCTCACTGTTCTCTGAGGAAGAGATGATCCTTATTTGCAAATTAAGATCATTTTTCATTTATTTTTACATGGGGTGGTGTTGGTGTGGATCATGTGTGTATGTCTAAATGATTTGGCCTCAAAACACAAACCTACTTCCTGTGTACAGATTCACTTCTGGGACAATGTATATTGCTTCCTGCTTCAGTGTGTGTGTATATATATCTATGTATAGATATATCTATAAATGTAGGTTCTTGTGTTCCCAAGCAGAGAGAAGTTGGGTAGATGCCACACTCCCAATTCTGGAGGCATAATAATGGTCTAGCACATGGGTCTTCAAACTACAGTCCTCTGGTTGTTCAGGAACAACAATTCCCATCATGCCTAGTCATGTATGCGAATGTCAGAGTTTTACAATGCCTCATAGGAAGTATAGTTCCACAACAGTGAGAGTTTGAAGATTTCTGATCACTCTGGCATGTCTTGAAAACAGGTGTTTTTCATGTGCCTTGTATAATGCCCAAGAAATATCATTTGGAAGATACAAATGGGTCATGACACATCTACATTCTACATTCCAAATTTGGCACTTAAGATGGTCATGCACTATGCACTCTGATTTGCCAATCTCTGTACACGTTGATATTTAGGCAAAATAGGTAATAGGAAGACACACTTGAACAATTAATTCAAATTGAATGTATTTAAGATCTAACTGATTCCTGTGTATGGTCACCTTTAACCGCTTCCCGACCAACCGCAGTTATACTGCAGCAGGTTCGCACCCCTTTTCGAGCCATCGTAGCTATATGTCAGCTCGCGGGATTGGGATAGCAGGCTCACACACGCTGCCGCACAGCGGGGGTGCCGATGCTCTTGGCCATCTTCAGTACCTGTTCTAGCCCCCATGCAGGGCAGCTACTGTGATGTATACGTTTCTGTATTGATTGATCTTATATATTTCTACCATTTTATATCATATGAATTTTTTCTAATAAAAATATATTTTTTAAATACCTACTGGTCTGTCCGCAAATATCCTGAGGGGTTCTTTGCTGTGCCTTGCGCACTAGGCCTATTTTGTGTGCTCGTGGCCAATGGTTGCGATGACCACTGGCCATGAGCGATCGTGAGCAGGAGAAACCGAACAGGGATGAGTGTGTGTAAGCACACACTTCCCTGTTCTGCTCTGACAGGAGTGACAGATCGTGTATTCCTATTAGCCAGGCACCACGATCCATCACTTCCTCCAGTCAGTCCCCTCCCCCTTCAGTTATAATCACCTCCCAGGGAACACAGTTAACCCCTCGAGTGCCCCCTAGTGTTAACCCCTTCACTGCCAGTGACATTTTTTAAGTAATCAATGCAATTTTATAGCATTAATTACTGTATTAATGCCAATGGTCCCAAAAATGTGTCAAAATTGTCCGATTGTCCGCCATAATGTCGCAGTCACAATAAAAATCGCAGATGGCCACCATTACTAGTAAAAATCTATCCCCTATTTTGTAGACACTATAACTTTTGGGCAAAACAATCAATATACACTTATTGCGATTTTTTTTTTACCAAAAATATGTAAAAGAATACATATCAGCCTAAAGTGAGGAAAAAAATTGTTGTATATGTTTTTGGGGGATATTTGTTATAGCAAAAAATAAAAATTGTCGCTCTTTTTTTGTTTATAGCGCAAAAAATAAAAACCGCAGGGCCATCAAATACCGCCAAAAGAAAGCTCTATTTGTGGGAAAAAATAGATCATTTTGTTTGGGTACATTGTCGCATGACCACGCAATTGTCAGTTAAAGCGAAGCAGTGGCGAATCACAAAAAGTGCTCTGGTCAGAAAGGGGGTAAATTCATCTGGGGCTGAAGTGGTTAAAGATCAAGATCTGAAAATATAAATTTATTGGCTTTAGAAACTCTCTCTGTTCTTTGTAATGTATTGAAAGATCTGGGAAAAAAACACATTTCAAAGATATATTAGAAGTGATAGGAATGAGATTAGCATCAAAAGGGTTAATTAACTGAGAACACCGACTAATTGCCTAACAAGTCATATCCAATTACATGAAATTAACCAATTGTATTGGGCGTGCACTATTATCAATCAGAAAACCACAGTTACCCTAACGACAGTTGCAGTTTACATATGCAGGTATTTATCACTATTTGCGCTTCAATGTGCGCCGGTTTGCACATTCAATTAATGACTTTTCTGGCGCACCAATTAATGTATGAGCTGGTGCAGTGCCTTCTTCTTAGTAAACCACCCCCTATGTATTTTTATCAGTCCCTTCTCTCAAGGAGCTTTCAATCTAAGGTCCCTATCTCACATGCATATATACTAGAGCCAATTTGGCAAAGGTCCAATTAACCCACCAACATGTCTTTGGGAGTGTGGGAGGAAATTGCATTATCTGGAGGAAACTCATGCAATCACAGGGAGGACATGAAAACCACATGCAAACCAAATGCAGGTAGTGTCCAGACTGGGAATTGAAGAACCCAGTGTTGCAAGAGTGTAGTGCTAATCTTGTAAGGTTTAAAACCAATCAGTTGTTTTTTTGTTGTTTTTTTGCCACCTTTTGCCACCTTTTTTGTCCCCTTCGATAGGAAGTGAGAACATTTCTCCAAAGGGAGGTAAATCTTCTCTTTTTTGTCATTGGAATAAGTGTCCTCATTATTAGATGTCCCTTTTATTTCTGTACTGGTAGCAACTCAAAAATTTAGATTTCCTTTCATTCTTGGTCCTGATAACAATATCACTATGGGGGTTATTTACTAAAGGAAAATCCACTTTGCACTGAAAGTACACTTGTAAGTAACGTCGCTGTAGATCCGAGGGGGGCATGCAAGGAAAATAAAAAACAGCATTTTAGCTTGCACATGATTGGATGATAAAATCAGCAGAGTTTCAACTCATTTCAGATCTACCCCTCAGATTTAGAGCGACTGCACTTTCAAGTGCACTTGCAGTGCAAAGTGGATTTGCCTCTCGTAAATGACCCCCTATGACATATAGAGGGGGTGAATCTTCCTAACAGGTAATAGACGAGTAAAAAAAAAACTTGATCGGGATTCAAAACCCTCCCCAATCTATCCAAAAGTTAATTTTTTTTTTTTAACTTTGGCTATATTTAAGCTTTTTAACCTGGTAAATCTCTACAAAGAGTAGTAGATCATGTTATGGTCCATATATAACATTCTAAGATTATGTCTTGAGTTGTTTGTGTATATAATTCTTTCCACAAATTAACCTATAAATTCTAGCTATTGGGTCCATGAAGTTTAAAGATTTTTAGTTTTCTAATATTGAAGAATGAAAATGGTCTAGCTATGAAAGTATTTTGCCATCTTTAGAACATTTGCTTTGCCTTCTTCAGTGATTATGAATTGAGGCAGTCTAAGTTGGCACATAGATCTACCAGTGATGCACCTCTACCCACATAAGTCAAGAGGCAGTCTGCAGCCTAAGTAGGAACTGTATGTGGGACATTTCCAAAATTTAAATATGTGCTTCCAATATCCAGTGGTTAATCTCTAGCCATGACTAGATTGGAGCCTAGGTAGGAACTGTATGCAAGCCATTTTCAGAAATGTATAAATATGTGCTACCAGTATCTAGAGGTTCATCTCTACTGATGGTTAGAGTGGCGCCTTGGTAGGAACTGTATGTGTGGCATTTCCACAAATATATAAATATGTGCATATGTAAAGATGTATATATTTGTATGCAATGTTTTCCCTTTGATAGATTGTGCCTATGTTTTCCACAGACCTTGCACAATATACATTTTATAAATGTCATAGCTTTGCCAAATGTAGTTCTGCGCTCCTAAAATATGCAAGGGTGATCCATTATCTATGGTGTATAATGCTTTTGCTACCTAATGATTAAGTACATAAATAAATAATTGTACTTACTCTATGCTGTAGGCTTGCCCAGTATGCAGTGGGGCATCCTGGTGAGAGTGGCCTCAATGAAAAATTCAGCAGCTGTCTGGGTGCCTGGCAGTGTTCTTTTATAATTATGATCTGTAAATCTTTTTCTGTGCATTTAAAGATTTCAAGAGAAAAGGCATGGCACAAAGATCAGTCTGAAAGGTTGCACCCTGTAGTCAAAACACTTCCTTTTATTTTGCTGCCAAGGGAGCGAAAGTGTCTGTGGTCTCAGCTAGAGGCGACATTAATGTGAGCCTTAGACCTTTACAGTCTGTGCATTATATATAAACCTCCCAGAGAGAGCAGCTTAGAATGGGCAGGAAAGGCAAGCTCCTGGAAGGAAGAATAACGTTCAAAGCTCCAGCAAAAGGCTACACGTTCATGATTGTTTCTATTATTACGTCCGGAGATACTGGGGAGTTAATTAAAATGCCTAAAGCATGAAAGTGTACAGATTAGGCGCACTTTAGAGGGTCTATGGAGTCAGCGGATGCCACCATGTAAGCTTGACTTGAGTCAACTTCCTGTAGTACATCGTAATACAAGCATTTTAACCACTCAGCCCAAGAGCTTGATTACATCCAATTATTGGATATAGGACAAAGCTTGTGACCCCCCCAAGTATAGGATAAAGAAAGAGATTTCATTCTGTAAGCTATATACATTCAATAATTCTGCTCCAATGACTTTAACTCTTAAATATGAAAAATGGTGCCCGCTGCCTGTTCGGAAACCTTTCTCCAGCTGATTTGAAACATTTAATCTTGCTGACACTTGTTTATCTGTGTAATCATAGTGCAAGTGGAGCTCTGTGTACTCACTGCTCCCATGGTACAGTAATAAGGATTTTTTTTAAACACAGATCAATATTTTCATTGTAAGATTTCTTACAGCGGCATGTCTGCATGCAGAATATTACACATTTAATTACAGTTAGAAAAATAAAAAAAATCCATTGTGACATCATTTTTCAGACAATTATGACCTTATATGAGTATAGCACACTTTTGATGCCTTCAGCGGAAAAAAAAGAAGCAGGCTATCAAAATATTTCTTTTTTTTTCTTTTGCCATATTACAAGATTTCACTTGATTTTTCTCTGGGTAAATGCCACAGCACTATTCTCCAAATGACTGTCTCTGAGTTAAGGTTTAATTATCAAATGGAGCAGAATTGATTGAATTGGAGTGGCTGAGTTGAACTGAATGCAGATGAATCAAAGACTCAGTTTGATGCCAATTAATCCCTTGGGGTAGGGACATTAGTTATAAAGCAGACCTTCATTTTGCCGTTTTTCGGACATATTTATTGCACAGGAAAAGGAATGTCAATATCTTTTGTTAGAAACGCCAGTTAACAAGGTGCAACTGACTGTGCTAATAATGCAAAGTTGTGTGTTTTGCATTTTTGTAAATTGTGGTTCTTGCATAGGCAAGAAGAAAGCGCCATATGTTATTTCTAAGCAGATGTCATCCATTGTAAAATACAATCTCTTAATGTAAAAATAATTCATAGTATTTTTTTTCTTTTGTTTTTTGAATGCCCATTTTTCATGTCATATTTGCTCAGTTACACCAAAACCCCATAGAAAGTGTGCTATTGTGCAACTGCATTTGAAAACCTTGTTTGGGTCTCCTATGGTAGTGTTTCTCTAGGATTCAGTTAGAAAACTTTATTTAATCACTTCAGCCCTGGAAGGATTTGCCCCCTTAATGACCAGGCCATTTTTTTTACTATACTACACTGCAATTTTTATCAGGACTGCAACATTGCGGCAGACAAATCTGACCCCTAATGACACTTTTTGGGGACCAGTGACGTTATTACATTGATCGGTGCTATAAAAATGCACTGATCAATGTATAAATGACACTGGCAGGGAAGGTGTTAACACTAGAGGGTGATCAAGGGGTTAAATGTGTTCCCTCAGTATGGTCTAACTGTAGGGGGGATTGGCTGCCCGGGGCATGGCAGAGATAGCTGTTCCTGATCACTGAGAACAGCAGATCTCTAAGATGTCCCTTGTTAGAATGGGGATCCGCCTTGTTTACAGTGGCATATCCCCGTTCTGCCTCTGTGTACAGCGATTGTGGGCGGCTGGCAGACATCGAGTTGTACAGGTATGTCGGTCCACGCAGGAGAGCCGACCTACTGCTGTATAAGTACGGCAGCTGGTTGCCAAGCGGTTAAACATTTATAAAACAGATGAATATGGTGCTTCAATTGCAACATCCAGAATACAGAGCCATCTACAGCAAGAATTGCTCTGAAGGACTAAGTGAAAAAAAAGGGGGAGAAGCCCTAGTAGAGAATCTTGAGAATAGGGTATAGGTACAATAAAAAGATTAAAGGTTGGTTCAGAATAATATTCTTCACTGGCCTCAAATCACAATCATGATTCGAAAGACTTCCAATAGCCATCCCCATGACTAAGCTCTGATGGGCGGAGTGATATGCATTGGGGGTGTGGCCTGGCAGGGGTCTAGGCTGAAACTGCCATTCAGGCTTTGACTTGATGTGTGGCTTCCGGGACACCTATCATTCTCACAATAATATTCAAAATGCCAATACTCATATCTGGATGGTTACAAGAAACTCAAGCAGAGATAAATAAACCTATATTTTTGGCATACAGAGAATATCGATATATACATTCAGAGGATGGTCATACATTTATCAAGGTTCTTCCAGAGAATCTTGCACTGAGGGTAGTGGGATCTCAGTGTATATGAATGTGAAAAAGCTTTATCCAAAAAAGCGGAGGATGAGAGTAGCAGAGAGGCCGAAAGGAGGAGATGCTCGGAGTTCTCTTGTGTAAAAATCTGGATCTTTTCTTTATCATAAAACGTAATGCGTTCCATGGCTAGCCACTTCATCAGAAAGGTGTATTGAGACACTACAGTAAAAGATAAGGTAAAAGCTATTAAAATTGCTTACCAAACAGCAACTGTTGTGACAATGACTGCTTTGGTCAGGATTATAAAATGTGCAGCACGTCTCACAAAATGCACCAGTTAAGGCTATGTAGTGTATAGCACAGCAGTGGAATGTGTCTGGGATATGAATTGAGCAGAATGGTCATTGTAGTGCCCCTTTAAATTGGAGGTCTTTTGAATTATGATCGTTATTTGAGGCCAGTGGAGAAGTGCCCTCGTACATTGGTGGTCAGTAGAGAAGTACAACCTTATATTAGTGGTCAGTGTACTACCCTATAATGTGGGTTGTCAGTGTACTGCCTGATTATCTAGATGAGCAGTGTATTGTCTCATTATATTGACAGTCAGTATACTGCCCACTTATATTGGTGGTCAGTGGAGAAGTGTACCTCTTGCATTGGTATTCCTTGTACTGCCCCTTACATTAATTATCAATATTGTAGTGAAGAGTTCAACCAGCCTTGTCACTTATTTATTACTGTAAGAATGAACTACAACTCTGCTACTGCAAATAGCATGCTATCTGCTTTATAAGCAGAGATAAATTTTGGTCATAAAATGTAGTATTTTTCATTCATCTCTGAAGAAGAATAAATGAGTTTCAGCACTGGACAGCTCTACTGCCAGCATCATTACGAGGGCTTGAGGACTTATGAGGCAAAGCTCCCCTTGGACAATCACTAAACAAGGATCCTCTAAAGAAAGATATCCACAACATTTCAAAAATTATGATTTTCACTCACTTTCAGTCCATGGGCAGCAGAACAATTATGATGAGATGCGTTATGGAAAATTCTAAACAGTATGGTAAAAATATGAATTTTCAGGTACATGGGATAGATTCAGTAAGTTGTCACAATTTGCAGAGAGTATGGATGTGCTCAGTCTTGGCCCAAACTTTTACCCATTCAATGAGAGCCAACTGTCAATTATAGGGGGGGGTATTTCTATCGCTATTGTGACAGTTTCTTTCCTGTCAATGGAAACTGTGGGTAAAGAGGCCATTGCTTTCATCAACCTATGCCCTCCATGTTGAGGGTATGTGGCCTAGTATGGTTCAGGAGGGGGGATGAGGGTTGTCTTTAGTGTGGGGTTTCCCCTTAAAATCCACACCAGATCTGCAGAGTCTGGTATAGGTTTTGGGAGGACTCCGCACCTTTTTTTCTTTACAGCAAAGTGACAGAAAAAAAAACATTTGCTGGTAATTTTCCCCAGCCAACTCTTTTTTTTTTAAATGGCATGGGAACCCCCCAAAATACATACCCGACCCTCATTCCCCCTGACAAAAGTCTGTTTTGTATTTTGGAGGAATTGCCATGCTTACAAAATAAAGGAAGCTTGTAGGGAAATATAAATTATCTGCAATTTAAATTGCATTTTTTTCTTAGTCAGGCTAGGTTCACACTGCTGCGATGTCCATGATTGGATGTGATTTGCACCACACTGCAGTGCAAATCACATGCGATCTCTGCGATACAGATAGTATGGCTGAATTTGCATCGCATCCAGCCCAAATTCGTACAGGACCCTTTTTTTGGTCCACACCATGCGATCCGATTCCTGTCTGAGTTTGCAGATCGCACTGCGATATGCGAACTGATTTGGAGGTGTCATTAACTTTTAACTGACACTCCCAGCAGTTCGCATAGGGCAGTGTGAACTGCCGCTGGGAGACATGCGATGCAGGAACCCGCAGTGGATTCACAGTGTTCCCGCATTGCGGCAGTGTGAACCTAGGCTAAATGTCACTTTAACTGTAGTACTTTGTATACATCCTACAGATGTGCCACTTCACAAGCAGGTTTCCTTTTTTAAGGGAATAGTGCATATTTTAATGTTAAGCAATTTAACCTCCCTGGCGGTATGATTATTTCTGATTTTAGGTGCTGAAAGCGGTACAATTATTTTGCATGGATATTTGGCGTTTTATATTGTAGGCCTGCAATTCTTAGGAATAACTCTCTTAAATCTGTTCAAACAAGAGTCTAGTAGACATCCCGGGTATGATAAAGTGTATAATATAATAAATAACTATAAATAATGATAACAAATAATAATAAAAATTATTCAATAATGTAATCAAATCCAAAAGCACTGAAATTTGCTCATTTGCAGAATTGTCGCTGTCATTAGATTTAGTGTTTGATGACGGATCTCCCCACAAATTGCTATCGCTCAATTCTGCAATTGATTCTAATTTATTATCGCTGTTTTGTAGCTGGTCTAAAATCACTTTTGACATAAAGGGACACTTTTTGGTTGCTATGGGCAATCTCCAAATTCCAGGCAGAAAAAAAAACAGTATTTATAATATAAAAGTGCATGCAGGGCACTGGACAGACCACTAGGGACAAAGGGGATGTGTATTTTTTTAATACATAATCTGTAAGATTACACTACTGTATGTGTATTGTGTATTTTTATTTTTTTAATTTGGCACCGATCTCCGCTCCCGTGCATCGTAACGTCGCAGGGAATGGAGCTCGGCGGCACTCGGGCACTGTGTGAATCGAGTGGAGGATGGTTTGCACACACAGCGGGGGGACATCGCTGGATCCAGGGGACAAGATAAGTAAGTCTTCCTGTATCCAGCGATGCGATCCCGAGTCTGGCTCGGGGTTACCACTTGTGGTACTGAAATTCCAGCCCGAGCCAGACTCGGGATTACCGCCAGGGAGGTTGAGCAATGCTAAAATCGCAGTTTCTCACAAGTGGTATTTTTTAAAACTAACTAGTGCCTCTTAGAAATGCCTTGCATATTAGCCTTGAAAATGGTTCATATTTTGCATTTGAACTTGTGCTATGTCGGCTAGATGTACAATAAATAAAACCTGGGTAGGTTTGGCTCATCCCTACCTAAAAGTCTGATTACAAGCTTCAAACCCCATGGTCTTTGGTCCTTCAACAGAATTTCATGTGCTTCTTTGTCTGACAACACTGTGTTGCTGCACCAAAAGCATTTCATCCACATACAGTGCACTGCAAGCCCTTAGAGAGATCCAAAGCTCTGCCAATTGCCCCACCAATGCAGCGCACAAGCCAGTTGATCCTGGTTAGCAACACTATGAGCCACAAGCCAGAAATGAAGAGATGGGTGCTGGCTTTCCGCATACTGTCCTAGATGAAAGCAAATTGAATTACAATAAGTTTGATCTTTGCTACGGTATAAAACCTGGTGTACCAAAGACCAAGCAGCAGCCTTGCAGATCTGAGTCATGGATGCTTGGTGATGCACTGCCCAGGACACTGACTGCTCTGGTAGACTGCGCTCTAACTTGGAAGGGAGGAGTTTTCCCTTAGAAATAGTAGACTTTGATGCTGCCCGGCCCTTCCTGGGACCTTCCGGCAGTACAAATAAAACATCAGTTTTAGGTATCTGAGCTGTTCCTTTCAGAGAGATTCTGACTGCCTTCACTAGATCAAGTGAGTGCAAAGACTTTTCCTGCACAGAAGTAGGTTCTGGAAAAAAAGGAAGGTAGGATAACATCTTGGTTCAGATGAAACCCTTATACTACCTTAGGTAGAAAGGACGCGTGAGGTTGCAACACCACCCTGTCCTTATGAACAATCAAATATGGCTCTTTACAAGAAAAAGCAGCCAACTCTGATACTCTTCTAGCCGAAAAAAATAGCCACCAGAAAAAAAAACAATTTCCTTGTCAAAAGGACCAATGGAATATGATGATTGGCTCAAAAGGCTGATTTTGCAACACAGACAAAATTAGATTCAAATCCCATGGGCACAGAGGGGATCTAACTGGCGGATTTATACACATTACCCCTTGTATAAAGGTCCAGATTAAGGAATGTGAAGCAAGCGGTCTTTGAAAGAACACTGATAAGGCCAAGATTTGACCCTTGATAGTACTCAATGCCAGTTTCATCTCTACTCCCAGCTGTAGAAAGTTAAGAATTTTACTTATGACATACTTCCGGGGATGCCATCTCTTGGATTCACACCAAGAGACATAAGATTTCCAAACCCTATAATAAATGACTCTGGAGGCTGGCTTCCTAGCATTAATCAGGGTAGAAACCACCGAAACTGAAAGCTCCCGATTCTTTTGAATATGGGCTTCAATAGCCAAACCGTTATATTTATCATTTATAAAGTAGGATGGAATACTGGACCCTGCCAAAGCAGGTCTGAGCGCAGTGGAATGGACCATGGGTCTCCTACTGCCATTTACATGTTCTCTTATACCAGGATCTTCTCGGCCATGCCTGGGCTACCAGAATTACTGGCTTCCCCTCCTGCTTGAGTCGTGGTATCAATTGTACTGGAGGGAATGCATAAATCTGTGAAAACTGATCCCATAGGGCCACTAATGCATCTGTTCCGCATGCGAGTGGGTCCCTTGTCCTTGACACAAAGTTGAATAACTTCTTGTTGAACCTGGACACTAGGGATGAGCCGAACACCCCCCGGTTCGGTTCGCACCAGAACTTTCGAACGGACCCCAAATTCGTACGAACGTTAGAACCCCATTGAAGTCTATGGGACTCGAACGTTCGAAATTAAAAGTGCTAATTTAAACGGCTAATATGCAAGATACTGTCCTAAAAAGGGTTTGGGGACCTGGCTCCTGCCCCAGGGGACAAGGGTCAATGCAAAAAAAAGTTTTAAAAACGGCCGTTTTGGCGGGAGCACTGATTTTAATGACGATTAAAGTGGAAAAAAAAGTGAAATATTCCTTTAAATATGGTGCCTGGGGGGTGTCTGTAGTATGCCTGTGAAGTGCCACGTGTTTCCCGTGTTTAGAACAGTCCCTGCACAAAATGACATTTAACGGAAATAACGTCATTTAAAGCTGCTTGCGGTTTTAATGTTATATCTGGTTCCTGCAATATGGTTGAAAATCATTGAGAAAAATGGCATGGGTAGCCCTCCCTGCCCATTACCAGCCCCTTTGGGTCTTGTACGCATATTAAGGGGAACCCCGTACCCATATTAAAAAAAGGAAATGCGTGTGGCCCCCAGGCCCTATATACTCAGAACAGCAGTATACAGGCGATGCAAACAAGACAGGGACTGTGTAGGTTTGTTGTGTTACCGTATATACTCGAGTATAGGCCGACCCGAATATAAGCCGAGGCCCCCAATTTACCCCCAAAAAAACTGGCAAACTTATTGACTCGTGTATAAGCCGAGGGTGAGACATGCCTGTCCATCCCTGTGTGTGTGTCCGTCCATCCCTGTGTGTCCGTCCATCCCTGTGTGTCCGTCCATCCCTGTGTGTCCGTCCATCCATCCCTGTGTGTGTGTGTGTCCATCCATCCATCCATCCCTGTGTGTGTGTGTCTCCATCCATCCATCCATCCATCCCTGTGTGTGTGTGTCTCCATCCATCCATCCATCCATCCCTGTGTGTGTGTGTCTCCATCCATCCATCCATCCGTGTGTGTGTGTGTGTGTGTGTGTGTGTGTGTGTGTGTGTGTGTGTGTGTGTGTGTGTGTGTGTGTCCAGCCTACCTGTGTCCCGAGCCTTTGTCCCGAGCCTCCGTCCCGTGTCGTGCCTTGCCTTCGTCCCGTCCCGTCCCGTCCCGTGCCGTGCCTTGCCTTGCCTTGCCTCCGTCCCGTGCCCTCTTCGTCGGCGGCCATTGTAAAATTCAAAAGCCGCGCCTCCTCCTTCGCCTGTGATAGGCGGAACACTGAATTTCCCAGCAGCCTGTGTTCCGCCTATCACGGACGTCGTATCATCCTCGTCCGTAGTACGAGGATGATACGACGTCCGTGATAGGCGGAACACAGGCTGCTGGGAAATTCAGTGTTCCGCCTATCACAGGCGAAGGCGGAGCCGGAGGCGCGGCTTTTGAATCATAGAATGGCCGCTGTCTGTCTGCTCGACACGCTGATCGAGCGGGCAGACAGCGATGACTCGAGTATAAGCCGAGGGGGGCACTTTCAGCCTCAAAAAAGAGGCTGAAAATCTCGGCTTATACTCGAGTATATACGGTAAGTTGAATCTGTTTGTAATTTTCAACTGGTACATTTTTAAAGTGTAGCTCCAGTCAAAAAAAATATTTTTAAGCTTTTTGGAAAACATAGGGAAGGGTTATCACCCCTGTATAATTTGTTTTGTCGTCCATCTTTTTTCATCTCACTTGCTGTTGTCTCCTTCCGTTTGCAAGTAGGAGATGTTTGTAAGTGGAATGTTTGAAAGTAGGGGCCTGCCCTATATGCTCTGCAGAAATGGCGGAACAAGGTGTTGGTTTTGCCACAACATTGTAAGCCCTCAAAGTGACTCTTGGTGGGCGCTGGAGCGCCCTGCTGTGAACGATTATATCAAGAATTGTAATTACATGCCATTGTTGAACAGTGGTAGAAAAATTGACCTTTGGTGGTTGTGGTGCTGGTGCCACAACACTATAAGTCCTCACAGTTACTCTGGGTGGGCACAGGAACGGGCCCTCCTGTGAAATATTATATCAAGAATTGTAATTACATGTCCCTGTTAAACGGGGGCAGAAAAATTGGGCCTTGGGCACTGGTGCTGGTGCCACGACACTGCAACCTCTCCCATATACTCTAGTTTTATTGCAGGAATTAGCCCTGCTGCAATGCATTGCATCAAAAATTGTACTTAAATGCCCCTGTTAAACAGGGGCAGAAAAATTGGGCCTTAGGCACTGGTGCTGGTGCCACGACACTGCAACCTCTCCCATATACTCTTGTTTTATTGCAGTAATTAGCCCTGCTGCAAAGCATTGCATCAATAATTGTACTTAAACGCCCCTGTTAAACAGGGGCAGAAAAATTGGGCTGATGGCATCGCCCAGAACCAGAAATGTTCTTCCAACATATCATCGGAGGAGGAAGAGGATAGACAATCAACATAACAGGACAGTCACTCAGCATCAGCATAGGCAGTCTTGAAGGGATGTGATATTTTAAAAAAAATGATTTGGTTACATCAGCTTCAGATGCTTGGTAGCTGTGGGTGATCCAAGACTGATTCATCTTGATGAAGGTCAGTCGATCAACTGATTCGGTAGACAGCCGCACCCTGTGATCGGTAACAAAGCCACCAGCAGCACTAAAGGTGCGTTCCGAAAGAACGCTGGATGCAGGACAGGCCAGTAGCTCAATTGCATACTGTGCAAGCTCTGGGCAGTGATCCATCCTCAAGACCCAGTAAGCCAGAGGATTTTCAGTGGGAAAGGTGTCCAAGTCTGACCTTGCCTCTAGGTATTCCTGCACCATGTAAATTAGACGCTGGCGATGGGTGCTGGAACCAATAATACCTTGGGGCTGCGGACTAAAAAAATGTCTGAAAGCATCAGTCAGATGGCCACCTTCTCCACCGCTCCTTCTGACCAATGCCTCAGCAACACGTTGTCCAGGACCAGGAGTTTGTAACCTCCCAGTCTCTGGGAACGCGTTGCACAGACCTTTCTGCAAGGCCTCCCGGAGATGTCTCATCCTCTGCTCCCTCTGCGATGGCAAGATAAGGTCGGCAACCTTACCCTTGTACCGTGGATCAAGGAGAGTGGCCAGCCAGTAATGGTCCCTCTCCTTGATCCGAAGAATATGAGGATCCTTCCGCAGGCTTTGCAGGATCAGGGAGGCCATGCAGCGTAGGTTTGCTGAGGCATTCGGTCCGGAGTCCTCTGGGTCACTAAGGACAACATGATCCGCAGCTACCTCCTCCCAGCCACGTACAAGTCCACGTGTTTCTTGGGACTGTAAATCATCCCTACAAGACTGCTGCTGCTGATGCTGAGTGCCAGCCTCCACCTCCATGCTGACACAATCATCCTCCTCCTCCTCTTCCTCCTCCTCATCCTCTTCCTGTATGATGGGTGGCACAGCAGGAACACTGTCTGGATAAAGGGGGCCTTGAGAGGCAAGGAAGTCTTCCTCTTCCGGCCTCTGTTCTGCCTCAAGTGCCCTGTCCATTATTCCACGCAGCGTATGCTCCAAGAGGTGGACAAGAGGTACAGTGTCACTGATGCATGCACTGTCACTGCTCACCATCCTTGTGGCCTCCTCAAACGGTGACAGGACAGTGCATGCATCCCTGATCATGCCCCACTGGCGTGGTGAGAAAAAACCGAGCTCCCCTGACCCTGTCCTGGTGCCGTAGTCGCACAGGTACTCATTGATGGCCCTCTGCTGCGTGTGCAGCCGCTGCAGCATGGCCAACGTTGAGTTCCACCTGGTGGGCATGTCACATATAAGGCGGTTCTTGGGCAGGTTCAACTCCTTTTGGAGCTCAGCCAGCCGAGCACAGGCATTAAATGATCGGCGGAAATGCACACAGACTTTCCTGGTCTGCTTCAGGACATCCTGTAAGCCGGGGTACCTGACCAAGAACCGCTGCACCACCAGGTTAAGGACGTGAGCTACACAGGGCACATGGGTCAGTTGTCCCTGTCGGAGGGCGGAGAGGAGGTTGGTGCCATTGTCGCAAACCACCATTCCTGGCTTAAGCTGGCGTGGCGTCAACCACCTCTCGGCCTGCCCCTGCAGAGCTGACAAAACATCGGCCCCAGTGTGGCTCCTGTCCCCCAAACAAACCAGCGCAAGCACGGCATGGCATCGTTTTGCCTGCGTACTTGCGTAGCCCCTGGAACGCCTACGGAGCACCGCTGGTTCTGAGGACAGAGCACTGGAAGAGGCCATGGAGGAAGAAGAAGAAGAGGAGGGGGTGGAGGAGAGAGGTGTGTCACAACCAATAGTAGCATTTTGGAGGCATGGTGGCGGAACAACCTCCAACACTACTGCACCTTGTCCTGCATCCTTCCCAGCTGCCAGAAGAGTGACCCAATGGGCCGTGAAAGACAGGTAACGTCCCTGTCCATGCCTGCTGGACCATGAGTCAGTGGTAATATGCACCTTACCACTGACCGCCCTGTCCAGTGAGGCAAGGACATTGCCTTCCACATGCCGGTAGAGAGCCGGAATCGCCTTCCGTGAGAAAAAGTGGCGTTTGGGGACCTGCCACTGAGGAACCGCACATTGTACAAACTCACGGAAGGGGGCCGAGTCTACCAACTGAAAAAGCAGCAGTTGAAGTGCTAGCAATTTAGCCAAGCTAGCATTCAACCGCTGGGCATGTGGATGGCTGGGAGTGAACTTCTTTCGCCGGTCCAGCAGCTGGGGCAGGGATATTTGCCTGCTATAATCGGACGTGGTGTACTGCTAGCATAGTGCCCGGAAACACTTGGCTGTGACACACCTAATTCTACACCTTCATTCCTCTCAGAGCAGGCTTCAGAGAGGACCGAAGGTCTAGTGGGGTTGGAAATGCCAGCTGATGAGGAGCAAGGAGAGGGCCGCTTTGTTCTTTGGTGTGGGTCTTTGAGGTACGCTTGCCAACGAGCTGCATGGCAGGCTGATGTTTTGGCCACGCGAGATACGCTTGAGACATATGTTGCAAATAGCAGCGGTGCGATCTGATGCACTCGTCTCAAAAAAGGCCCACACCAAAGATCTTTTAGAATAACATGCAGAGGCAGCGCCCTGCACAGGCAGAGCTCTGCGGTGTGATTCAGTCGGTGTGCTGCCCCTAAGCTGGCCCCCGGAGGGCATCCTGCCTCCTTGGACATGTGCCTCCTCCTCCTCCTCTCTCCTCCTCCTCTCTCCTACCAGGCACCCACGTGGAGTCAGTGCCCTCATCATCCCCTCCCTCTTCATCGCTGTAGCAAACCTGGCAGTATGCTGCAGCTTGTGGAACATGACTACCAGATTGCTGTCCTTCTTGAGCATCCCCTCTCTCTGCATTCACGCTACTGCCTTCCTCTAGCTGAGTGTCATCATCAGAGGCTACAAAACACTGGGAATCCTCCTGGAGCATGTACCCAACACTGTGCTCAAAGAGTTCAGGAGACTCCTCAGGAGGACGTGGTGGGTCTAGGGAAAGAGTCACTGATGATGACATTGAGAGGAGGGAAGACGATGCGTTGGCAGCTGCTTTGCTAGTACCCTGAGACTGGGTGAGAGAGGATGAGGAGGATGAAGAGGGCTTGGTCATCCACTCTACCAAGTCGTTGGCATGTTGCGGCTCAACATGTCCAGCTGCCGAAAAGGACAAGCGTGTCCCATGGCCGCGTGCTGATGACAATGCACCGCGTCCACCCCCAGCACTGTTGTCTCTAGACACAGAGCCTGCTTGCCCTCTTTTATCAGCTCGCGCCTGTCTGCCTCTCCTTGCTGGCCTTCCAGACATGGTAATGGCCTGAAGGGAATTGGGTAAAAAAGCAGTTGGGTAGTGTATATTGTGCTAGAGGCACAGAACACCCACTAACTACTGCAGATGCCTTTATTATAGAACACCAGAGATAAAGGGGTATATACAGATGTATACTGTGCTGTGCTGGAGGCACACACAACTTCCAATAACTCCTGCAGATGGCAAGTGGGCTCAAATAGAGAAGAGCTATGTAGGTGGATATAGCGGTATGTACTGGGTACAGAGCACGCAGACAGCACGCACAAGCTCCTAACACTACTGACTGCAAGCTCTATTATAAAAGATAGATCACTAGCTATATAGGTGAGGTGAATATAGCGGTGTATACTGCGGTCAGGGCACGCAGACAACAACCACTACACAACAGCGAGATCGAAAATCGTCCGAAAACGATCGGTGTGTACTGTGTTGAAGGTACACAGAACACCCACTAACTCCTGCAGATGCCTTTATTATAGAACACCAGAGATAAAGGGGTATATACAGATGTATACTGTGCTGTGCTGGAGGCACACACAACTTCCAATAACTCCTGCAGATGACAAGTGGGCTCAAATAGAGAAGAGCTATGTAGGTGGATATAGCAGTATGTACTGGGTACAGAGCATGCAGACAGCACGCACAAGCTCCTAACACTACTGACTGCAAGCTCTATTATAAAAGATAGATCACTAGCTATATAGGTGAGGTGAATATAGCGGTGTATACTGCGGTCAGGGCACGCAGACAACAACCACTACACAACAGCAAGATCGAAAATTGGCTGAAAACGATCGGTGTGTACTGTGTTGAAGGTACACAGAACACCCACTGCTTCAGACGCCAACACACTACACAAGGCCGCCGCGCTGGCGGGCTTATATAGTGTGGGGCGTGCACTACACAGCCTGAGCTATGATTGGCCACAGGCATCCTGCCTGTGGCCAATCATGGCTCTCCTCGCTGCTGGCACTGCGATTGGCCAAGCATGCGGGGTCACAGTGCATGCTTGGCCAATCATGAGCCAGCAATGCACTGCGCCATCGCAGTGCATTGTGGGCCATGAGCGCCACACGAATTTGTCGCGAACGGACCAAAACGTTCGGACTTCGCCGAACGGGCGAACAGCCGATGTTCGAGTCGAACGTATGTTCGACTCGAACACGAAGCTCATCCCTACTGGACACCAATAGGTCCACATCCAGGGTGCACCATTTTTGGCAAATCGCCTGAAAGATGTTGGGGTGCAGAGACCATTCCCCTGGAAACAGCTGCTGGAGGCTTAAATCTGCCTGCCAATTCTCCATGCCCGGAATGAAAACCGCAGACAGGCAAGGTACATGCAAGACAGTTTGAGCCGAATTCCGTCAGTTTTCTGTCTTGAAAACCATCAGAGCTTTTCCCGACGAGAATTCCGATCGTGTGTATGCAGCATAAGTGTTTCAGATACTTGACAATGATGGACACGCTCTGATTTAGGCGAGCTACCGACTGATCTACTAACAGCAGATCATCTAGATATGTCATCACCGTTATATCCTGGGTCCTTAGACTTGCCAAGAGCATGGCTAGCACCTTTGTGAATACCCCGGGAGCAGTAGCCAACCCGAAGGGTAGGGCCTTAAATTGGAAATGGTGATTCTCTACCACAAACCAGAGGAACTTTTGGTGAGTGGAGGGTAGGTTGGAGGCTACTGACCAAAACCGTTGAGTGCTAGACCACTGAAAATGAAATTTGGCTGGCCCGTTCCCGATGGGCCTCATGTATATTCTCTTATCCTACAGCGGTGCTGGAATTAAACCATTTTGCCATATTTTGTCAAATTTCCTCATACAGCCTCTACTTTCATATGCAGCTTTGTAATAAGGTAGCATTGAATTTACCAGACCTTTCCAAGTGGAGATGCTTGGTGAAATAAATGAAATAATAATGTACGATATTTCAAAGTCTTAAGTATATGTTGAGATCGATCAATCTTGTGCGACAAATTTCCTTAATTAGATCTGAGTCAGCGTAATTCAAAAAATGTGTATTTATTTGTACACATTTAAATACAAAAGGATGCTTACAAAAATAGTACAATGATAATCATTTGTATAAAGTTATTGCATGTGTGGAATAACCCTTTGTCTGCTGTGTATGAGAAAATGTATTAGCTTGCCTGTTTGGTCTTTCAAGAACACATCTGCCTCGTTATGTGAGCAGGAAACAACAGGAAGTCTTCCTCCCAGGTTTACCATTATATTAACCAGGCTTCTAATTTCGCGCCAAAAAGACAGACCCTCCTTTCCAAAGGTGGGGGCTAAGAGTGGTTGTTATAACAGAGCTAACATGTGTTACCACTTAAAACGCAATTCTAGCTTCTAATGAACTGGCAGGAAATGGATATGAGAGAGGATTTCTGTCTAATACAAATATCGTCTCTTATTACATAGGAAAGACCTTCTAAAAACATATATATAATGAACTGGATAAGTTTAACATAAACAAATATCACTTACATAGCCCTTAAAAGTATATATAAGATATACAATATTCATCAAAATCCTGACAGGTTTTAAATATTTACTTTTCCAGCTATGCAAGCCATAACACAGAATTAATTGACTCAAAGCTTTCTTTCACACAGTATGGAAATATTATTATTCTGAAAAAAGTATAATAAAGCCAATTAAAATTTAGATATTAAGAATATAACATTCACCTCTGAAATATGAATACTAATCATATTTTTCAGATTAAAAATTCATCCATCATCATTCATGTCACATTCAAACAAACTTTGATTCAATAACTCCAAATGTTTTGTCCTACACAATTGGATTCATACCTTCAAAACCCATTTTCCTCTTCAATTTACTTTGTAACAAATCATCTCCTTTCTTAATATCACTTCTAACTTGATAATATAATTTTTTCATTCTAAACATTAAACATAACTGGAATATAAGGAATAACATGATAATAATAAAAATAATTACAATAGGATGTGATAAAATATTTCCTGCTGCTGAAGTTATCGAAGTTTTTCCCCACATGGATACACTATTACTAAATCTTTTCCACCAATTACTTCCTGAAAATTCTGACCATTGATGTGATATTTCTTGCAAATTACCTTGTTCATGTTTAAACAATACTTCTGCATTCTGCAATTCCTTAGCCAAAGCTATTAATAAACCTTGATCCTTTTGAATTATATTTGCCCATTTTTCCCATGGAAATTCATCTATTTGGGAAATATTATACTGTGTAGGTAGAGCGCTAATATTTTTCATAAACATATTTGTTAAATTTGTTCTCAACCCATTAATACTTATTGCAACAATATCTCCTTCTATACAATACAACCCTTGATTTAGGTTTTCTGTATTTGTACAAGAAGAGAAAAAAGTTTTAACCCTTTCTGTATCTGACATAATCTGAAAACAAACCTTCTTTTTATCTACACGAGTAACTAATTCAGAATTAATTTTATTTTCAATTCTTGCTGAACATAATGTATGATTATGATAACAAGAATGAAATATGCTTTTATCTTGATTAGGTAAACATATAATTTTAGACTGGAATTGTAAACATGATGACAAATCTAATTGTTCTAATTCAGAATTTTCATTGTTAAATACAAAATCTGTATACTGTAACTTATAGTATAATAATTGTGTATTACTGACAGGTAATCCCAAAACAGTGATTGGAACCAAAATTTGTTCTTTTCCGGTTATTGGAATCATAGAAGAACTATAACATATGTCCTGCTTGCATCCTATCCATTTATTTACCCATAAATCTGTATGATTTATCGCATATAAATATTCTTTGGGCAAATACTGTAAAATGCCAAGAGGAGTTATTCTACTCTGAAATGCTTGCGCAATTATTTTAAAATTAGTGGAATATTCCGTTTGAATCTCTAAACATGCTCTGGCTATATGAGAATGTTGTTCACTTCTCATCAAATCAAGAGTAATATTTTGAAGATGTAAAATAGATGGACCCATTATATTAGCAGTTTTAATTACCATATTTTCTAAAATCTGATTTAAATGTCTTTGTATTTTAATACCGTTACTTCCCACTAAACCAGCGGTTTCTAGATCAGACTTTAAAGTATTAATATCCATACTATTAGTTATACTCCCGATTGTGCCAATCCCTCCTAAAATACCTTCAACAATACCACGCTTATTTCTGTTATAATTTCTATTATTAATTCCAAACCATCTCTCAATACCCAATTCCATATTAACCAGATGTCCTTGACATTGTGGAAACCTTGTAGAAATTTTCCATTCTGAAACATTAAAGTTCCACAAAACAATGACAAACTTTCCCTCTCTCAAAAGAGTTCTGGATTGGAAATGGTTAATCTGAAAAGGGCTTGCAGAGAAACTTTTCTTATTGACACATGGAGTTTTCCTTTGAGACATAACAATAACACTTGCCTTTGCACATTTCACCGGATAATTTTCTATTGATATGCAACATTCATATATGCCAGTATCATTCAAAGATATTCTCATTTGTTGATAAACAAATGTATCATTGATCCAATTCACACTACCAAAAATTCCTTTATGAATTATGACAGTAGAACTATAAAGAAAACTACCCAAAAACTCATCATTCCTTTTCCAAGTCAACAATGAATTTTGAGGTAAAGATATTTTTGTATCACATATCAAATGCAAATTATCTTTATCTTCCATAATTTTCAAAGATTGTGGGAAAATATTAATTTCTGGAACAATCTTATCAACTATAAGGATATCAATTTTGACCCTTATTTCAGTAAATTTTCTTGTAACTTTAAAATCCCATGTTCTTACAACGTCTCCTTTTTCATCTCCAATGATGTTTAAATATTTTGGATTTAATATCTTTACAAAACTTTGAAAAAGATAATAAAATTGATCAAAGGAATAAAGTATTTTCCCAGATCTTGTCATAATATTAGTAACATCTCCAGACCAAATTGTTGACTCATTACCCTTTAAAAATATAGACCAGAAACTCCTCAACAATATGTTACACTCAAAAGTTCCGGTTTTGTTATTTAGTCTATAAGATCCCTGCATTTTAACAAACTTTGTTTTGGATTCTATTTTAACTTTGATGTCAATACCATTGCTGTGGATGAAATACAATTGTAAACAACAAAGATATCCATCTCCAATACATAAAAATCCATACAAATCTTCTGCTGTATTAATATCAACATCTCTAAAATTATGATTTTTATCATATGCACTAATATCAATAACTCTATCATTTTTGTCCTTTGTAATGATATCAATGTTCTTATTTTTCAGTTCATCTGTATTGATATCAATGTCTACATCTCTCTTATTTCTGAACAACATATGATCTTTGTTGTGTAATTCTTCATTCCTGTTAGTCTTTGCATAATTTGAGCAGTTCTTGATATATCTTATCACAAATAAAATTGTCACTAGGGAAAAGATGCATCCTGTAGTGATGATACACTTTCTCTCTTTAAAACTTTTCATTTGTTGTGCTGACATCTTTTTTCTTTTGGAATACGCACTTTCTTCAGGTTCGATTTTTATTTTTAATTCCTGAAAAAATAAAGGCAGCATCATTATCTTGGAATATAAAATTTGTTATACCCACATTTTTCTTTCTACATACTTGTTTCACTGAACTGAGAAAGTATTTGTACCCCTTGAACATCCCAAAATGTCCATGGACTTTCCCAATTACTTTTCCATGTTTCAACTCCTGAAACTCTGTGACGTGTCACCATCTCTGGGTGTGGCCTCACATGTAACAATTCTTTAATCATCTTTTATCTTTTCTGTCTTAGACTTGTGTCAACAATATCTAATTGTATCTTAAATAAACCTTTCTGTTCCTGGTCTACTTAATAGCCCGCTTATCTTATACAAAAGATAATTTTGGTTTAACAACAAAATAACAAAATGTTACAAAAAACAATATCAATTGTAAAATATCAAAAAATAGATTATTCTTACAATGAAGATTAAATCCGATATGTGTGTGGATTTAATAACAATCCTTCATGATATATATAAATATATGTCTTATGTGTACTGGAATGAAACTTTCACTGGAATGTGTGTACTCCATTATTGTCTGTGTCCACTCCTAAAACAAAAAAACTAGCCCCCACTTTATTTTCCTTCTAAGAATGGTTTAACTGAGCACTGTTGTACCACAGGGAAAGCCCGCGAATTCTGAATGAGCAAATTCCCTCCCACCTCATCCAACAGGATGTTGAAATACAAAACTGTCTCTAATCAAAACATTCTATTGGGATGGCAAAACTGCTATGTATTAAACCATTTTAAACATACACAAACCTTTTTACCTTATCAATATATATACAAATTATTTCTTAATCTCTTAATCAAGAAACATTGTAATATAAAAACTTATAATTTTAACTAACAAAGACACTTTTTATCATGAATTAACTTTCTTTTTCAAACTTAGAAATATGAGGAGGAACCATTTTGTATACCTTCTTCAACCAATTATGACTCCACGAGGCAACACAAACGCCATTTTCCTTTCTCCATTAGACTCAAAAGGAGAATACTTTGTAGCATCAGAAATTGTGCTTCTTACATCCATTAAAAATAACTGGAACAACATCAACCCAAATATTTCCTTTGTCCAACAACATTTATCAATCCTAGATTTAATTATCCGATACATCCTCACAATAATACCTACAAACTGCGAATGTTATCATACATGAAATCTCTATTCTATTCCCAAGATTTTACACATTCTCTGTCACTACTGAGGTTTGCTGATATATCCCAAACTAGAAAAACATGATTATTCAACATCTAAACAATAGTTAAAGCATCATCATTAGTGAATCCCACCTGTAGGTGCTGTTAACTATAAATACACAATAATCCTTTTTCGTCATGACACAAACTTATGGTCTAATGACCCAAATAATAACTTTGTGGCAACCTATGAGAAATAAAAAAGATTGTGACCTTTTTTTCCCTCTGAAATTAAAGGAATATGTGTGTCCACTTTCTTCACAACATTAATTGATACCATTTCAGGTTGAATTTACTAACTTCCCATGCAAAGCTGTTTCCTTTACCAAAGAATCTGCTGTTCTATTACCTACAGATAACTCACTATCTTTTTTATGTGCTGAAATTTTTACAATAACATATGCAAAAGAATTACTCTCTGCAAGGTCAAAAACTACTTCTAATGTCTCTTTCTGCACAAGAGTCTTATTGGATGAATCCACAAAACCTCTACATTTCCAAATATGTAACCAACATATGAACTATCACTATAAATCACTAGTGAACCTTTCTTCTCTTCCTTGTCAATACTCAATGCAGTTTTCATCAACAAATACAAGCTCATCAATTTTCTCTGTCTCTCTTTGTTGTCTATTCATTCAATTGCTAATTGAGTACCATGCTGACTGAATACAAACCTTTCAATGTTCAGCTTGAACAAAACAAAAATAAAAACTTAATACTCATGACAATGAAACATTGATAAAAAATAATAATCCAATAGATTATCCTTGAAAATATTAAAATTATATCAAAGTCCTCAATAATATTCCAAACGTCATAACCAAATCTTTTTAAACTCAAATCAATCCTTATTCATAGCCATTAAGCATCAACCAGAAAATTCTTACCATATCCGCAGTTAATTTAAGGACTGCTGACTGTTTTCAGAGTGTTATATGCTACATAATTAAACCTTTCCTGTATTAATGGACTATTTTCAGTTTGCAATCTTTGTCTTTGGGTCTTAGAAGAAAAATGAATTTGCTTATTATGACCTCTATACCTCAGATTACTGTGCTAACGTACAGAATAAACCTCTTGACGCCTGGGCAAAATTTTCGGATAATACAACCTCTTTTGTGTATTATTATTATTCAACTTTTTATAGACTTTCCTCTGAGCATATGGCGATGAAAATCTACATTTCTGCTTACTATCAGTATTATTTAAGTCAACTGACTTCCCACTCTCATTGTCTGAGGAAATATTAACATTTGACTCATTACAGGATATGACGTTCACGTCTGCCTTTGTCACATGTTCACCATCCTCCATTTTTGAGCACTGAGCATGTGCAGGAATCTCAGCTTGCAATAATTGAGTTTTAAGCAAATTTAAAACATTCCCATGCACACAGCTTTCCAAAAAACCTATTTGATTTTCATTTTCTTTCAGAGATTGCAATAATGCATCAATTCTATGTTCCAATTCAATTTTTTCAGTCAATAATTGTTCAGTATATTTCTTCTCCTGCTTTGCTGCAATTTCTATTGCATTCTCTAAATGTTCAATATATGTACAAAAAGTCTCACAACTTGAACATCTAGGTTCAAAAAATACATTTTCAGTTACACTTTGACTTTGTTTTCCTGGCATATCAAACACCATAGCATTATAACTTTTAACAAGTTTCATTATATTACGTACTTTTTTCTTTGTTTTAACTAATGAGAATCTATCCTTCTCAATGTCAGCATTTGCCTGAAAGCATTGATCATACATTAATTTCCATAAAACAGCATCAGAGACCTGTTTCGATAAACCTTTAAATTCTAATGTACTTTCATCAGCTAAAACATCTACAAATTCCATATTTAATTTTCTACTCACCAAATATAAAACTCGTCAATTTTTCGCTGTCCTCGAAATTCACGTCTGTCAAGACTTCTGTATATCTGAAATTCTCCGGTCTTTCACAATCAATCGATCGATTTTCCTTCTAGGTTCTTTTTCAATCTTTGCGAAGTTTAATCTCTGTTCGTCACTTCCTTCCCCTCTGATCAAAGGATGGAAGTTGAAAAAAAAAACTTCCGACTTATGATTAACTGGCTGGAGTTCGCCAATGAAATAAATGAAATAATAATGTACGATATTTCAAAGTCTTAAGTATATGTTGAGATCGATCAATCTTGTGCGACAAATTTCCTTAATTAGATCTGAGTCAGCGTAATTCAAAAAATGTGTATTTATTTGTACACATTTAAATACAAAAGGATGCTTACAAAAATAGTACAATGATAATCATTTGTATAAAGTTATTGCATGTGTGGAATAACCCTTTGTCTGCTGTGTATGAGAAAATGTATTAGCTTGCCTGTTTGGTCTTTCAAGAACACATCTGCCTCGTTATGTGAGCAGGAAACAACAGGAAGTCTTCCTCCCAGGTTTACCATTATATTAACCAGGCTTCTAATTTCGCGCCAAAAAGACAGACCCTCCTTTCCAAAGGTGGGGGCTAAGAGTGGTTGTTATAACAGAGCTAACATGTGTTACCACTTAAAACGCAATTCTAGCTTCTAATGAACTGGCAGGAAATGGATATGAGAGAGGATTTCTGTCTAATACAAATATCGTCTCTTATTACATAGGAAAGACCTTCTAAAAACATATATATAATGAACTGGATAAGTTTAACATAAACAAATATCACTTACATAGCCCTTAAAAGTATATATAAGATATACAATATTCATCAAAATCCTGACAGGTTTTAAATATTTACTTTTCCAGCTATGCAAGCCATAACACAGAATTAATTGACTCAAAGCTTTCTTTCACACAGTATGGAAATATTATTATTCTGAATAAAGTATAATAAAGCCAATTAAAATTTAGATATTAAGAATATAACACTTGGAGCCTCCGTTTTTTTCCAGGCCAATAAGATAGCCTTTCTGCCATAAAAAATAGTATATTCAACATTGTTTGCATGGCCCTTGTGGGCACTACATCATCTACTAGACCCAAGAGACAAACCTTAATGTTCATTGGTATGGGAGCTGATATTAGTTCTGTAAAACATGAAACGATATCAGTCCAGAATCTCTGGATATGGGGACAGTGCCAGAAAATGTGATCAGCGTCAGTAGGTGAATGGAGACATCTTCAACACTCCATTGAGGCCGAGGGGAAGATTTTTACCTAGTCTGGCAGGCGTATAATAACTTCTCTGTAGGAATTTGAACTGAATCAACCCATCTCTTGCTGACACCAAGTGCTTGAAAGGTTGGGTCCATAGGTCATCCCAATCCTCGCCCTGTACATCTGGGACCTCCCTCACCCATCTGTCCCTACATCTGGTAACTGCTTGGGGGGTTACCTTGAAAAACTCCTTGTAGGTTACCGAAAGAGGTTTTGCCAGTTCCTCACTTGTCAGCAGTGTCTCAAGAGGCGAGTAGGACACTTTTTGCTCATGAAATTGCACATGGAAAGCATGTCGAACCTGTAGGAATCTAAACAGGTAGGAGTTGGGGAGGTCATGTCTCGATTTCAGTTGAGGGAAAGACTGTAGTTCCCCGTAGGATGTTATATCTTTTAGTGTCTTGATTCCTCTAACAGCCCAAAGCATGGGGTCTGGTAGATTATAGAACTTGGGTAAAGTCGGGTTCATCCAAATGGGGGTTGAGGGCAACATCCCCCTATAACTAGGGCATGCCACCCTCACTGCCATCTCCCAGGCCCTGATGCTAGCTTTCATCGTCTGTGTCAGTGGGAGTGCAGACTTGAGGCCTCTAAACAGAGCAAATCTTAGACTATCATACAATCCCAGATGGGCTGCCTCCAAGACCGTGGCCTCATCACCGTCATCAGCCATCAACCACATGTGAGCAAAAACCATTTGCCCGGGCCAGGTAGTATTTTTGCCAGTCTGGCAACGCTAGGCCTCCCCGATCCCCAGGTTCCTGTAATACCTTGATTCCTATTCTTGGGGGTTTGGGAGCCCATAAGAATGTTCCGAAAAAGGGATTTTGGGATCCAGACGGGTGCATGTTGCAAGAAGTACAAAACCACAGGGAGAAACTTTATTTTCAATAGGCTAATCCTACCCATCAAAGACAATGGGAGTTTGGACCAAGTCATCACCTTCCATTTCAGCAATGGTATTAAGGGAAGTATATTAAGAGAGATGTAATCCTGTACATTCGCTGTTACCTAGACTCCCAGATATTTCAGAGATGAGACCCATTGGATTGGTAAATTTGGATCAGCCCTCACTCGGGCTTCAGGGTCTATCAGCAAAATGGAGGATTTGCTCCAGTTTACCTTTAAACCCAAGAAGGTGGCAAAGAGATCAATGGTCTCTAAAGCTTTTTTCAGGGACTCCCCTGGGTCGTTAAGGAACAGCAGCATATCATCTGCGTAGAGCGCCAGGGTTTCATCAATTGAACCAACCCGGATGGAACTTACATCCTTATCGGACCTAAGTGCAACTGCTAAGGGTTCCAGAGCAAGAGAAAACAAAAAGGGGGACAATGGGCATCCCCGCCGAGTTCCCCTACCCACCACGAAAAAAATCCGAGGTGGCGGTCCCCAACCGGACGGCTGCTCTCGGTCGGGTATAAAGCAGGGATACACACTTTTTATACCGTGGTCCAAACCCCATTATCTCTAAGAACGTAGACATATGTAACCAGTCGATGGAGTCAAAGGCCTTTTCGAAGTCTATAGAGACTACAATTCTACTACTGTCAGAATTTGGTCGGATTTGTAAGTGCGTGAAAAGTCTCCTTAAGTTCGTGTCAGTTGACTTCCCTGTATGGTCTATGTTGACAATAGTGCGAAGTACATTTGCAAGTCTAAGGGCCAAAATCTTGGTTAAAATTTTCAAGTCCATATTAAATAAAGCTATAGGCCTTTGGATCCTTTCCAGGTTTCAATAGTAGAACCATATATGCTTCTAACATGGAGTCGGACAGGGTGTTGTGCTCCTGACAATAATCCAGGAGTAAATTTAATCTAGGTGCCACTATTTCCACATTTGCCCTGTAGAAGTCAGCTGGGAGGCTGTCGGGACCCAGTGCTTTGTTCGGGGGGAAAGTAAAGATTGCCTTATCAATTTCTTTTTTGGTGATTTTGGCATCTAAAGTGTACATGTCAGTTTCAGAGAGTCTTGGTATAGGTAAGTCATACAGGAGAGATTTTAGAGCCAATAGGTCATAAGGGGGAATGGGGGAGTATAAGGTGGAGTAGTATTGGACGAAGGTGTGCATAATGCGTCCTGGTTCGTCAACTAAGTTCCTTCCCGTGTCTTTAATGACAGGGATGCATGTGAGTGAATGATAGTCAGTCACCAACATGGCCAAGAGCTTGCCATTCTTGTCTCCTTCGGGAAAGGTCTTCTGTGCCTTATTAACCATCTCCGCATGAGTCTGTCCCATGAGGTGAATGGACAATGTATGTCTTGCCTCCAGTAATGCTGCATACGAGGCATCAGCATGCACCCTCACTCTCCCTTTCCTTCTGTTGCAATAGCTTGGTTTCCTCTTTGTCCTGGTTCTTAACTGTCTTAATGCTGGAAATATATTCTCCCCGAGTCACTGCCTTAAAGGTGTCCCATACAGTCCGAGGGTCAGCTGTGTTGTCATTGGAGGACCAATATGATAGCATGTCCTCAGTCAGCCGGACCGAGACATGCTCATTTTGTATCCAGCCTGGCTGGAGCCGCCAACCTCCCCCCCTTGCTCCCGTCAGAAAAGACAGGGTAACCGCAAGGGGGTTATGGTCAGTCAAGCCCCCTGCGAGGTATGAGATGTCCCTGACATAGGGTAGTAATAAGTTGTTCCCGAACACCAAATCAATTCTGGCTGAAGATTTCTGTGCCGTCGAGACATGTGAATAACATCTAGCTGCTTCCACCTCCAGAGTTCCATGAGGTTAGCCACCGATCCCCAACCATTTAGTTCTGTGGACTCCCCCCAGTCGGGTTGGAGGTGTCCAAGGCCGCATCCAAGACGGCATTGAAATCCCCCAACAGAACCAGTGGTAATTGGGCATATGGTGCAAGCTTAGCCAATAAGTCAAATAACATCTTGGCCTGAAATGGGGGGGGGGGCACATACACATTAACCATTACTATGCCTTTATGACATATATCCAGGATCCTGGATCAGAAAACACCTGTTGAACCGAGCAGGGTATGGACCTACTTATCAAAATAGAGACTCCTCTGGCAAACATGGAGTATGTGGAATGTAAAGCTTTTTGGATCCATGGTTTGCATAATGAGAGGACCCTGTTGCCATCCAGGTGTGTTTCTTGTAGGAAAATTAGATGTGGTCGGGTCTGTTTAAGATATTGGAAAGTTGATGCCCTTTAAGTTTGTGGTTTAGGCCCCTAACATTCCAAGACACAATCCTAACTTCATCCGTCATCATCATTGACATAATCATAAGTCATACAGTATTGGATTAATGTCACCTCAAAGGCCCCAGTCCTCCAAAATGCAGTTCCAGTGTCATACAGCAAAACCTTGGTCAATATTTGGCATAATCCATGACACCTTTTACATAATCGCCAGGCCAAAAAGTCCGGCAGTTACTTGGTCTTATCCCCAGCATCTCCACACGCTCCCAATAATAGATTGGAGTCACGTAATATACTTCAGGGGCCAAAAATGTAGAGTAGGATGGGGAGAAAGGTGCCAAGGTGCATGTAGGTTGAATGACAGCGGTCATGGCATTGGAGGGAATAAGCTCACAGTCAGTGACATCAGAAAAATAATCAGCAAAAAAAGAGATTGGGAAAAAAAAAAAAAAAAAAGGGAAACCAAAAAGGAAAAATACTGAGAGGCCGGAGCGTCGTAAGACCGCCTCCTCAAGCATAGTCAAGACTCCATGCCTGGTCCCCACATAGAACCCCCCATATAATTGAAGGATCAAGGGGTAAAGTGGCAGGGGAGCAAACTTAAAGCAAAGGTTCCCGACTAACAGGAAGTTCTGGGGGACAAAAACCTCAAACAGGTAGTTCTGGGGGATAGAAACTTTGAGTAATAAACTCTGGGGGACAAAAACTTCCAACTTTAGAAGAGTAGAGGCTTAAGATCAGGAGTCAACATACCCGATGTAGCCACTTCAGTAAAAGCACCTCCGGGGGTCTCAAAATTCCCTATCCGTCCATTCGCTGGCTTCTTCTGGATGATCAAAGAATTGTGTTGTATTGAACTCTGAGTTTGCTTGGGTACAGCATGCTATATTTAACCTCTTTACCTCTCAGGCGTCATCTGACCTCTGTAAAAGATCTTCTTTTCTGCTGTGTGGCTGCGGAAAAATCTGGAAACAGCATGAGCCTTGCATTGTCATGGCGGAGCTCTTGTAGTTTCCTGGATTGGGTCAGAATCATGTCCCTGTCCCGTAAGTTCAGGAAACGTACTAGAAAAGGATGAGGGAAAGCTCCTGGGGGCCTGTTACCAGTGGGACCCTGTGAGCTCGCTCGACCACATATGTAGGAGGCATATCAGGCATGGACAGCAATTGTTTAATTAGGCCTTCAGCAAATTGTGCGGGCTTGTCACCTTCAGTCCCCTCAGGGAGCCCCACCACCCTGATATTGTTTCGCCTGTGTCTGTCCTCAGCATCTATGGCTCTATGTTGCAGGGTCCTCGCCTGGTCCCTGAGCTCCGCAAGCTGAGTACCATGGTCATGAGACATGCCCTCTATGTCCGACACCCGTGATTCCACTGTGGTCAGGCGGCCTCGGATCTTATCTAGATCATGCCGGATTTGATTTCATTCCGAGGAGAGGTGTTCTATCCGCCCCATGAGTTCCGTTTTGCTTGCGCTAATGGCCTCCAGGATCGGCCTTGTTATGGCATCCGTGTCCACGGCGGGAAGCTGCTCTGGGACCGGTCCTTCCTCCTCCAATGCTTTAGCTTGCACCATCTTTGCATTCGTGCCTACTTGGCACGATGGGGCAGCGGCGGTGAAGAAGCCAAGATGGCGTGGGCGGAGCCTGGCGCCAGGTCTCTAGTAGCGCGAGTTTGCCGCTGGTCCGTATGCAAACTAGCGGCTCTCTTGGCAGCCGATGAGGGCATCTCTGGCTTCAGCTAACCTTCCCCCGTACAGTAGTGTTTTCCCCGGAGGGCAAAAATGTTCCAATATGTTCGGATTGAGATACGGAGTAGAGGAGCTGCTGCCTTGATCACATCCGGCTGGAAGTCCCAGATGTATATTTAAAGAGGAGTTTCTGTCTACTCCCCAAAATTCAAGTTAACAGCTACAAATACTGACTTTTAATATGAGGACATTTACCTGTCCAGAGGTCAAGGGTTATCATAACCCAAGCCCCTTCTTCACTGGGCTTCAGGTCCCTAGCACTGGCATCTTAGCTAAGGGAAACAAGCTGTGAAACCTTGTGGCATCACAGCGGACTTCCCACTGTGCATGTGCAAGCCACGCTGAGCTGCACGTTTAAATGGTCCCGCAGTCTTCTGGGACCTCTGATGTGTCCTAGAAGACTATGGGTAAGGGGGGGTGAACTTGGAATTGCCTAACCTGCCTTCTACAGCTTGTAAGAATTTTTTGAGCTTCAAGTTAAAATATTTTTTTCTGCTTGCCTTGATTGCACAGCTGATCCCTATTGACTTTTGACAGGCAGCCTCCTAGAATTCAAGGAGGATCAACTGTGCAGGAGAGTACCATTCAGTTGATGGTGCAGAAAATTTTTGCAGGCCCAGGGATGCAGGTAAAAACAGAGGCATATCTACAGGGGTCAGAATTGTGACTCTTCCCCCTGCTGCAGGGGGCCCCTGTGCCCCCCACTCCCCCGTGTACATCTGGATAGGAGGAGCGGCGAGGATGCCTGCATATAGAGGAACCAATCTCCCAATTTTCCTTCTGCGACCGCTGAATGCCTGTGGGAGGGACAGGAGAAGAAGAAGTCATTTAACGGCCCTTTACTTTTCTGAATATACAGTAAGTGATCCGTACCAATCACTGACTCTATGCATTCATAACTGAAATAGAAAACGGTGTTTTCTATGATTTAGTTTGTTTATGAACGGGAAGCTCTGTGCAGCGCTATCCCTGTTCATTCATTCAGTGCAGCTTAGGCTGTGTCCTCAATCTCCTTTCGCTCTGTCCTCAATCTCCTTCCAAAGATAAAACATGAGAGGTCTGTTTAGATTAATATTTCACCAAAGCTTCTAAAAAAACATGTAAAAAGTGTTATAATATATATATAATCATAAAATATAAATAAAAATAAAAAAATGATGAAAAAATAATAATAAAACACTAAAATAACAAAAACAAAAAACTACTGACACCTGTGGTGGAACTACAGGGTCACAAAAGTCATGCTTGCCCTGGAGCCTGGAGTTCCGCCACCGGATTGGAGGGAAGGGGGCCCTTCATGGTTTCTTGCACCGGGGCCCTGAAGGTTCTAGTTATGCCACTGCAGGTAAGAATACATCTGAGGTAGGGATGAGCTTCGTGTTCGAGTCGAACATACGTTCGACTCGAACATCGGCTGTTCGCCCGTTCGGCGAAGTCCAAACGTTTTGGTCCGTTCGCGCCAAATTCGTGTGGCGCTCACGGCCCACAATGCACTGCGATGGTGCAGTGCATTGCTGGCTCATGATTGGCCAAGCATGCACTGTGACCCCGCATGCTTGGCCAATCGCAGCGCCAGCAGCGAGGAGAGCCATGATTGGCCACAGGCAGGATGCCTGTGGCCAATCATAGCTCAGGCTGTGTAGTGCACGCTCCACACTATATAAGGCCGCCAGCGCGGCGGCCTTGTGTAGTGTGTTGGAGTCTGAAGCAGTGGGTGTTCTGTGTACCTTCAACACAGTACACACCGATCGTTTTTGGACGATTTTCGATCTTGCTGTTGTGTAGTGGTTGTTGTCTGCGTGCCCTGACTGCAGTATACACCGCTATATTCACCTCACCTATATAGCTAGTGATCTATCTTTTATAATAGAGCTTGCAGTCAGTAGTGTTAGGAGCTTGTGCATGCTGTCTGCATGCTCTGTACCCAGTACATACTGCTATATCCACCTACATAGCTCTTCTCTATTTGAGCCCACTTGTCATCTGCAGGAGTTATTGGAAGTTGTGTGTGCCTCCAGCACAGCACAGTATACATCTGTATATACCCCTTTATCTCTGGTGTTCAATAATAAAGCCATCTGCAGGAGTTAGTGGGTGTTCTGTGCCTCTAGCACAATATACACTACCCAACTGCTTTTTTACCCAATTCCCTTCAGGCCATTACCATGTCTGGAAGGCCAGCAAGAAGAGGCAGACAGGCGCGAGCCGATAAAAGAGGGCAAGCAGGCTCTGTGTCTAGAGACAACAGTGCTGGTCGTGGACGCGGTGCATTGTCATCAGCACGTGGCCATGGGACACGCTTGTCCTTCTTTTCGGCAGCTGGACATGTTGAGCCGCAACATGCCAATGACTTGGTAGAGTGGATGACCAAGCCCTCTTCATCCTCCTCATCCTCTCTCACCCAGTCTCAGGGTACTAGCAAAGCAGCTGCCAACGCATCGTCTTCCCTCCTCTCAATGTCATCATCAGTGACTCCTTCCCTAGACCCACCACGTCCTCCTGAGGAGTCTCCTGAACTCTTTGAGCACAGTGTTGGGTACATGCTCCAGGAGGATGCCCAGTGTTTTGTAGCCTCTGATGATGACACTCAGCTAGAGGAAGGCAGTAGAGAGGGGATGCTCAAGAAGGACAGCAATCTGGCAGTCATGTTCCACAAGCTGCAGCATACTGCCAGGTTTGCTACAGCGATGAAGAGGGAGGGGATGATGAGGGCACTGACTCCACGTGGGTGCTTGGTAGGAGAGAGGAGGGGGAGGAGGAGGAGGAGGCACATGTCCAACGAGGCAGGATGCCCTCCGGGGGCCAGCTTAGGGGCAGCACACCGACTGAATCACACCGCAGAGCTCTGCCTGTGCAGGGTGCTGCCTCTGTACGTTATTCTAAAAGTTCTTTGGTGTGGGCCTTTTTTGAGACAAGTGCATCAGATCGCACCGCTGCTATTTGCAACATATGTCTCAAGCATATCTCGCGTGGCCAAAACATCAGCCGCTTGGGCACCACATGCTTGACCAGACATATGTTGACCTGCCATGCAGCTCGTTGGCAAGCGTACCTCAAAGACCCACACCAAAGAACAAAGCGGCCCTCTCCTTGCTCCTCATCAGCTGGCATCTCCAACCCCACTAGACCTTCAGTCCTCTCTGAAACCTGCTCTGAGAGGAATGAAGGTGTAGAATTAGGTGTGTCACAGCCAAGTGTTTCCGGGCACTCTGCTAGCAGTACACCCACGTCCGATTATAGCAGGCAAATGTGCCTGCCCCAGCTGCTGGACCGGCGAAAGAAGTTCACTCCCAGCCATCCACATGCCCAGTGGTTGAATGCTAGCTTGGCTAAATTGCTAGCACTTCAACTGCTGCCTTTTCAGTTGGTAGACTCGGCCCCCTTCCGTGAGTTTGTACAATGTGCGGTTCCTCAGTGGCAGGTCCCCAAACGCCACTTTTTCTCACGGAAGGCGATTCCGGCTCTCTACCAGCATGTGGAAGGCAATGTCCTTGCCTCGCTGGACAGGACGGTCAGCGGTAAGGTGCATATTACCGCTGACTCATGGTCCAGCAGGCATGGACAGGGACGTTACCTGTCTTTCACGGCCCATTGGGTCACTCTTCTGGCAGCTGGGAAGGATGCAGGACAAGGTGCAGTAGTGTTGGAGGTTGTTCCGCCACCACGCCTCCAAAATGCTACTATTGGTTGTGACACACCTCTCTCCTCCACCCCCTCCTCTTCTTCTTCTTCCTCCATGGCCTCTTCCAGTGCTCTGTCCTCAGAACTAGCGGTGCTCCGTAGGTGTTCCGGGGGCTACGCAAGTACGCAGGCAAAACGATGCCATGCCGTGCTTGCGCTGGTTTGTTTGGGGGACAGGAGCCACACTGGGGCGGATGTTTTGTCAGCTCTGCAGGGGCAGGCCGAGAGGTGGTTGACGCCATGCCAGCTTAAGCCAGGAATGGTGGTTTGCGACAATGGCACCAACCTCCTCTCCGCCCTCCGACAGGTACAACTGACCCATGTGCCCTGTGTAGGTCACGTCCTTAACCTGGTGGTGCAGCGGTTCTTGGGCAGGTACCCCGGCTTACAGGATGTCCTGAAGCAGGCCAGGAAAGTCTGTGTGCATTTCCGCCGATCATTTAATGCCTGTGCTCGGCTGGCTGAGCTCCAAAAGGAGTTGAACCTGCCCAAGAACCGCCTTATATGTGACATGCCCACCAGGTGGAACTCAGCGTTTGCCATGCTGCAGCGGCTGCACACGCAGCAGAGGGCCATCAATGAGTACCTGTGTGACTACGGCACCAGGACAGGGTCAGGGGAGCTCGTTTTTTTCTCACCACGCCAGTGGGGCATGATCAGGGATGCATGCACTGTCCTGTCACCGTTTGAGGAGGCCACAAGGATGGTGAGCAGTGACAGTGCATGCATCAGTGACACTGTACCTCTTGTCCACCTCTTGGAGCATACGCTGCGTGGAATAATGGACAGGGCACTTGAGGCAGAACAGAGGCAGGAAGAGGAAGACTTCCTTGCCTCTCAAGGCCCCCTTTATCCAGACAGTGTTCCTGCTGTGCCACCCATCACACAGGAAGAGGATGAGGAGGAGGAAGAGGAGGAGGAGGATGATTGTGTCAGCATGGAGGTGGAGGCTGGCACTCAGCATCAGCAGCAGCAGTCTTGTAGGGATGATTTACAGTCCCAAGAAACACGTGGACTTGTACGTGGCTGGGAGGAGGTAGCTGCGGATCATGTTGTCCTTAGTGACCCAGAGGACTCCGGACCGAATGCCTCAGCTAACCTACGCTGCATGGCCTCCCTGATCCTGCAAAGCCTGCGGAAGGATCCTCGTATTCTTTGGATCAAGGAGAGGGACCATTACTGGCTGGCCACTCTCCTTGATCCACGCTACAAGGGTAAGGTTGCCGACCTTATCTTGCCATCGCAGAGGGAGCAGAGGATGAGACATCTCCGGGAGGCCTTGCAGAAAGGTCTGTGCAACACGTTCCCAGAGACTGGGAGGTTACAAACTCCTGGTCCTGGACAACGTGTTGCTGAGGCATCGGTCAGAAGGAGCGGTGGAGAAGGTGGCCGTCTGACTGATGCTTTCAGACAATTTTTTAGTCCGCAGCCCCAAGGTATGATCGGTTCCAGCAACCATCGCCAGCGTCTGATTTACATGGTGCAGGAATACCTAGGGGCAAGGTCAGACTTGGACACCTTTCCCACCGAAAATCCTCTGGCTTACTGGGTCTTGAGGATGGATCACTGCCCAGAGCTTGCACAGTATGCAATTGAGCTACTGCCTGTCCTGCATCCAGCGTTCTTTCGGAACGCACCTTCAGTGCTGCTGGTGGCTTTGTTACCGATCGCAGGGTGCGGCTGTCTACCGAATCAGTTGATCGACTGACCTTCATCAAGATGAATCAGTCTTGGATCACCCACAGCTACCAAGCATCTGAAGCTGATGTAACCGAATAATTTTTTTTTAAATATCACATCCCTTCAAGACTGCCTATGCTGATGCTGAGTGACTGTCCTGTTATGTTGATTGTCTATCCTCTTCCTCCTCTGATGATATGTTGGAAGAACATTTCTGGTTCTGGGCGATGCCATCAGCCCAATTTTTCTGCCCCTGTTTAACAGGGGCGTTTAAGTACAATTTTTGATGCAATGCTTTGCAGCAGGGCTAATTCCTGCAATAAAACAAGAGTATATGGGAGAGGTTGCAGTGTCGTGGCACCAGCACCAGTGCCTAAGGCCCAATTTTTCTGCCCCTGTTTAACAGGGGCGTTTAAGTACAATTTTTGATGCAATGCTTTGCAGCAGGGCTAATTCCTGCAATAAAACAAGAGTATAGTGGAGAGGTTGCAGTGTCGTGGCACCAGCACCAGTGCCTAAGGCCCAATTTTTCTGTCCCTGTTTAACAGGGGCGTTTAAGTACAATTTTTGATGCAATGCTTTGCAGCAGGGCTAATTCCTGCAATAAAACTAGAGTATATGGGAGAGGTTGCAGTGTCGTGGCACCAGCACCAGTGCCTAAGGCCCAATTTTTCTGCCCCTGTTTAACAGGGGCGTTTAAGTACAATTTTTGATGCAATGCTTTGCAGCAAGGCTAATTCCTGCAATAAAACAAGAGTATATGGGAGAGGTTGCAGTGTGGTGGCACCAGCACCAGTGCCTAAGGCCCAATTTTTCTGCCCCTGTTTAACAGGGACATGTAATTACAATTCTTGATATAATATTTCACAGGAGGGCCCGTTCCTGTGCCCACCCAGAGTAACTGTGAGGACTTATAGTGTTGTGGCACCAGCACCACAACCACCAAAGGTCAATTTTTCTACAACTGTTCAACAATGGCATGTAATTACAATTCTTGATATAATTGTTCACAGCAGGGCGCTCCAGCGCCCACCAAGAGTCACTTTGAGGGCTTACAATGTTGTGGCAAAACCAACACCTTGTTCCGCCATTTCTGCAGAGCATATAGGGTAGGCCCCTACTTTCAAACATCCAACTTACAAACATCTCCTACTTGCAAACAGAAGGAGACAACAGCAAGTGAGATGAAAAAAGATGGACGACAAAACAAATTATACAGGGGTGATAACCCTTCCCTATGTTTTCCGAAAAGCTTAAAAATAGTTTTTTTGACTGCAGCTACACTTTAAAAATGCACCAGTTGAAAATTACAAACAGATTCAACTTAACACAACAAACCTACACAGTCCCTGTCTTGTTTGCACCGTCTGTATACTGCTGTTCTGAGTATATAGGGCCTGGGGGCCACACGCATTTCCCTTTTTTAATATGGGTACGGGGTTCCCCTTAATATGCGTACAAGACCCAAAGGGGCTGGTAATGGGCTGGGAGGGCTACCCATGCCATTTTTCTCAATGATTTTCAACCATATTGCAGGAACCAGATATAACATTAAAACCGCAAGCAGCTTTAAATGACGTTATTTCCGTTAAATGTCATTTTGTGCAGGGACTGTTCTAAACACGGGAAACACGTGGCACTTCACAGGCATACTACAGACACCCCCCAGGCACCATATTTAAAGGAATATTTCACTTTTTTTCCACTTTAATCGTCATTAAAATCAGTGCTCCCGCCAAAACGGCCATTTTTAAAAACATTTTAGGCATTGACCCATGTCCCCTGGGGCAGGAGCCAGGTCCCCAAACCCTTTTTAGGACAGTATCTTGCATATTAGCCGTTTAAATTAGCACTTTTAATTTCGAACGTTCGAGTCCCATAGACTTCAATGGGGTTCTAACGTTCGTACGAATTTGGGGTCCGCTCGAAAGTTCTGGTGCGAACCGAACCGGGGGTGTGTTCGGCTCATCCCTAATCTGAGGTAATAACTGAGGTAGACAGAAAGCATAAGTGCACTTTCCAGAAGGCTTTTGATGGACTGAATTCCTATAGATGTGGTTTCCCTTTGAAAATCACCAAAAACAAAATTTTTGTTGCGGAAAATGCCCAAAATCTGTAGCACCGTAGTGCAGACTTCTGTAAAAAACAGTGAGCCAATTACACAACCAGGAAATTACATTTCTGGGGGTGTTTTATGTACCATCTGTGTACAGAATGCATCTTGGTTGCTATTTTGCTTTAAATTTTAACAGAAAATTACAGCGCTGCAGTTTGAATATGAAAGGTAATTTTTAATAATCAATTATAATATGACTTGTGCCACAATTGCATATGCTATATTATATTTTTGTTTGCTATTTTTCCCACAAAAGGTGAGTTATCCTTTAAGTTCTGGGTTGTGTGTTTATTATGCAATGTGTTACTGTGGCTTGAAGATTTTGGCTGATGCTGCAGGGGTCGGGTCATTTGTGACACAGTTTCCCCTGCAGGTATGTCACATCCCTTGTGAAGGACATAAATGCAGGGGAGCCAACCTCATGGAGAGAAGCAGACAGAAAGGACCTGTAGCAGCATGCAGCTATCCTTTAGGCTGTGGCACCCTCTTTAGGGAAACCACATGTTATGAACCTGTTGCTGAGGACTTTCGTTGCTATGGACTACTACTTCTAAAGTATGAGCAGCACTATGTACCTATGCAACATTTTCTGTATACAACATTAGGGATAGTGTATGTAACAGTGTATGTAACAGCACATCCAATCTATCTCAATCAAATCAAAATCGCACATCCAGCGGTATTCTTATTGATTGTATGTGTATGAAGAAAATGTACTGGATAAGGATGTTTTCATATATTCATGTTAACTTTACAAGTAGAAGTGGTAGAACAAACTGTAACACTGGTGTATAGAAAATAATTTTATTCAGGGAGTCAAGCCATGCAAACCCTTTGGGTTAAGACAGAAAAAGTTTAAACAGAATCAAGTGTACCGAGTTATCCCTTGTGGCTGTGTATAATAAGCAAACATCAAGTGAACCTTTCTGGTTGTGAAAGTAGAAGATGAAGAAGAGGAGAAGTAGTGGCCTGCTGGTAGTGGAAGTAGGTGGTGGGGTGATGCGGACCCTGGTGATGAAAAAACACATGTAATTCATGTTCACCACCTATTGGCTTGGTCTCCATCTTGGAGTCTACTATGGTAGAGGGCTTGCCTAGGGGCCTAGCTTTCAGTCATGAGAGCAAGTCCTTGTAAAATTGAATTACAGTGGTTTCCCTGTGTGTGCGCAATACCTGGAATCAGCTAAAAGTACAAAGTGAGAGTGTGAACTAAGGAGACAGTGTCTGGTGAAGATGTAGGAGGGCTGGTGGTGGACATGCTCAGCATTAACTACCAAAATACTATGTGGTCTGTCTTTAGGGGTGGATAGGAACAGATTCCACTGTTGGCTGTAGAGAGTCCTTCTATAAGTGTGTGTTTGCATGTGGGAAGTGAAGGCATAAAAGGGAGTCTCTAATCTGAAAGTGAAATGCCCACGTAAAACAGTGAGTTAGAGTTCTATTCTAACTCACTGTTCTGCATGGGCCGCACAGTGTCTAAGTGGTTAGCACTTCTATCTGGCAGCACTCTGGTTTTCTCCCACATTCCAAAGATATGCTCGTAAGTAAATTGGTTCCTGTCTAACCTGGCCCTAGTATATGTATGAATATGAGTTAGGGACCCTGGACCTAAATTGTAAGCAGTGTAATGTAATGTAATGTAATGTAATGTAATGTAGTGTGTGTATATATATGTCCCTGATTTTGAGGGACTGTCCCTCAAAGTTCCTCTGTCCCTCTTTCCCCCTCAATTTTCCCTAATTTTTGGTCTGATCTATATAGTTGTATATAAAATGCATTGCTTATCTGTCAAAAGGTGTTTTACAGTCTTAAATCTTTCATCCAATTTCTAAATTGCAGCATTTGTAAATCCCAAAATCCAGTAAAAAGTAATACCAATGGGAAAAAAGCATTGGTGGGTTTAACCAATCATTTTTTGTGTAAACTTCTCCTTTAAGGGGTATGTCCTATGCCTACATACATTTGCTAATAGGTGTCCCTCATTCCCATCTCAGAAAGTTGGGTTAGTGTGTACCTCTAATAAAAATAAATAAAATACTTAAAGAGGAAGTAAACGCTCCCACTCTGATGCTTCTTTTCATTTAGTCCATTATAATAAGTAATTATCAAACTATAACCACTGTAATCCAGCCCAAATAGCATATTACTTACTGTTTAAGGAAACTTTAAAAAACTTGTTTCCAGGGGTAAGGCAGCGCCATCTTAAGTATTGTCCACAGTAGAGTGTATTTCCGCCCTTACATTGAGAACTTCCTGTACTGTTAACCAAGCCTCCTTCTCAATACAACGTTTCTATGGCAACTCTGCTTCCCTGTTCATGGCTGACTTGGTTTATTTCATAGTATTTACTTGTGCTGATTATCTAGTGTTTGCCTATGTGAGTCTCATCAGCTTCAGCTGATAAGACTGCAGTAATGCTGTCCCATGCCCTGCTTTACAATGCATGTGATGTCACATGGTCACATGGGGTGTAAGACGAAGCGCTGAGTGATTATGCAGCATCCTGTGACTTCAGTGTTGTGTGCCGTAGGAAGTCCTGATTACAGATAGATAAGCACATAGAGAGTGTGATGTAAATCAGGGGAGATCTGGGCATGCTCAGTGATGTCATTCTAAAGAACAAAAAGGATTACAACAATAGTAAGCAAGTAAGGAGATATCTACAAGCAGTGTTCATTAGGGATTTTTATGCTGACTTACATGGGACAAAGTTGTGAGGGAGGGTTTACAACCACTTTAATGGCTTGTAGTAAGCTCTTTGGCCACTGTAGCTTGGATGAGGTGGCTGAGGGAGCTATAAAAATATGTCTCAACAGCCTGTTTTCACTGCACCCCCCCCCCCCCCCCCAACCAACCGCAAGTGTAAATTAGGCCTCAGTGCTGCAAATGTATCTTTATTATGTGCTTTGCACTCTTTTATTCTTCTGTGTACATTTTGCCTTATACTGTAAGCCTTAGCCTAGTAATTAAAAATATTTTGTTTATTATTCCACAAGTTAGATGTATATTTTATATGACATATTATATCCCTCACATTGCTTATTGAATCTCTAACCTTCACATCTGACAACCTGTCAGGCAGCCCTAAAGAAAATCTTCACTTTCCCTAAAAAATATACAACATACAGTGGGGATTGAAAGTTTGGGCACCCCAGGTAAAAATGTGTATTAATGTGCATAACGAAGCCAAGGAAAGATGGAAAAATCTCCAAATGGCATCAAATTACAGATTAGACATTCTTATAATATGTCAAAAAAAGTTAGATTTTATTTCCATCACTTACACTTTCAAAATTACAGAAAACCAAAAAATGGCGTCTGCAGAATTTATAGCATGCATTGCCCCCTTTGCAAAGCTGAGACCTGCCAGTGTCATGGATTGTTCTCAATCATTGTCTGGGAAGACCAGGTGATGTCAATCTCAAAGGTTTTAAATGGCCAGACTCATCTGACCTTGCCCCAACAATCAGCACCATGGGTTCTTCTAAGCAGTTGTCTAGAAAACTGAAACTGAAAATAGTTGATGCTCACAAAGCTGGAGAAGGCTATAAGAAGATAGCAAAGCGTTTTCAGATGTCCATATCCTCTGTTCGGAATGTAATTAAGAAATGGCAGTCATCAGGAACAGTGGAAGTTAAAGCAAGATCTGGAAGACCAAGAAAATTATCAGACAGAACAGCTCGCAGGATTGTGAGAAAAGCAATTCAAAACCCACGTTTGACTGCACGATCCCTCCAGAAAGATCTGGCAGACACTGAAGTTGTGGTACACCATTCCACTATAAAGAGAAACTTGTACAAATATAGTCTTCATGGAAGAGTCATCAGAAGAAAACCTCTTCTACGTCCTCACCACAAAAATCAGCGTTTGAACTTTGCAAATGAACATATAGACAAGCCTAAAGCATTTTGGAAACAAGTTCTGTGGACCAATGAGATTAAAATATAACATTTTGGCCGGAATGAGCAAAAGTATGTTTGGAGAAGAAAGGGTACAGAATTTAATGAAAAGAACCTCTGTCCAACTGTTAAGCATGGGGGTGGATCAATCATGCTTTGGGGTTGTATTGTAGCCAGTGGCACAGGGAACATTTCACGAGTAGAAGGAAAAATTGATTCAATAAAATTTCAGCAAATTTTGGATGGTAACTTGATGCCATCTGTGAAAAAGCTGAAGTTAAAGAGAGGAGGGCTTCTATAAATGGATAATGATCCTAAACACACCTCAAAATCGACGGGGGGTTACATCAAGAGGCATAAACTGAAGGTTTTGCCATGGCCTTCACAATCTCCTGACCTCAACATTATTGAAAATCTATGGATAGACCTTAAAAGAGCAGTGCGTGACAGACAGCCCAGAAATCTCAAAGAACTTGAACACTTTTGTAAGGAAGAATGGGCAAAGATACCTCAAACAAGAATTGAAAGACTCTTGGTTGGCTACAAAAAGTGTTTATAAGCTGTGATTCTTACCAAAGGGGGCAGTACAAGATATTAACTCTGCAGGGTGCCCAAACTTTTGCAGACACCATTTTTTTGTTTTCTGTAGTTTTGAAAGTGTAAATGATGGAAATAAAATCTAACTTTTAAAAACTTCCGGTTCCGGCGCCGCACGGAGTGACTACTCTCCTCCTCAGCTCCCGCATCACGACCCCGAAATCAGCATTAAAATCCTGCTGAGCGGCCGGGCCTCCGACGAAACACCCCCCGGAATCACCCCTCATAGCCATGGACCGGTGCCTGGAAAAAAACGGCGCGCGAGCGCCTACGACGCCGCCCGCGACCGCGGCGCGGCCGCAAATCGAGGCCCCGGCTTCGGCCTACTCGGCTCCCTTCTCCTCACAGCGCGCAGCGGACATGGAGGTGAGCTGTGACACTGCTTCTCCCCCCTCTCCACAATCACTGCCAGCATCTCCAGCCCCTCCACTACAGGGCAGTCTTTCCACGCAGCCTGCAGGGGACTCCACCACAGAGCGCATTGCCCAGGCCGTGGCCGCTCTATTATCCCCCATGATAACGGCATCTGTGGAAAAAGCTGTAAATGCAGGCATGCAGCAGCTCAAGGCCCAATTAGGCGAACACCACACCAGATTAAATGACCTAGAACACCGTCTGTCAGATATAGAAGAGGAACTATACCAGGCCCAAGCCACGGAACGCTCCCAGGACAGAACGAATCAATATGTTCTACAGAAACTTGATGACCTGGAAAATAGGGCCAGACGGAGCAATCTGCGATTCGTAGGGATCCCCGAGTCGCTACAATCCTCGGAGCTATCTGACTTCTGCGCAGTGCACATCCCAGAAGCCCTGGGCCTTCCAGGCCCTTGCACGGTCGAACGCGCTCATCGTATGGGTCAACCTGCACCAGAACGCAAATCCCCTAGACCCATAATCGCAAAGTACCTCAACTACTCTGACAAGGCTCTGATCCTGCAGAAGTTCAGGCAAACGCGCTCTCTCCAAGTGGATGGGATCAAGGTCCTAATCTTTGCTGATTACTCCATTGAGGTCTCCAAGAAAAGGAAAGCTTTCCAGCAGGTGTGCTCGGAACTCTTCAAAATGCAACTTAAATTTTCCCTAGCCTTCCTGGGTGTCCTTCGCCTGAAGGCCCCAAACGGTGACCAACTATCTTTCCAAGACCCCTCTGAAGCTGAGGCATTTCTCCGCTCTCTGCACCAGGATGCGCACCCTCACACCCCTTCCAAATCCTCACCGCTCAATCGCTCCCTGGACCAAAGGAGCCCCCGGAAGGACTCACCCAAACGCTTCAGACCTTCTGCCCCAGATACCCACCATCGGGGTACCCCTCGCTGATGACATATCGGTCCCCTTGGATCCTCCTCTCCTCACCTCACCGGTGACCCTCTCGCCAGGACCACCAGCCTGACTTGTTTTTGTGAGTTACTATGTTGTTTCTTATGCTTTCGTTCAGGCTTGGCCACTGTCTAGCCTGTTGATCCTTTGGTTATATTGGCCTTAAGCTCTGCTCCCATCTAGCAGATGCACCATCGGTGCTGTTGACCGCCTCTGTTTTATTTGGCATCCTGGCCTAGGTTTTCAGGAGTCCCCGCTGCTCTCGCTGCTCTTTTTTTTGCGGCCACTTAATATTTTTATATTAATATTTTTATATTACTATATTTTTATAATTGTGTATCCTGCCTTTTCTTTTTTTTTCTTGTATTTTATACACTGTCTTTGATACCTTCTAGTTTATACTTTTATATGCTATACCTGTGGATAATTCCACTCCTGGGTCCTCTTACTGTACTGTTTCCGGTTAACGTGGGTCTGATACTTTAATTCACGTGTCTATTTCCAACTGTGGTGTACTCCTCCTGGACTCACTGTGCATGTCTACTGCCTCAACATGACACGCGCCCTTTTTGGCTCTTGTTTCAATGACCGCACCCTTGTTCATACTCAGGCTCACCGCCCGGACGCTCTTGTCCTATACCTCTGGGTCGTGCACTGGGGGCTGGCCTACACAGTGAAAAAAGCGAAGTTCGCTCCAGTGTTTACGTTTTTGTTTATGTTCTTATATGTGTTTAAGTTTGCTCCCCACCTTCCCTGCACCCTCCACCCACCTTCCTTCAGAGACAGAGTCTCCTTTCTGACCATCCTACTCCACATGTCCCACGGCCCTTCCGGGTCCCTCTTATTTAATCTAAAGCTTCTACTGCCCTGCCCACCGGCTGGCGACAAATCTCTAAACTCAGCCCATTTCCTCTTCCCGACACCCCTGACGTGAGAATAGTCTCATGGAACGTGAAAGGCCTCAGATCTCCTAATAAGAGAATGAAAGTCCTCCGGCACCTAAAAAGGTTGAAAACAGATATCGCCCTACTGCAGGAAACCCACCTATCCGCTCCAGATTTTCATCGCATGAGGAAACTCTGGGTCGGCAAAGTCCTAGGCTCCGATGCCGTTAGTCGTAAAGCGGGTGTTCTCATACTGATCCACAAAAACCTCCCGTGCGAGGTATTGTCCACGCACTCAGACTCACAGGGAAGGCTCCTCTCGCTGCACGCCCGCCTGGGGACCAAAGAACTAGTGATCACTAATGTTTATGCTCCCAATAACCCTAGCAAGTCTTTCTATAGTGACCTGACCTCATGGCTACTCCGGACCACCCAGACTCCCCATTTAGTTGGCGGTGACTTTAATGACATCTTACACCATACGGACGACAGATCCCCTCCCCCACGCCGCAGGGCGACAAGTGTTTCTTCTACTCCCTCCCACTTTGCATCCACCATGGAATCTCTCCATCTTCGTGACCTATGGCGCTTATCCCACCCAGCAGACAGGGAATATACCTTTTACTCACACCCACATAATATGTTCTCGAGAATCGACTATTTTTTGGGCTCTGATGATCTCATACCCAATTTGACTGAAGCTGAAGTGCTTGATATAGCTATCTCTGACCATGCCCCAATCTCAGTTAGTCTTGACAACCTAGATCTCCCACCTCCCCCAAGACTGTGGCGCTTCCCCTCGTATCTCCATGGCAACCCTGACTTTCAACATTTTATGGCGAACTCCTGGCGTGAATACTCGGAAGCTAACTCCCCTCACTCGGACTCCCCGAACCTCTTCTGGGATGCCGGTAAGGCATTCCTCAGGGGCCAGATCATTTCTTATGCTTCCTCCTTTAAGAGGAACGCACTGTCTCACTACAAACGGGCCAGTGCGCGACTACATCTAGCCCAAAGGTCCCTCTCCACTAACGATTCCCTTGTCAATAGAACCGAATGGCAGGTGGCCAAGAAAAGTTTCGACACTTGGACAGATACTTTCGAACTAACTAAAAGATCCCAACTCGACGCAACGCTACACAAATTTGGTAACAAGGCGGGCAAGCTCCTAGCGAGGCTGTGCAAGGGCCCATTCCACCCGACGCACATCACTTCCCTCAAAGATGCGAAGGGTGCTGTACAATCTACCCCACAAGCTATTAACAAGGCGATGTTAAACTATTATACGGCCCTCTACGCCCCAGACCCCATAGACAATACTGCGGCTCGTTCCTTCCTCGATAGCGTGGCGTTATCTAAAGTTACCCCTGAGCAACTAGAAGCTCTCAATGCCCCCATCTCCCTTGATGAAATTTCCTCCACGATCCGCAAACTAGCCCCGTCCAAAGCACCAGGCCCCGACGGGTTTACCAGTGAATTTTACAAAACACTCTCCTCCATTACAGAACCCACTCTCCTGAAGGTGTACAATGGCATCTGGTCTGGTGGTTCATATCTCCCTTCTGGAAACCAGGCCGTTATAAAACTCCTTTCCAAAAAAGGGAAAGACCCGCTTGAACCAGGCTCATATAGGCCGATTTCCCTCCTCAATCTGGATGTCAAAATCCTGTCCAAAATCATAGCCACGAGACTAGCTGCCATTATACCCTCCCTTATTCATCCTGCCCAATCTGGCTTTGTGAAAGGCAGAACTGCCACCTTGAATATAGGTAAAGTTATGCTTGCTCTGGAACACGCTAAAAATAATCCGGATGGGGATTTTGCCATTATAACTTTAGACGCGGAGAAGGCCTTCGACAATGTCAGTTTTGACTGGCTCTTTATGACTTTATCTGAAATGGGCTTCTCGGGGCACTTCTGCCATCTCATCAAAGCCATGTACTCCTCCCCAGCAGCTAAATTAGTCGTGGCTGGAGTTCTCTCGGATGAATTCCGCCTGCATAAAGGCACCCGCCAGGGCTGCCCACTCTCACCGCTCCTCTTTAATATCGCCCTAGAACCTCTATCCAGATATCTGTCCCAATCGGCCCCTCTCCACAGTATTCGCATTGGCCAACATGACCTGCGCACCTCCCTTTTTGCTGATGATGGGCTCATCTTCTCGTCGGACCCCGCTTCCGACATGCCCGTTATTACAGAGGTCTTTGAGGTCTTTAAATCATGCTCAGGGCTACGTATAAATTATGGTAAAAGCGAAATTCTCCCGATAGGGTCCTCTCGCAAACCCCCCTGGACACAACATTTTATCTTCTCAACCGCCAACTCATATATCACCTATCTAGGCATTAAAATTGGAAAAGTACCTTCCTCCCTTTACCACCTCAACTACCCCCCTCTGATCACTAAAATCTCTCAAGAAATGGTGAACTGGATGGATCTGCCTCTCTCGCTTCTGGGAAGATGCCACCTGCTGAAAATGGTTAGCTTTGCCAGGCTACTGTACCCGCTTCAAACCATTCCCCTGCTCCTCCTTCACAAGGACATTAAAATTCTGGAATCGGCTTTTTCTTCCTTTATATGGAGGGGCAAACGCCCACGTATAGCCTTAAAAAAGTTGCATCTTCCCAGACGCGAGGGGGGTATCAGCCTGCCTAATGTAAGACTGTATAATCTGTCATGTCTGTTACGAACTAGTCTGGACTGGATCTCTCAATCCTCCAGATACTCCAACTACTCCTTGGAAGCTGCCATGGTCTCCCCACTCTCATTGACAGCTCTCCTCCACTGCAGGTGGAAGTCAGTACCGTCTCGGTTTCAACATAACCTCCTACTCAGAGACACTGCCATAGCTTGGAGGGAAACCAGGAAATGCCTCAAGCTCCCCCCTTTTGTTTCCAGACACCTTCCGATACAGGGGAACCCCACTTTCTCCCCAGGCCTACTCCACAAGCCATTCCACATCTGGAAAGAGAAGGGCATCACCAGTTTTGCTGCACTCTGCGATCTTGACTCTGGGCGCCCTATGCCCTTTTCCCTTCTAGCGGAAAGGTTCTCCCTCCCGTCAGCTCACGCTTTCCACTACAGACAATGTGTCAGTTACTTAAAGGATGTCTGCAGTGATGAACGTAAACGTTTCCCCCTAACCTTTCTGGACCGCCTGCTTAAAGACGATACCTATAAAATTTCAGACATCTACACACCGTTACTCCAGCAGGTCACTCCTCAATTGACATCCTCATCAGTCGCCAACTGGGAGAAAGACTTCCCTGACCCGGATATAGTAGAAAAAATCCTGCAAGGACTTAACAAAGTTTACCGCCTAACCCCTAACGAGCTCTGGAGAGAAACTCAACTAAAAATTGCCCACAGGGCATACCTTCCCTTCCTTCCATCCAACTCAGATCAGGACAGCACCAAGTGCCCCCTTTGTCTCCAGAACAGGCCCTCGCTGGCACACCGTTTCTGGTCCTGTTCCTTCATCTCATCCTTCTGGGATCGAATCCTCTCCTACATCTTTAAAGTTACCCTGCTGAAACTGCCAAGGGACCCCCTTCTTCTCATCTTTGGATACTGGGACCCTCTCCTGCTTCCATGGTCTTCCATCAACAACCGAGTGCCCTTAAGCGGCACGCCGTACAAACCCTCCCATGTGGACTGGTCTCTGCTGTGCCTACTCCTTGCCAGGAAAACCATTCTAAAGAGCTGGACTTCTTCTCTTCCCCCCTCCATCGCCCAGACGCAGAAGGAACTCCTTTCACTCCTGTACAAAGATCGTTACAACGCAAACTTCAGGGACGAAAAAGCGAAGTCTCGTTTCTACGCGCGATGGCTTCCCTTCATATCTGACACTCTCCCTCCGGTGGACATCATCAACTTGGACCACTTCACCTTCTCCTATTACGACACTCGACTACCAATCTCGGGGTCGGTTCCCCCCCCAGTCTAATATTTGAGCTACGCCCAGGAACCTACTGACCCCCGGGACTACCTTTTGGAACCCCCCTACCTTAGGGACTCTACATGAAAACCTCGTATTCCCCTTCCCCCCCTCTTTTCACCTTTTTATTTTCCTTTCTGTATGTCTTCCCCTCTTCCCCTCCCCTCCTCTCTTTTTATTATTTCTTTTTTTTTCTACATCCATTCTAATACTCCTGCTCCTATGATCCGTTGTTTTTCTTATTCATGGGAAATGATATTATCCTGTTATATATATATATTACTTTTGCAACTATTTCTCACGCAAGATCCATCCAGTCGCTGTCAGTTTGCTGCTTTGTTCTACTTATTTCACTGCCTTCCTCTTGGTTTAAGTATTTCAGTTTATGGTCTAAGTTCATTACGATAAAGATACAATCTGCTCCTATTTTTATGTACCTCATCTGCGATGATGGTTCCGCAATATCGTACTTGTTACTGTTGCATCTGTATTTGTGTCTTTATTTATTTCTCAATAAATACTCTTTAAAAAAAAATAAAAAAAAATAAAAATCTAACTTTTTTTGACATATTATAAGAATGTCTAATCTGTAATTTGATTCCATTTGGAGATTTTTCCATCTTTCCTTGGCTTCGTTATACACATTAATACACATTTTTTACCTGGTGTGCCCAAACTTTCGATCCCCACTGTATGTTACAGTTACACAAGCCAATAGGTATTTTTATGTAATTAAAAATTGCCATTTCACATCTGCAGTTACTATAGTCTTTTAAAAGTGCTATATAAACAAAATACTATTATTTAATAGCATAGCAATCCAGAAAGGGGGAAGGGGTGTACATTATGTACAGTGTATATACCAGAAATGTTATTCCTTACTTCTTTGACTTTTTTGGATTTGCAAGATGTCTGTACAGAATTTTAAAGCTGAAATCTTGGCACAAAATCTTTAATTGGTATATATTCCTCAATATCCACAAATTACATAAATCTACTTTGCATATGTAGCACTGGCTCCTGACGAGCAGGCGATATATGTTTTTTCAAAGTTTTCCTGAAACCACAGTTGGGTTTTGGGGCTAATTTTTAAATTTCTGGTTTCAGTACCAGTCCAGCTGGGTTGCACTGGGATCTCCTTGACCGCAGGTGTCGCTGTCACCGCTGGCAAGAGTAAGAACACAGTCTAGCTGGGTGTATTGAATGCCACTGTTCTTTCAGAACCAGCCCAGTGGTAGTGTTCTCCTGCTGTGCATTCTGGGAGGTGGTATTTAAGGTTCTGATATCACGTGCTTTGGGGTTCCGGTTACGCAGATTATTCTCTGCCTGTTGGGTTCGGATGGTCCTCCTGACCCAGCCCCATGGCTCCCCTGGCCTGGGGTGCGGAACCATGTATTTCGAGTCTCAGGGCTGGCTAGCCTGAGGCAACGAAACTGCAGGGACAGGCCTGAACGGATTTTGGGGCCTATTGATCCAAAGGTGGTCCGGTGCCGTCTCATCTGAAGGAAGAGGCTCAGCAACTGGAGAAATCACAGGGGAGGACTCTTCAGGAGAAGGCCGTGCACAAGGCTGGCTTCTCTGAAGGAGCCTGGAGGTTTAGCTGAAGAACACTACATGGATCTACATGGTATCGCCGAATCGGCTGAGAGATACTGGTACCATATGATACCTCTTTACATTTGTCTATGTCCCAAAGTAACGCTCAAGTCTGTGGCAGAGACTTTGTCAAACATTCTACACTCAAGTCTGTGGCAGAGACTTTACTTAACACCCTACCGGCTGCTAGGCCTAGTGAGAGGAGGTCTATCCGGTGGTTGTAAAAATCCAGTTGTGAAACAGTTGCTATTCTCTGGATTTTTCTATAAGAGACTTTCCATCTTTGCAGTCTAAAGTACCTGAACTTACTCCTAACCCTCTACCTTAAACTGAGAGACTCTGTTTCTGTTTCAAATAAATAACCCAAAAGAAGATTCAGTGTCAGTTTCTACATTTCTTTGGGCCATCTACCACGGGAACCCCTAGACGGAGAAGCAGTCAAGAAGGTAATGGTAAGCCCAATAAAACCAGCAGCTCCTTTGGGGGTCAGTGCTACACGTATACCAAATGTTTTTGCAAATACAGATAATACCTTGCAAAAGTAGCAGGGAAAACATCACTGTGCCGCACATAGCCTGTGTAGAGAGTAGAGTTGTGGGAGGGACCCAACAAGTCCACCCACTACAGGCTGCCTGAAGAAAGCAACAGTAGGGGTGGCTCAATGACCACACTGCACAAAGAGAAACAGCAGCAGTGACTGGTCTTAATACAGGCAGCTCCTGTACAAAGTCAAAGTTTTAAGCTAAAATTACTGTACAAGTGTGGAAGAAATACACAAAGTACTACAGGATTTAAGGAGAAACTCCACTTCAGTTGAGAAAAACACATTCACTGCTGCATCCATCAGGAAGCAACAGCCATTAAAGCCAAATATAGAACTTAAAGCCATTCCTATCGTAGAATGCTAACTTTGCTTCCCATCTGCTACCCCTTGTTGTATAATATCTTGATCTTTATACACCCCCAATTACTCTTTGAACTTGCCTCACCTCTGAGTTGCTGCACTCATTTGTCTATATTTCTACTGAGCCTAACTTCCCACCAGACTGCTGATTAATGTCCCTTCTTCAATTTCTTTTAAAGGGCCCCAACATTGCCAGCAGTTTGCTGTTATTTAATTCAGGTTTAAAGGCCTAAGCCTAGCCCCTTTGTGTGAGAGCTCTCAAGTGACTTAGCCTCTTGGCTCCTTTTATAATCCTCCCTCTTGAGGCATAATCTCTCACACAGAGAGTTACGGTTTACACCCGGGTACTGCAATACACTTTGGGTTTGACTCCTGAGTTACCTCTGCTGGGTGCCTCTGTTTTTTTATATTTTTGCATTGCTATTGATGTACCAAACTGTTTTGATAGGCTTGTGACTTTGTTCTGCCAATACAGTTCCTTTATCCTTTTAAAGGGTAGTATGTGTAATATTTGCACATCAGTTGAGAGTTCCAAGGGTGAGGCCTCGCCTAGGGCTAGAGAGAGCAGAGGACCTAAATTACCCTGCAGGGGTAACACTACACAAAGGATGCCTAAAATCTGACTTATATCTTAGTGCAGACTTCTGGGAAAACGAGTTAGCTAATCACGCAAGCAGGAAATTACATTTCTAGTGTGTTGTCTTCCCATGGTGTACGAAATGCCTCCAGGTTGCCATAATATGTTGACTTTTACAGTAAATTACAGCACTTACTTTTTTCCCATGAAGGTAGAGTTACACTTTAAGTAAGAGTACACATATTTATTGTAATTAGACAATATTTACTTGTCTCAGAAATGATAGGATTCCCCTGCAATGGTTTGGTTTTGGTGAACATGCACAAAGGAACTGAAACCATTTTTCTTTACTTATTACAAAGTTGAGACTGCTCAGGTGGGGATAATCAAAGCAGACCCTTGGACTTAGCCAGCAGTTTAAAAAATATCATGGCATATATCAAGGAAACCTAGGACAATTCTAGAAAGAATGAAGTATATCAGGCAGGATTTTTTTTCCATTAAAACAAATCTAACCATACTTGGCAAAGTAACAGCTAAAATAATATATATGCTGCCAACAGCCTGAAACTTCCAGAGCAAGTTTTGAGTTTCTGAAAGTCAAAAAGTACACTGAGTTGTGTGACAGCACTCAGGGCTGGTTATTGGCTACTGAGGCACAAAGCATTGCATTAAGGAGCAATGTAACAGTAGTAGTGCCAGGTAATTTTCAGGGCTTCATCAGTGGCTGCTTATAATGTCTTATATGTAACATATAGTATCTCAAAAAAGTGAGTACACCTCTCACATTTTTGTAAATATTTTATTATACCTTTTCATGTGACAACACTGAAGAAATGACACTTTGCTACAATGTAAAGTAGTGAGTGTACAGCTTGTATAACAGTGTAAATTTGCTGTCCCCTAAAAATAACTCAACACACAGCCATTAATGTCTAAACTGCAGGCAACAAAAGTGAGTACACCCCTAAGTGAAAATGTCCAATTTCGGCCCAAAGTGTCAATATTTTGTGTGGCCACCATTATTTCCCAGCACTGCCTTAACCCTCTTGGGCATGCAGTTCACCAGAGGTTCTCAGGTTGCCACTGGAGTTCTCTTTCACTCCTCCATGATGACATCACGGAGTTGGTGGATGTTAGAGACCTTGAGCTCCTCCACCTTCCATTTGCTGAGGCCCCACAGGCGCTCCATAGGATTTAGGTCTGGAGACATGCTTGGCCAGTCCATCACCTTTAACCTCAGCTTCTTTAACAAGGCAGTGGTCGTCTTGGAGGTGTGCTTGGGGACGTTATCATGTTGGAATACTGTCCTGCATCCCAGTCTCTGAAGGGAGGGGATCATGCTCTGCTTCAGTATGTGACAGTACATGCTGGCATTCATGGTTCCCTCAATGAACTGTAGATCCCTAGTGCCAGCAGCACTCATGCAGCCCCAGACCATGACACTCCCCCCATCATGCTTGATTGTACTCAAGACACACTTGTCTTTGTACTCCTCACCTGGTTGCCACCACACTCTTGACACCATCTGAACCAAATACATTTATCTTGGTCTCATCAGACCACAGGACATGGTTCCAGTAATCCATGTCCTTAGTCTGCTTGTCTTCAGCAAACTGTTTGTGGGCTTTTTTGGGCATCATCTTTAGAAGAGGCTTCTTTCTGGGATGACAGCCATGCAGATCAATTTGATGAAGTGTGCAGTGTAAGGTCTGAGTACTGACAGGCTGACTGACCCCCCACCCTTTCAACCTGCAGCAATGCTGGCAGCACTCATATATCTATTTCCCAAAGACAACCTCTGCATAGGACGCTGAGCATGTGCACTCAACTTCTTTGGTCGACCATGCCGCGGGCTGTCCTGAGTGAAACCTGTCCTGTTAAATCTCTGTATGGTCTTGGCCACCATGCTGCAGCTCAGTTTCAGGGTTTTGGCAATCTTCTTTTAGCCTAGGCCATATTTATGTAGAGCAATAATTCTGTTTTCAGATCCTCAGAGAGTTCTTTGCCATTAGGTCACATGTGGAACTTCCAGTAACCAGTATGAGAGAGTGAGAGTGATAACACCAAATTTAACACACCTGCTCCCCATTCACACCTGAGACCTTGTAACACTGAGTCACACGACACTGGGGAGGGAAAATGGCTAATTAGACCCAATTTGGACATTTTCCCTTATGGGTCTACTTACTTTTACAGCAGTTTACACATTTATAGCTGTGTGTTGAGTTATTTTGAGGGGACAGCAAATTTACACTCATATTCAAGCTGTACACTCACGACTTTACATTGTAGCAATGTGTAATTTCTTCAGTGTTTTCACATGAAATGATATAATAAAATATTTACAAAAATGTGAGGGGGTATACTCACTTTTGTGTGTTACTGTACTTGCCTACTTTATCCTCTCTCTTCATTCCACACATCCCTAGATGAGCTAACATTAAAACAGCAGCTGGGCAAAACCTTACCTTTTCAGCCCAGCAATTTCCAAAATGTTCTCCTAAATCACAAACTAACTGATACACAGCATTGTCTTGGAATATATTAAGTCCTGCACCTGCAATTCCTTCTGCTGTCAACCGTCTCCCTCGCCCACCTACCTCCCATACTCAGCTAAAATTTAATTGCCTGGAGAGAACATTCAAACACAGTTCAGACATTTAAATCAAATAGCACACACAAAATGTATTCAATATATTCACACATATATATATATATATATATATATATATATATATATATATATATATATATATATATATATATATATATATATATATATATATATATATATATATATATATATATATGTGTGTGTATATGTATATATATATATATATATATATACAGTATCGCTCACAAAAGTGAGCACACCCCTTACATTTTTGTAAATATTTTATTATATCTTTTCATGTGACAACACTGTAGAAATGACACTTTGCTACAATGTACAGTTGTGAGTGCACAGCCTGTATAACAGTGTAAATTTATAGAAACGTTTAGAAAAGGATGGGGCCGAGCAGAAAATAAAGAAAAAGTACCTAAGGGACTTAGATGACTACAGGAAAAATAAAGTGTTTAAGTGGAGTAAAGAGGTGACAGTGGGCTTCAATTATCCTAATGGTGAAGCAGCAGTTGCTATGTCAATGGCATCAGCCTATCCACCTAACACACCAAAAACCTCCACAATCCCTCTATTCACCAAGTTCTCAATCGGTTTGTTCTTAAACCAGAGGATTGTTTAGAGGTAGGGGTAGGAATGGGAGAAGAGGGGGAAGCCCCAACCCACCGAACGTATACCCCATGAGTACTTATAATAGATATGATCCCTTGAGGGGGGTGATAATAGGTATTTTGATTAAGGTAGGTATGTGACTGAGCACCCTAGAAATTGGGATTCTCAACTTTATCAGAGGGATGTTTATTCCCCGAGGACGCATCAAGGCAATAATGGATGGAAACAACCAGCTTATTTACCTGGACTTATGGGTCCTGATAGGCCAAATAATTATAACAGGGGTGACCAACATTTTTTCGCAGGGCTCCAAATCTAAAAAAACAATAGATCCAAAAGGGGTTCCTTTTAGGTCTACTAGGATGGAATCCACTGAGGTAAAACATACCTCATTGTCCAATGCGTCTTTGTTCAACCCCACCAGGGAATCTAGCCCCATCTATTAAGGTTTTTAGGGAGTTGGTGAGCAATGATTTATAACAATTACACATTAGAAATGGTAGAAGTGATTATATGTTCAGGGAAGGACTTGATTGTCTAAAAAAGCTAAATAACATTGTGGTGCGACCCGCTGACAAGGGTGAAGGAATTGTGATCTTAGATAGAGCAGCCTATTAGACAGAGATGCTTAGATTATTAGCGGATGGTAAATGAAGGTTTTAGCAGAAATTTGGCTTCAAAAAAAGAAAAACAGTTTTTGATTCCTGTGGCTCCAAGGGTGCCTGTGATCTATTACCTGCCAAAGGTTCACAAGGATCCAGTGCACCCTCCTGGGAGGCCTATTGTGAGTGGTATCGACCTCTAGAGTCAGTCAATATATAGACTATTTCTTGCAGCCCTTGATAGCCCATACCCCTTCTTTTCTTAGAGATTCCACTCAGGTTTTAAATATACTAAAGACTGTTAAATGGAAGGAGAGTTACATACTGGCTACGGCAGATGTAACATCTCTCTGCACCATCATCTCGCATCAAAATGGCCATGAGACTGTGGATCATTTTCTCGGCTCAAGTGACCTGCTGGATGTTAAGAGAGAATTTATATTAAGGCTCTTGGATTTTGCAATGGGCCATAATTATTTTTGGTTTGGAGGCACTTATTATTCACAGAATAGAGGTGTGGCCATTTCCCGAGCATGGCCAACCTCTTTATGGCCAAGTGGGAGGAGGATGTCGTCTATCAGAGGCCCAGACCGAAGCTGATTCTCTGGAAAAGGTATATAGATGACATCCTCCTCCATGGGATGGCGACTTTGAATCTCTTGATCTGTATATGGCCAAACTAAATGCCAATGATAAGAGTATAATCTTAAAATATGAGGCTAGTAAGTCAGAAATCCGTTTTTTGGATATTAATATCAAGGCTGTGGATGGTAATATCTTTCCATCCACCTATTTTAAAGAAACCAACAGAAATGACTTTATTAACACCAACAGCTGTCACCATGCAGCTTGGTTGAGGTCGGTGTCCAAGAGTCAACTTTTAAGACTCAAGAGAAATTGCACCAGTAGGAGTGACTTTCTCGGGGAGGCCTCATCTCCCAAGTTGAAATTCCTTGAGAAAGGCTATCAGTTATCAGATTGGAGGATGCTGTTAAAAGTGCTGATGAGAGGGTCAGAGATGATCTGCTGGGCCCTAGGATTAGGGATTAAGATGACCCTTTTAAGTTTGCGCTCCTTACTACCTATTCCAACCAAGATTTTTCCATTAAGAAAATAATGAGTAATCACTGGGGCATACTCCGCAATGATTGAATTCTGGGGCCTAATCTCCCAGAGAAACCTTGTGTAGTGTTTAGAGGCACCCCCCCCCCCACTAAGGTTACAGGTAGCACCCAATGTTATTGAACCCCTGAAGAAACCTCTGTTTTTTCAGAATATGGGGGGCTTCTTCCCTTGTAGGAAGTGCCCCATATGTAGAATTAATGTACATATGCACAGAAGGACAGAGTTGTTTTAGTCCTCTTCCACCAATGAGGAGTTCCCCATTAAACCCTTTATTACCTGTACAACTAGAAATGTTGTGTACTGTATGTTGTCCAGTGGCCATGTTGGCTTCAATATATCGGTCGCACGATACAGATGTTACGTGTGCGATTAAGCGAACATGTGGCCAATATAAAGAAAAGAGTTTCCTAAGCACAGTTTATCCAAGCATATGACCTGTGTCATAACTGAGATCCTAGTGGTACTATGTTTATTGGTATTGATAGATTCACTAGTAACTGGAGAGGTATCAATGTGGTGCGAGAGGTATCATGTCTTGAAACTAAGTGGATTTATCAGGTTAGATGCTATGACCCACATGGTATGAACATAGAGTGGGATAATAATTGATTCATTAATAATAGCTAATCAGTTTTTGGTTTGTACCCCTTTATCTCCTCCTAGACAACATTTTTAATTTAATTTCTAGTGTTTTTGTAATATGTAAAAGTGTCATTTAAAGTGTTTTTGTAATATGCATGTAATTGTGTATAAGTATTGTAATGTTATCAATTGTTTATTTTTATTTTAATATATTTTTGTACCACAAGATGATGCTGCTTCCTGGCTTGGTTGCATAATATTCACTATAAGTATTGATGCTTCCTGTCAATGGAATGAATAAGTATTTCTCATTTCCTGTCGTTGGAACTCAGTAGATCTTCTATTGCTTCCTGTTGTTGTAATGTAGGCAATGCCCAGCCACTAATTAGCCATCCCCTATATATATATCGAGCATAGCACATGTGAAGCCATGCCCCTGATGATTTCATAGATGACGAGGAGTTGGAGGCCGTGTGAAGTGACTTGCATGCTGGAACGCGGCAGCCATTTTGTGGGCTGGAAATGCTGGACATTTCCTACAGTCGAACATTGGGTGTTCGCCGAATAGCAAACAATTTGGGGTGTTCGCGGCAAATTCGAAAGCCAGGGAACACCCTTTAAAAGTCTATGGGAGAAATCAAAAGTGCTAATTTTAAAGGCTTATATGCATAATATTGCCATAAAGTGTTTGGGGGCCTGGGCTCTGCCCCAGGGGACATGTATCAATGCAGCAAAAAAGTTTTAAAAACTGCAGTTTTTTCGGAAGCAGTGATTTTAATAATGCTTAAAGTGAAACAAGAAAAGTGAAATATTCCTTTAAATTTCATACCTGGGGGGTGTCTATAGTATGCCTGTAAAATGGCACATGTTTCCCGTGTTTAGAACAGTCCAAGAGCAAAATGACATTACTAAAGGAAAAAAGTAATTTAAAAGTAGTCGCGGCTATAATGAATTGTTGGTCCCGGCAATACACATAAAAGTCATTGAAAAACACAGAATGGTATTCCACCACAGTCCATTACTAGACCCTCTGGGTCGGGTATGAATATTAAGGGAAACTCCAAACCAAAATTTTAAAAAAACATAGCGTGGGGTCCCCCAAATTAAAGACCCTTCAGGTCTGGTATGGATTTTAAGAGGAACCTCACGACAAAATTTGAAAAAAAAATCCAAAAATTCATACCAGACCCTTATCCGAGCACGCAACCTGGCAGGCCGCAGGAAAAGAGAGGGGATGAGAGAACCGTACCAGGCCACATGTCCTCAACATGGGAAGGGTACTTTGGAGTAGCCAATGGACCAAAAAAGAAAAAAAAAAACACGACGACCCGCCTCCATGGGAGGCTCCCTGCCGTATGATGCCGTTTGATGTGTCTTCACTTTGACAGTTCTTTTATAACTGAGGGCAGGGCCACATGGTGATGTCACTGGTGGACACCACCCTCTCTGACGCACGGGGACATCCTTATGGCTTCCCCATAGAGTCAGAGGGGGCGGGGCCACCCAGTTACATAACCGGGTGATCCGCCCCCTCTTAGGCCCCTTAACCTGAGGGATTAAGGGGAGACAGATCTCCTATCACAATTTGGATTAGCAGCAAGGATGGGAAGTGTTATCATAATGGGGGATTTTAACTATCCAGAGATAGACTGGGCATAGGGAACTGTACATTCATCAAAGGCTCACCAGTTCCTAAATGTCTTGCAGGACAATTTTATGGGTCAGATGGTAGATGCACCAATTAGAAATAAAGCTTTACTGGATCTACTGATTACTAGGGATGAGCTTCGAGTTCGAGTCGAACTCATGTTCTACTCGAACATTGCCTGTTCGCCTGTTCAGCGAACAGTGAACAATTTGGGCTGTTCGCAGCAAATTCGAAAAGCCGGAACACCCTATACAAGTCTATGGGAGAAATCTAAAGTGCTCATTTTAAAGGGTAATATGCAGGTTACTGTCCTAAAAAGTGTTTGGGGACCTGGGTCCTGCCCCAGGGGACATGGATCAATGCAAAAAAAAGTTTTAAAAACGGCCGTTTTTTCAGGAGCAGTGATTTTAATAATGATTAAAGTGAAACAATAAAAGTGTAATATTCCTTTAAATTTCGTAGCTGGGGGGTATCTATAGTATGCCTGTGAAGGAGCGCATGTTTCTGGTGCTTAGAACTGTCGCTGCACAAAGTGTCATTTGTGCAGGAAAAAAAGTATTTTAAAATCACTTGCGGCTAAATTGTCAGGTCTCCGTAATACAGAGAACACTCAATGAGTGTTCTCTGTATTAGCCGACAATTCATTCATTCATTGATTAAAAAAAAAAAAAAAAAAAAAAAGCGTGGGGGTTCCCCTAAATTCAATCAAAAGGCCCTTCAGGTCTGACATGGATATTAAGGGGAACCCCGTGTCAAATTAAAAAAAAAAATTGACGTGGGGGTCCCCCCAAATATCCATACCAGACCCTTCAGGTCTGATATGGATATTAAGGGGAACCCCGCATCAAATTTAAAAAAAAAATTGACGTGGGGGTCCCCCTAAATATCCATACCAGACCCTTTATCCGAGCACGCAACCTGGCAGGCCGCAGGAAAAGAGGGGGGGGACGAGAGAGCGGCCCCCCTCCCTCCTGAACCGTACCAGGCCACATACCCTCAACATTGGGAGGATGCTTTGGGGGTCTGTGACCCCTCAAAGCACCTTGTCCCCATGTTGATAAGGACAAGGGCCTCATCCTCACAACCCTGGCCGTTGGTTGTGAGGGTCTGCGGGCGGGGGGCTTATCAGAATCTGGAAGCCCCCTTTAACAAGGGGACCCCCAGATCCCGCCCCCCCCCCCCCTGTTTGAAATGGTAAGGGGGTACAAAAGTACCCCTACCATTTCACAAAGAAAGTGTCAAAATGGTTAAATAAGACAAACACACTTTTGAAAAATTCCTTTATTAAAAATAAAAAAAATTAAAAAAAAATTCCAGCGGTGCTAATCCACTCTTGCTATCCAGCGACGGGTCTCCGGGGTCCAGCGATGGATGATCATACCCAGCGACGGGGGATCTCTCAGTCCAGCGCTGTCCATACCTCCTTCTTCTGTCTCCACTGCGGAGACACTGCAGAGAGCCGAGCGCTGACATTTCTTATATTGGGAGGGCGGGGCCACCCGTCACCTGACCCCGCCCCTCTGACGCAGGAGAGGGAAGCCAGGGGTTCCCCAGTGACGTGTGGGTGACCCCGCCCCCTCTGATGTAACGCAGGTTTCCGTTGTGAGGATGAGGCCCTTGTCCTTATCAACATGGGGACAAGGTGCTTTGAGGGGTCACAGACCCCCAAAGCATCCTCCCAATGTTGAGGGTATGTGGCCTGGTACGGTTCAGGAGGGAGGGGGGGCCGAATTTAGGGGAACCCCCACGCTTTTTTTTTTTTTTTAATCAATGAATGAATGAATTGTCGGCTAATACAGAGAACACTCATTGAGTGTTCTCTGTATTACGGAGACCCGACAATTTAGCCGCAAGTGATTTTAAAAGACTTTTTTTCCTGCACAAATGACACTTTGTGCAGCGACAGTTCTAAGCACCAGAAACATGCGCCCCTTCACAGGCATACTATAGATACCCCCCAGCTACGAAATTTAAAGGAATATTACACTTTTATTGTTTCACTTTAATCATTATTAAAATCACTGCTCCTGAAAAAACGGCCGTTTTTAAAACTTTTTTTTGCATTGATCCATGTCCCCTGGGGCAGGACCCAGGTCCCCAAACACTTTTTAGGACAGTAACTTTCATATTACCCTTTAAAATGAGCACTTTAGATTGTGAACGTTCGAGTCCCATAGACTTTAATAGGGTTCTAAAGTTCACACGAAGTTTAGGTCTGTTCGCAGGTTCTGGTGCGAACCGAACAGGGGGGTGTTCGGCTCATCCCTACTGATTACCAACAATACAGACCTGATCACGGATGTGGAAATACGGGACAATTTAGGTAACAGCGATCACAGGTGAATTGGCTTCAGTATAAATCACACAAATAGGAAACATAAGGAGAATACAAAGACACTGAATGTAAGGGGTCCTCGTCCTCTTCCTGTGTGATCGGCAGGCCAGCAGGAACACTGTCTGGATAAAAGGGGCCTTGAGAGGTAAGGAAGTACTCCTCTTCCTGCCTCTGTTCGGCCACAAGTGCCCTGTCCATTATTCCACGCAGCGTGTGCTCCAACAGGTGGACAAGAGGGATAGTGTCACTGATGCATGCACTGTCACTGCTCACCATCCTCATGGCCTCCTCAAATGATGACAGGACAGTGCATGCATCCCTGAACATGGCCCTCTGGCGTGGGAAAAAAAACAAACTCCCTGACCCTGTCCTGATGCCATAATTGCACAGGTACTCATTGATGGCCATCTGCTGTGTGTGCAGCCGCTGCAGCATAGCCAACGTTGAGTTCAACCTGGTGGGCATGTCACAGATTAGGCGGTTCTTGGGCAGATTAAATTCCTTTTGGAGGTCAACCAGCCGAGCACTGGCATTATAAGACCAGCAGAAAGTAAGTCCGGATACCTGCCCAAGGACCGCTGCACCACCAAGTTAAGGACGTGAGTCAAACAGAGCACATGGGTCAGTTGTCCCTGTTGGAGGGCGGAGAGGAGGTTGGTGCCATTGTCGCAAACCACCATTCCTGGCTTAAGCTGGCATGGCATCAACCACCTCTCAGCCTGCCCCTGAAGAGCTGACAGAATCTCTGCCCCAGTGTGGCTCCTGTCCCCCAAGCACACCAGCGCACTCACCGCATGGCATCTTTTTGCCTGCGTACTTGGGTAGCCCCTTGAACGCCTATGGAGCATTGCTGGTTCCAAGGACAAAGCACAAGAAGAGGCCATGGAGGAAGAAGAAGAGGAGGGGTGGAGGAGAGAGGTGTGTCAGGATCACCAGTAGTAGCATTTTGGAGGCAAGGTGGGGGAACAACCTCCAACATTACTGCACCTTGTCCTGCATCCTTCCCAGCTGCCAGCAGAGTCAGCCAATGCGCCATGAAAGATAGGTAATGTCCCTGTCCATGCCTGCTGGACCCTGAGTCAGCGGTTATATGCACCTTACCTGACCGCCCTGTCCAGAGAGGCCAAGACATTGCCTTCCACATTCCGTTAGAGAGACAGAATTGCCTTCCGTGAGAAAAAGTGGCGTTTGGGAACCTGCCACTGAGGAGCCGCACATTGCACAAACTCATGAAAGGAGGCAGAGTCTACCAACTGAAAAGGCAGCAGTTGAAGTGCTAGCAATTTAGCCAAGCTAGCATTCAACCTATGGGCATGTGGATGGCTGGGAGTGAACTTCTTTTGGGGGTGCAGCAGCTGGGGCAGGGAAATTTGCCTGGTACAATCTGACGTTGGTGTACCGATAGCAGATTGCCCGCAATTACTGTACTGTGACACACCTAATTCTACAATTTCATTCCTCTCAGTGCAAATTTCAGAGAGGACTGAAGGTCTAGTGGGGTATAGTGGGGTTGGAGATCCCAGCTGACGAGGAGCAAGGAGAGGTCAGCTTTGTTCTTTGGTGTGGGTCTTTTAGGTAAACTTGCAACCGAACTGCATGGCAGCTCGACAAATATCTGGTCAAGCATGTGGTGCCCAATCGGCTGATGTTTTGGCCACGCCAGATACGCTTGAGACATATGTTGCAAATAGCAGCGGTGCGATCTAATGCACTCGTCTCAAAAAAGGCCCACACCAAAGAGCTTTTGGAATAACGTGCAGAAACAGCAGCGTCCTGCACTGGCAGAGCTCTGCGGTGTGATGCAGCCCTTAAGCTGGCCCCTGGAGGGCATCCTGCCTTGTTGGAGATGAGCCTCCTCCTCCTCTCTCCTATCAGGCACCCATGTGAAGTCAGTGACCTCATCATCCCCTCCCTCCTCATCACTGGAGCAAACCTGGCAGTATGCAGCAGCTGGGGGAACATGACTGCCAGATTGCTGTCCTTCTTGGGCACCCCCTCTCTCTGGGCTCACGTTACTGCCTTCCTCTAGCTGGGTGCCATCATCAGAGCCTTCAAAACGCTGGGCATCCTCCTGGAGCATGTACCCAACACTGCGGTCAAACAGTTTGGGGGACTCCTCAGGAGCACATGGTGGGGCTAGGGAAGGAGTGGCTGATGAGATGGGTGAGAGAGGATGAGGAGGATGAGGATGGCTTGGTCATCCACTCTACCAAGTCTTCAGCATGCTGCGGCTCAACACAGCCAGCTGTTGAAAAAAAGGACAAGCGTGTCCCACGGTGTCAGGCTTAGCCCTTCCTTCTCTGGGCTGGCCGCTCAGCTGTTGGCTAATTGCCAGCTCTCTTCGCTCTCTCCACAGTTACCAGCTGTTCCTGATGATGCTCGTCTGACCTGCTTACTTAAAGCCTTCCAGCTCACTTCACCTGTGTCTTCGCCTTGGTCACATCACTAGAAACCATCTCCTGCGGTTTGTTTGAAGACTGGCTTGCTGACATCCCTTCTGGCTCCCTATCCTGCTTGCTGTTGCTACTTGGATCCCTGACTTCTGACCTGGCTGACTACCCAATCTGGTTACTGGACTCTGGCTATGCTTGACTACGCTTTTTCGATTTACCTTTTTTTTAAATAAACAAGTGTTATTTAATTGTACTTCTGTCTCAGTCTGATTCATGGTTTCTGATAGTAGGCGAGGCCATGAATTCAGTGCAAAAGAAAATGTATTTCATTTGTAAATAACTTTTCAATGCTTTGTACTTTTGCTGACAGCTTAAGTGAAAACAAAACAGTTGAGGTAGGTATCGGTAATTGGTATCAGTGAGTACTTAAAAAAAAGTATCTGTACTCGTATTCGTAAAAAAATTGTATCAGTGCATCCCTAGTAAAAACAAGATCATCAAGAATAAACAAATATTTACAAAGTATACATGTGTTGGTGACACTGGCTTCTCTATGTCTCTGACGTGTTTCAGGAATTGTTTAACCCTTTCTTCAGGGGTGTTATTAACTGAAGGTCTTAAAAATGTCTTGATCACCAGAACCTACCACTCAGTCCCTGCATTGCCCTATTCATAAGATCTGGTTGCAGCAGTGTTGAAGTGGGGAGATCCCAGTGTGCACCACTTTGGGCCCTAGGTCTGGGGGCACTCTGCAACATCTCTACTCTCAGTGGCGGAATTATAGGGGTCGCCAAGATCGCCATGGCGACCGGGCCCCTTGCTGCAGGGGGCCCTTGAGGGCCCCCTGTACTCTTCGATAGGGGGGGAAGCTGAGAGGAGCTCCCCGATCATCAGCCGAACTGAAATCGGCACTATACGGGGAGCTCCTCACATTAGGGCAGTGTTTCTCAAATCCAGTCCTCAGGCCCCCCAACAGGTCATGTTTTCAGGATTTCCCTCAAATGAAACGGCTGTGGTAATTGCTAAGGCAGTGAAACTGATCAAATCACCTGTGAAAAATAATGGAAAACATGACCTGTTGGGGGGGCCTGAGGACTAGATTTGAGAAACACTGCATTAGGGTAAAGTGAAAGCACAGTGTGTGCTCTTTGTCTCCCCCTACAGTGCAGTACCGGCAGGAAGAGCCAAGGTAAATGTCTGCCGTTTTTTTTTATAGGAATAGCTACTGTATTTGTCTTTATATGTGTGTGCATGCGCGTGTGTGAGCATGCTTGTATGTGTGTGTGTGTGAGCATGTGTGTGTGAGCATGCTTGTGTGTGTGTGTGTGTGTGTGTGAGCATGCTTGTATGTGTGTGTGTGTGTGTGAACATGCTTGTATGTGTGTGAGCATGCATGCATGTGTGTGTGTGAGCATGCATGTATGTGTGCATGTGAGCATGCATGTATGTGTGTGTGTGTGTGAACATGCATGTATGTGTGTGTGTGCGTGTGTGAGCATGCTTGTATGTGTGTGTGAGTGTGAGCATGCATGTATGTGTGTGTGTGTGTGTGTGTGCGAGCATGCTTGTGTATGTGTGAGTGTGAGCATGCATGTATGTGTGTGTGTGCGTGTGTGAGCATGCTTGTATGTGTGTGTGTGTGTGTGTGTGTGTGTGTGTGTGTGTGAGCATGCTTGTATGTCTATGTGTGTGTTCATATATGTAAGTGTATGTATGCATGTGTGTGTGCATGTATTTGAGTGTGCATGTATGCATATGTATGTATGTGAATGTGCATGTGTTTATCAGTGGCAGTGCATCCAAAAGGGCGCACAGGTACCGCCCCCTCTCTCCAGCCACCCCCTCTATGACCAATGGATAGATTCATGCATAGCATAGCATGAATCTATCCATGGCCACCGCTGCCACCCCCATATTTAGGTGTCTGGTCCCTTTTGGGGTGCCGGACGCCTGAATTACAGCAGCGGGGGTGTTTTTGCAGCACCTGATTAGAGCCATTAGCTCTAATAGGCTTCAAAATAGGTGAACTGCGAGCACCATGCTTGACGCTCAGAGTCCACCCAGGTGTGTTAAAAAAGTGAATTAATATTCACTTTCCTAACACTGAACCGCCTCTCTACCAATCAGGTGTGCGGGTCTGTTACCCATCACCTGATTGGCTGAAACGATAGGCGCAGCTATTGGATGCCTGTCAGGAGGAGAGGACGAGAGATGAGGATGGCAGGAGATGCATGGAGGACCCCGCTCATGGCCGTTACCCGCTGCCCCACTAAGACAGGTTAAGTGGCGGGCAGACAGCAAGCGGGCGGTGGGGATTCACAGTGGCAGCATTTGATGGGCACACCAACAGCATTTGATGTGCACAGTGGCACCATTTGATGGGCACAGTGGCAGAGCTTGATGGGCACAGTGGCAGAGCTTGATGGACACAGTGGCAGCATTTGATGGGTACACTGGCAGCATTTGATAGGCACACTGGTGGCATTTGATGGGCACAGCAGCAGAGTTTGATGGCACAGTGGCAGAGTTTGATGGGCACAGTGGTGAAATTTGATGGCACAGTGGTGGCGTTTGATGGTACAGTGGCTGCAGTTGATGGGCACAGTGGCTGTAATTTATGTTTTTTTTCAGTTTGCTTGCGCCCCCCTAAAAATTTTAAGCACCAGCTGCCACTGGTTTATATGTGTGTGCATATGTGCATTTATATATATGTGTGTGTTTTTATATATGTGTGTGTGTTTACATGTATGTATGCACATTTTATGTAAAATGCTGTTTATCCGAAAAGCGATCCATGCTCAGATTGCTTTTCAGAGGCATTTGACAGCCAGTAGAGAGGCAATATGTTGCCTACTGACCACCTCTTTTAACCCCTTAAATGCATCATCACTATGCTGCAACTGCATGCAATGCACACAGTTGCAGGGGGGTTGGAGTGCAGCCCCATTCACCTAGGGGTGTACTTCAAGGGTGCCCTGACTGGAAATATATTGTGAAACACAGACATAGAAGAACTGATCTCTCCATTTTCCTCCTGCAGCCGCTGAATGCTGTGGGAGGGTGAGGGGGAGAAGCGGGGGAATATGGAGAAATCTGTTCCTTTATATACAGCCACCCACTTGGGACCGAGCCCTGTTGTTCCACCATCAGGCTCAGAGTAAAGAGCCCTGTCCGGAGGTCGGGGGGGGGGGGGCCCTCCATGGTTTCTTGCATCGGGGGGCCCTGAAGGTTCTAGTTACGCCACTGTCTACTCTGTAGCAAAAGTGAATTCTACTTATTTTCCTCCTCAGCTGTATTATATGCTGTTGTTCATCTTGGATGAACTTAAACTATGTGACCTTCTCTTGATAAGACCCCTGAAGAAAGGATTAAACTCTTCCTGAAACACGTTGGGACATTGACAAGACAGTCATTAACACATGTATACTTTGTAACAATTCCGCTGTTTTTTTTTCTTGATGATACTGTTTTTACCATTTATACTAATGGTTTTATACTTTTTTTACATGGATGTAATAAAATGATATGTTTTATACAAATCTATAAGCTAATTTGCAGAGGGTTGCCTTTAACCACTTGAGATCCGCGCTATAGCCAAATGACGGCTACAGCGCGGATCTCCTTTTCCGGGACTACGTCTGTTGACGTAGTCCCGTGCACGAGCGGCCTGCGCGCCCCCTGAGGGGCGCGCGCGGCGCGCTCTGTGATCGGCGAGTCCATGAGACTCGCCTGATCACCGATCCGTGCAAGGGGTCGATCCCGACCCCTTATCACGTGATCAGCTGTCAGCCAATGACAGCTGATCATGTGATATAACGGAGCCAGTAATCGGCTATTATTCCTCCTCGCGCTGACAGCGCGAAAAAAAAAAGCCGATCACCGGCGGCCGTGATCGGGACATCAGTCCCGATCACGGCCAGCCCTGCTAGTGCCCACTTGCCCCCTGCCAGTGCCAACCTGCCCCCTGCAGTGCCACATGTCTAAAAAGTAAGTGCCCCCCGTCAGTGCCACCCAGCAGTGCCCATAGTGCCACCCAGCAGTGCCCACAGTGCCACCCAGCAGTGCCCGCAGTGCCACCCACAGTGCCACCCAGCAGTGCCACCCAGCAGTGCCCACAATCTGCCTCAAAGGTGCTGCACCCCAGTGCCACTTATCCGTGCCCATCAGTGTCATCTACCAGTGCCCAGCAGTGCCGCCCATCAGTGCCCAGCAGTGCCACCTATCAGAGCCACCTATCAGTGCCACCTATCAGTGCCCATCAGTCCCATCTATCAGTGGTACCTATCAGTGCCCATCCGTGCCACCCATCCGTGCCACCCATCTGTGCCACCCATCCGTGCCATCTTATCTGTGCCCATATTTTCCCATCAGTGCCGCCTTATCTGTGCCCATCGGTGCCGCCTTATCTGTGCCTATTAGTGCCGCCTTAACTATGCCTATCAGTGCCCACCAGTGCAGCCTATCAGTGCCCACCAATGCAGCCCATCAGTGCCCACCAGTGCAGCCTATCAGTGCCGCCTAATCAGCGCACTTCAATGAAGGAGAAAAATGACCCGTTTGCAAAATTTTATAATAAACTATTAAACCAGATTTTTTTTTTTTGCATCTTTTTTTGTTTGTTTAGCAAAAAATAAAACTCCGAGCTGTAACTAAATACCACCAAAAGAAAGCTCTATTTGTGGGGAAAAAAATGATAAAAATTTCATTTGGGTACAGTGTTGTATGCCCGCGCAATTGTCATTCAAAGTGCATCAGGGCTGAAAGCTGAAAATTGGTCTGGGACTGAGGGGGGTTTAAGTGCCCAGTAAGCAAGTGGTTAAAGTCCCATTAAGTACCTGGGGGATAATATCCTATTTTCCATTTGACTATGGTGATGTTGGCAACATATGGCTTTCCCTGGCGGTATGACTTTTTCTGGCTGTTCTCTTGTAACTACAGATTTAAAGGGTAAAATGGGAGCGGGGGTATGATCTGGGATTATTTAATATTTCCAAGGCAGGTTTGCTTTCCAAGTTTCATGGTACCACTATACACACTGTTAACAGCTTTTCACTTTACATAAAATAACACAAAATTTACACCTATCATAATCTATAGGGTAGTGCACAATGACAGATGCATTCACTGAGGGTGTAAAGGCGCAGCAGAATGTCCATACATTGTAACACTTTTATTACATATATGCACTGGACCCTTCCAGCTAATATTATTGTACAAAAACTGTCACAATGGATATTAAAATACCCATAAGGCGATTAAGCTATTATGAAGGCAAATGTGACATGAAACAATATGTACCGAGCTTTTAAAACATGACAAGCCATTTACTTAGAAACCTAGAATTAGTTTTCATAGTTTATCCTGCTGTGTACTTTAAAAAGAGACTATTGTTTAAAAGTAATATTTAGTGTAGCATGAAAAGTGCCTGGAACGTGAATCAAGCAAATGTCTAATTTCAGTTTGACAGGTATTGTTAATGCTATTGCTGAATCTGCAAAATACCAGCGCTCAGAGCACCAAATACTTTATACCAAGCCTATTTAAAGGGGACAGTCCACCCTGGACTGATCATTTCAGTTTTTATAGATGCTTGGGTGCTGGGCAATGTTTAGGTTTGTACTGCCAGTGATATAGACAAAATGCAGGTGAATGGTTATTACAAGAAAGGCTTATAAATAAAACTTTTTGATAGAGTGGACACAGGCTGGGACCTCTTCCAGCTTTTTGCAGCTGTCTAAATTATTGCTGGAGAGATTTTCCCTGGCGTCCAGTCCCTGTAGCATACTTATCAAATGAGGATAAATCTGTTTGTCTACAGTGGCAGCAAAACAGAGAAATGAGTTGCAAAGCATGTCAAACTAACCTCAAATATTTTTATTTTGGGGCCCATTCACATCATCTCTGTATGATGATGTGTGTGTTACAGTAAGTGTTACTGCAATGCCTGGTAATGCATGACATGTGTTATTGGTTCTGAACAGTACCCCAACATACAGTACCTTCTCAGTGCACTTGCATTACATAGCAATTCACTACCCCCTCGAAAATGCTGCATGCACAATTTTTTGCCCATTGTGGTGCCTTAGGGCAGCATTAACACAACACAGGTTGACATGTGAACTTGTGCTTCTCTTTTAAGGTACCTGCACTTTATACTTGCAGTGTTTTTTTTTTTTTTAACTACTTCAGCCCTAGAACATTTGGCTGCTTAACGACCAGGCCATTTTTAGCGATTCAGCACTATGTCACTTTGAATGACAATTGCGTGGTTGTGTGTCTACATAATAGGATAAGATTTATGGCATTTTTATTATTATTTTTTTCTTTACTAGTAATGTCAGTAATCTGAGATTTTTATTGGGACTGCGCCATTATGGCAGACACATCTGACACTTTTGATACATTTTTGAAACCATTGACAATTATACAGCGATCAATGCTATAAAAATGTACTGATTACTGTGTAAATGCGACTGGCAGGGAAGGGGTTAACACTAGGGGTCGATCAAGGGGTGAAATGTGTTCCCTGACTGTGTGTTCTAACTGTGGGGAGGATTAGACTGACTATAGGAGATGACAGATCGTGGTTCCTAGCTATTAGGAACTCACGATCTGCCTCTCCTCTCCTCACAGAACAAGGATTTATGTGTTTACACACACATGTCTCTGTTCTGCCTCTAGTGCCCGCAATCACATGCGGCTGGCAGTCATCGCGACCGCCGGCCACGAGCATCGGCACCCCCGCAATGCAGCATGTGCCTGCTACCCCACTTAAAGGAGGCGACGTACAGCTACGACGGTTTGCGGGTTCCTGCTGACCTGCCGCAGTATAATGATGATGGCTGGTTGGCAAGTAGGGCAAGGACTAGTTCACACCCCAAAAACGCAGTCCCGATCTGTTCCGGATGTGTTTCTGAATGAATGTTTTTTTGAAACATTTCAGGGGATTTTAAAAGAGGTTTTTATGTGTTTCTGGATGCATTCCAGATGCTTTTTTTCTTTTTTCCTATTTTTTCCCCACTGTACTGGGGTCCAATGCATTCTGGTGCATTTTGGATGCATTTTATCACGTTCCAGTACAGTCCAGTGCAGGAAAGGTGCAGCATGTTTTACTTTTTCTTCTGGAACTGGAACACCCTGGAATTGACCACACAGGTGTGAACTATGTCATTGGATACTATATAACCTACTTTCCATAAGTCTTTGATTCAGAAAAAAACAAAACACACGTGGTGTGAAACTATATCATAGTCCCACTTACATAGATAGCTCCTTTATGAAGCTATTGCAGATGTGGATCAATCAAAACTACTATATGGTGTAAAATCTCCAAAAATGGGGTTTCCATTTTTCTTGCAAATTCTTTTAACCCAAAAAACAACATCTTAAACTACTTAATATAACCAACTAAGTACAGGTGTGATATGAATTTTCCTTTTTGTAAAAAAAAATATTATAGTAACTTTAATTACTGTAATATAAAATATTACAGTAATTAATGTAAATGTTACAGAAATAAGTATAACACTCTGACCAGTCTGATGGTTTTATGACTGCATGTTTTTTATTCAGAACATATACTGTTGAATATCTGTGACACATTTATATTGAACTTACAAATTCCAAGACTGTTCTAAACCTGAAGTTTGAAAGGTGATGCTGTAGTAGTGTAGTTCAATTTATTTTAAGTAGTTTGGAATGATGCAGACTTTTAGCTTATGTGATTGAAAGAATGAATTGCACTTTAAGATGAACATCCTGTTTGTTCCATGCCAGCTGGCATTAGTGGGAAGAGTGTCGATGACACCATACTGCAGCTCAAAGTAAGAAAATGTATCACATCTGCAAATGCAGCAGCCTTGACACTAAATATTAAGAGCGAATGGAAACCTTCCTGATGTGAAAAGCAATCATAAGCCAGAGACACAGAAATTAATAACATTTGGTGCAGCATAATCTGTATTATTCCAGTTATAATGCACTTTTCATGGCTGTTATAGAAGCACATCTTATTATTTCAAAACACCCCATATAACACATCCTATGCAGTAATTCAATAATCAGAGTGGCAGCCAGCTGGACTGTAATTTACAAGGAAGTCCTTACCTCTCAAGCGGTTGTTGAATTACCCGCTTGACATACTAGTGATATACATAAAATTATTTATTAAGCATGGATGTGGCTGGAACCAACATAAACATTAAATCTGACAGTAAACTTTGGAGAATTGCATTAAGGACCCTAGGTCCTCCAATAATTCTTTTTGTAGCATCACACAGGCTGCACTAGGAATTTTGATAAGACAAGCTGCACTGGGGAAAAAAAAAACATAAAAAAACCAACTGCTCATTATGATGTAGTAGGCACAGTAAAAGTTAGTGTGTGCTTAGTTCATTAGTAGCATGACATATAATAATATTTCCCAAAGTGTGGGACCTATCCACCATGGCCATGCTGAAGGGTACATGGCAAGAGGGTTGAATGAAACAGGACATGTATGACTATAAACCTAAATAGTTGTTGTCTCAGTTCTATCACAAGAGCATTTCACATTATATGCTTAATATTATGCTTAATCTAGGGACAGATACCTTCTATTAAACCAAGCATAGTGACTTCAACTGCCAACCAGAGCTGCCGTGTAATATATGATGCTTGACTGTAGGCAAGACACACTTGTCTTTGTACTTCTCACCAAGCCACACACGCTTGACACCATCTGAATCAAATACGTTTATCTCGGTCTCATCAGACATGGTTCCAGTAATCCATGTCCTTAGTCTGATTGTCTCCAGAAAACTGTTTGCAGGCTTTCTTGTGCATCATCTTTAGAAGAGGCTTCCTTCTGGGATGACAGCCATATAGACCAATCTAATGCAGTGTGAGGCATGTGGTCTGAGCACTGATAGGCTGAACCCCACCCCTTCAACCTCTGCAGCAATGCTGGCAGCACTCGTACCTCTATTTCTCAAAGACAACCTCTGGATATGATGCTAAGCACGTGCACGTGCACTCAACTTCTTTGGTCGACCATGGCAAGGCCACCATGCTGTAGCTCAGTTTCAGGGTCTTGGCAATTTTCTTACAGCCTAGGCCATCTTTGTGTAGAGCAATAATTCTAAATGGCTAAATGGGCATATGAAAAGAAATAATAAAATATTTATAAAAATGTGAGAGGTGTACTCACTATTGTGAATTTATTGTGCATTGGCCTATTGGCTATTATGATGTCACAGTCCCAGCATCCCCTGGGACTGTGACATCATACTGGGCGGGGGCATCGTCCGGTGATGTCCCTATATAAGTCGCCGCGCGCCTTGTCCCCGTCATTGTGAGCAGAAAGAGCGACGAGGCAACATGTGAAGAGAAGAAGAGAAGAAGAGAAGAACAGAAGGCGGCGACAACGGCGACAGCGGCGACAGAAGACCGGGCCACCGTCTGTAAAAGAGCTAGAAGAAGGCACGGTGGCCCGGCAAGAAGAACCGAAGAGGGGGACAAGACCCCCGAAGTCGAAAGAAGAGGGCGGCTGCGAAGAAGAAAGCCGGGCTCCTCCGCTAGCAAAAGAGCTAGCAGAAGATAGTGGAGGAGTCCGGCGAGAAGACCCCCGAAGACGGAAGACCCCCGGAGCTGTGCAATAAACTATTTTAACCCTTGTGTGTTGTGTTTTATTTTTACTTTTTTCCACAGGTGAATGGTTAGGGGTACATTATACCCCATACTCATTCACATAGGGTGGGGGGCCGGTATCCGGGGGCCCTCTTATTAAAGGGGGCTCCCGGATTCCGATAAGCCTCCCACCCGCAGACCCCGACAACCAATGGCCAGGGTTGTCGGGAAGAGGCCCTTGTCCTCATCAACATGGGGACAAGGTGCTTTGGGGTGGGGGGGTGCGCGGCCCCCCCTTCCCCAAGGCACCCCCCATGTTGAGGGCACGCGGCCTATTACGGCTCAGGAGGGGGCCGCTCGCTCGTCCCCCTCCTTTCCTGCTCGGACAAGGGTCCGATGTGGACCTGGGGGGGACCCCACGCCGATTATTTCGGCGTTGGGGTTCCCCTTTAAGTCCATACCAGGTGGCGGGGCCAGTGACGCCTCCTTCACGGGCCCCGCCTACCTGGAGACGCGCTCAAAATGAGCGGACTTTCCTCCGCGTGTGTGAGTCCGTTCATTTCAAAAGTACAGCGGATAGTCCGGCGGACTTAGTACGCTGTATTAGTCCGCTGAAAAAGTGCCATGTGTGGGCAAGTAGCCCGTTCGGAAAGTCCGGCGGACAGTCCGGCAGGAAGTCCGCCAGACTAAGTCAGCCGGATAGTCCGCTACGTGTGTACGCGGCATTACTCTCCACTCTTTCTTATAGATGGTACATTGTTGCTTTATATTCTCCAGTCTTTCTCTTTTTACTCCTCAACAGTCACTCATTTAGGATATACAGATTTGTATAAATATAATATATTCACTTCTGAAATACCAATGTTCTTTACATTGGGTTTCAAAGATGTTTGAACAAAAAGGAGTGATTGCCAGTCAAATTTTTTTTTAAAAGTGATATGTTTTCATTACTACGGACAAATATGCTATTTCAGTCTGTCCTATTATGCTCTTTCCTACCTCCTGTGTCTCATTATTGTTCTATAACTATGATGGGTGATTTCATTTATAAATTGTAAAATGTGGACGGTTGGAAGAGGTGGGCCCAAAGATTTGACCAGACAAACTGATTGAGACTTACTTTACAAAGGACTATGGGTATCAGGACTCTGGGGACATTCACCTCTTGGTGCCTGTATTTACAAACTTCTCCCTGTTAATTGCATTTTATAAACAAGTATTTAATTAAACCATAGCTGACCTTAGCAAGGTGAAGGAATGGAAGTTATGCTCCCTGATATAGTAGTAATCTAAGGAAAGAACTAGGGAAAGAGAAATAATAATGTTTTCATTTTTTGCCCATCTATTTTGTTTTGTTTTTCTTCTTTTCTGGTGTATAAATGTTAATGACAGCCACTAATCTTCATTTAGTCTAAGAAAAAGTAGCAGTGATAATTAACCTAATCAGTGTGTTTTGTAAACACATTTCCATTAATCAATTGACTGATGCAAAGCAAATGAGGCTTTAACAATTATATATTCTTTGTTGAATAAATTCAATATTGCCAGTAGCATTTAAACTTTAGAAAAGTACCGTATGTTTATAGATTTTAATTTTCTTAGACAAGAAAGCTTATATCCTGGTCCACGCAGTGCATCATATTGTGAAATATTAAATCATAGCATATGAAGTACTAGTGAGTGACTAAAGTGACTAAAGTCTCCATAGAAGCTTCATGTTCTGCTACCACAACAGTTACTTGTTAATCAGTAATGCTCTTAGCAGGTACAGGTAGTCCACAACCTCTTTGTGTGTGAAAGCATCAGGCAACCGGTTGATATCTTCAATCACACCCACAACCTTCTGCAAGGGAGAGTAGCAGCAGAGAAGCAATTGGAAGAGATTTTGATATCTGCAACATCATTTTTAACCTTTTCTAACACAGAGAGGCGCGTGCAAAGCAACTGTAAGCCCTTGTACACACGGTCAGACATTCCGACAACCAAATCCATCTGATTTTTTCAGACGGATTTTGTCTGACGGATTTTGTCCGAAACTGTTGCATACACACGGTCGGACAAAGTTGACGGAAAATCCGATCGTTCAGAACGCGATGACGTTATTTCGTTATGACGGGACTACATTCACGCTAGTAGCCAATAGCTTTGGTGTAGGAATTTGATCTGAGCATGCGTGGTACTTTGTCCGATCTGAATTCTCTACACATGATCGGACAATATCCGATCGGATCATGTTGTCGGAAAATTTTATAGCCAAGCTGGAAAACTTGGTCCGTCAGATATTCCGACGGAAACATTCCGATGGAGCCCACACACTGTTGGATTATCCGACAACACGGTCCTATCGGACATTTTCCGTCGGAATGTCCGACCGTTTGTACAAGGGCTAAGAGATACTGATATCTGCAACAACACCCACCACGGTATCTACAACTGTATCAGAGAGTAGCTAGCAATAAGCAATTAAAAGACATATTGACATTTACAACCACCTACTGAGAGCCAGTTGAGAAGATTTTGACCATAACATGTGTAGCAATGTATGGGACTGCTGTAGCGTTAGTGGTAAAGAATTATTTTAATACGTTAAAGTGAAAAAAAAAACTATAAAGAAGAATTATTTCATTATTATTTTGTGTACTCTTCCTATATAAAGTACTGTAGATATTAGATTCCTGAAAGGTTACTGTTTTCATGAATTTTATATTACTTGTCTAACTAGTGAAATAATCAGTTGTGAATATAAATTCATCAAATTTGTCCCCACGTGTTAGTTTAAAATACTATTTAAACTGAACATCTGACAAATGGCTAAATGCATAGTTGAAACACAATTATAGGAGCTATTATACCTGCCATAGTATTTGTGTTTCAGTCCATCAAGTACTGAGATACACATAGCCCTACCAAACAGCCATGTTGATGACCACATAGTTCTCATCTTTGTTAGAAGTTTATGTCTGGCTAAAACTCTGTTTCTTAGCTTTGGAGAGAGTGGGGAAGGATTATGACTCTTGCTAGGTGTTTACTGTTATCTGTTATGTAGCACTAGCCCCATAGGGTCCCCCACTGCTGCATAGCCAGGCACACGACAGTCTTAGCTTTCATGGGGATAATAACTTGGATGGGATAGGAATTATGGGATGTCCAACTTGATAGTGACAAAACCACTGACAACTTCCTCCTCATTTACAGCTCCAATTTATTCTTCTCCTTTACTCTGTACAACTCAAATTGATTCCTCCTCTTTGGTCTGTACAGCTCTGATTGATTCCTCCTTTAGTAACTAACAATCTCTGTTAGATCAGTAACAGCCCCTTACAGGCTAGGAACCCTCTGTCCCTTAGAATGTAGCACAGTGTGTTGTGAACTGCATCCTGGAGTACCTCCAACTCCCTTGTAGACACTGATCCCATCTCTACCCATGCTAGCCCACCTGGCTGCTTCTCCGCTAGCCCACCTGGCTGCTTCTCTTCACTAGTCTACCCGACTGACTCTCTGGAGCTCTCCCAGGACAAGGTAGGGAAGATTTAAGCACACTGCTACCTTTCAAAGAGACCTGCTACATGCGGCAGTCTCCTCCCTTGTAGGTCCCTGCACCACGCTGTAATACTCACACTGTCCTATTAGTTCCCACTGCCTCTCAGGGAAGACTCCTTCCAAACTTCTCCTGTTGTCAGGATACTTCCAGGACAGCACCTGAGCCCTGGCCCGAGATAGAGTCCCTTCCGGACAGGAGTCCCTTAAGGGCCCCCGACAGTCCCCTCAGCACTGCATCTCCATCTTTCATCCGACTTCCCTTGCTGGCATGACTCATTCAGATTTAAGGGCTCACTTAGTCCCCTGCCAGATCCACTGCCTAGGGATTGGCTAAGCTCCCTTAAACATGCAGAACAACCTTCCTAGCCTCCTCCCTCTAGCTTCCAGAATGTTCTCCAACTTTCCAGACCTGGGGGAGATACCAGAGAGCTGTATGAGTCACCCAGCTCTGAATTCTAATAAACCCTGACCCAATTACAGACTCACAGGAGTCAGGATATGGTTTACCTACTCTCACACTTGTAGCACACTAGAGGGTGCTAAAGTTATATAAAAATTTCCCCTTTAGAGAGATTTTGTATGGAAGGACCAGTGCGTTCCACTACAAGAAGTCCAGTACTGACACATGCAAGTGTTATTGGCACCAAACAGACTATATAAGCTGGAGTGTGACCTGGACAAATTGCTTAGTATTGTTTACCTAGCCTAGTTCCAAATGAATCTGTGACCTAACCTGCTTCTTCTGCCTTCCTATGTGTGACCTGTCATACCTCTGACCTATCTCTAGATCCATGTTTGTCTATTGTTACCTTGGTCTGTGTTTTAGACTGTGCTTCCTGCCTTCTGATTTGTTCCCTTGAACCCAGCTGTTGCTAACCTTAGCATTCAGTTCCTACCTTCTGATTCACTACCTCGCCGTCTGACTTCAGGCTTGCGTCCAGGCTATAATCTTTCCTTCTGATTGCGTGCTGCCATGTTCCCGTATCTGGTTCTTACCCAGTGATCCACAGTGGTCCATAGTTTTCTGTCTCTAAAATGTGACAGCCAGTACTGCCTCACATTCCCTGTCATCACTATCAGGGTTGTTGATTAAGAAGTGCAAGAGAAATCCCCTCTTCAGCTCAGTCTTCACCAGGCATGTGACCGATTTATCCTCAATTTCCTTTGTAGTAAAGTCTTGTCAGAAGGACTAAAACTAAGAGTAAACCTCTCTAATAGAGCCACAGATAGCATAAAAAACAGGGAGAAGTGCTAATCCTTCCCCATCAAAAAACTAGAGCAAAAAAAAAGCTTTTTACTGGTTATATACACTTTAATAAATACAAATAGGTCATCAGGCTGTGATTGGACAGTAAAGGAGCAGCATCAGACCAATGAGCTCACCCTTATACACACACTGCACTTTCTTCCTTCCAGCATGTTCCGTGTCACCATTAGGGATGAGCTTGGAGTTTGAGTCGAACTCATGTTCCAATCGAACATTGCCTGTTCGCTTGTTCGCCGAACAGCAAACAATTTGGGGTGTTTGTGTCAAATTCGAACGGGGGGGTGGGATCTGGGGGTCCCCTTCTTAAAGGGGGCTTCCAGATTCTGATAAACCCCCGCCCACAGACCCCCACAACCACCGGCCAGGGTTGTGGGGATGAGGCCCTTGTTCCCATCAACATGGGGACATGGTGCTTTGAGGGGTCACAGACTCCCAAAGCATCCTCCCAATGTTGAGGGCATGTGGCCTGGTACAGTTCAGGGGGGGTCGCTCTCTCATCCCCCCCCTTTTCCTGCAGCCTGCCAGGTTGCGTGCTCGGATAAAGGGTCTGGTATGTATTTTTGTCGGGAACTTCACGCCATTTCTTTTTTAAATTTGGCGTGGAGTTTCCCTTAAAATTCATTAGTATGGATATTTGGGGGGAACCCCATGTCATTTTTTTTTAACTTGATGCGGGGTTCCCCTTAATATCCATACCAGACCATGTGACAGATTTATCCTCAGTTTCTTTTGTAGTAAAGTCTTGTCAGAAGGACTAAAACTAAGAGTAAACCTCTCTAATAGAGCCACTCTTGCCATCCAGCGATGGATGATCATCTTTCCGTGGTCCAGTGATGGGTGATCTGATCCAGCGATGGGTGATCTCTCCCAATGGTCCAGCGCAGCGCATCCATCCTGTCTCCACCGGGAATCCCAGCAGCCTGACACGTCTTAGCTGAGGAGGGTGGGGCCAGCCATCACCTGACCCCACCCTCTCTGACGCAAGGGGAAAGCCGGGCTTCCCCAGTGACATACAGGTGACCCCGCCCTCCTCTGATGTAACGCAGGTTTTCATTACATCAGAGGGGGGCGGGGTCACCCGCACGTCACTGGGAAAGTCCGGCTTTCCCCTTGCATCAGAGGGGGCGAGGTCAGGGGACGGGCGGCCCCGCCCTCCTCAGCTAAGAAGTGTCAGGCTGCCGGGATTCCCGCAGTGTCTCTGGTGGAGACAGGATGGATGCACTGGAGGGAGAGATCACCCATCGCTGGATCAGATCCCCCATCGCTGGACCCCGGAGAGATAATCATCGATTGCTGGATAGCAAGAATGGATTACCACCGCTGGAATCTTTTTTTTATTTTTATAAAAGACTTTTCCCAACGGTGTGTGTGTTTTTAAAAAAATGTTTACACTGTCTTTATGAAATGGTAGGGGTACTTTTGTACCCCCTTACCATTTCAAACAGGGGGGTGGGATCTGGAGGTCCCCTTGTTAAAGGGGGCTTCCAGATTCTGAAAAGCCCCCCGCCCGCAGACCCCCACAACCACCGGCCAGCATTGTGGGGATGAGGCCCTTCTCCCCATCAACATGGGGACATGGTGCTTTGAGGGGTCACAGACCCTCAAAGCATCCTCCCAATGTTGAGGGCATGTGGCCTGATACAGTTCAGGAGGGGGGCACTCTCTCATCCCCCCCCCTCTTTTCCTGCAGCCTGCCTGGTTGAGTGCTCGGATAAAGGTTCTGGTATAGATTTTTGGGGGGAACTCCATGCCATTTCTTTTTTAAATTTGGCGTGGAGTTCCCCTTAAAATTCATACCAGATTCTGAAGGGCCTGGTAATTGAATTTGGGGGAACCCCAAGCTTTTTTTTTTTTTTTTTTTTTAATCAATGACTTTAAATGACTGTTCTCTGTATTACGGGGAGCCGACAATTCATTATAGCCGCGAGTGCTTTTACATTACTTTTTTTCCTGCAGAAATAACACTTTGTGCAGGGACAGTTCTAAGCATGGGAAACATGCGCCCCTTTACAAGCATACTATACACACCCCCCAGATATGAAATTTAAAGGCATATTACACTTTTATTGTTTCACTTTAAGCTTTCACTTTCACTTTTATTAAAATCACTGCTCCCGAAAAAACGCCCATTTTTAAAACTTTTTTTTGCATTGATACATGTCCCCTGGGGCAGGACCCGGGTCCCCAAACACTTTTTAGGACAATAACTTGCATATTAGCCTTTAATTAGCCTTTTGATTGTGAACGTTCAAGTCCCATAGACTTTAATAGGGTTCTAAAGTTCACACAAAGTTTAGGTCTGTTCGCAGGTTCTGGTGCGAACCGAACCGGGGGGAGTGTTCGGCTCATCGTTAGTCACCATATGTTCACTGCAGCAGTGCCTGATTGGTGACCAGTGGTGCCCCTCCCTATTCCAGTTCCATTGTACAATTGATTACATTAGGCTGATATCAAGAAAATTCAGATACTTATACTAGTTGCATTTACAAAATAAATGTAATGATTGCCTTAAAAATACAAAAAATGAAAAAATCCGTAAACCTCATAGGGCAAACAAGTTATGATAATTATCCACTTAAGGACCTCAGCATGTAGATATACGTTGGCAGAATGGCATGTACGGGCACAAGCACGTATCCGTATGTGCTTACCTCCCAGCGGGTGGGGGGTCCGATCGGACCCCCTCCCGCTGGCTGCAGCAGTCCATTTCGCTTCAGGAGCAATCCGGGATGAGGGGTTGGCTGTTGGTTTCTGGCCATCCCCTCTCGATCGCTCCTGGCGAATGAGAAGCTTCCCCTGCCTGTGTAGTGTAAACACAGGCAGGGAGGAAGTGATGTCACTCTCCTCGGGGCGGTCTTTTTGAGCGGACTGCGAGGAGAGGACATAGTAAGTGCACCAATCACTACACTGACATGTAGGTACACATAGGCACACAAATCACCCCCCCGATCCCCCCCCCCCCCCCCCCCCCCCGCCAGTCACAGTGTCACTGATTGCAGTGATCATTTATTTACTGATCACTGCATTTAGTGTCTGTTGTGACAGTAAAAAGTGTCAGGGCAGTTAGTGTTAACCCTTTCACCCCCAGGTAACCCTTTCACCCCCTTTTGTCAGTGTCACTAAGCGATCGTTTTTCTGATCGCGGCATTAGTGTCACTGGTGCCGCTAGGTTGCTAGTTATTTTTTAGGTTCACCGCCAGGTTTTTATAGCGTTAGGTACCCCCATATACTACCTAATAAAGATTTTAACCCCCTGATTGCCCCTAGAGTTAACTCTTTCACCAGCGATCACCGTATAAGTGTCACTGGTGACGCTGGTTAGCCAGTTAGTTATTTAGGTTGCCTGTCAGCTTTTTATATAGCGCCAGGGACTCCCATATACTACCTAATAAAGATTTTAACCCCATGATTGCTCCTAGTTAACCCTTTCACCAGTGATCAACGTATAAGTGTTACGGGTGACTCTGGTTAGTTAGTTTGCTTTTTATAGCATCAGGGCACCCACCATTTATTACCCAATAAAGGTTTAATCCCCTGATCACCCGGCGGGTGATATCAATTAGGTTTTAGGGTCAGGGTCTGCATCGCCCCAGGCAGCGCTAGGTTAGTGCCAGTACAGCTAACACCCACATGCAAAGCATACACCTCCCGTAGTGGTATAGTATCTGAACAGATCAATATCTGATCTGATCAGATCTATACTAGCGTCCCCAGCAGTTTAGGGTTCCAAAAAACGCATTGTTAGCAGGATCAGCCCAGATACCTGCTAGCACCTGCGTTTTGCCCCTCCGCCCAGCCCACCCAAGTGCAGTATCGATCGATCACTGTCACTTACAAAACACTAAACACATAACTGCAGCGTTCACAGAGTCAGGCCTGATCCCTGCAATCGCTAACAGTTCTTTTTGGTAGCGTTTTATATTTAAATCCTGAAGGTGGTGCTTGGTTTTCGGGGTCCCGTACGCGGCTAGGCTCCCAAAAAGTCCCCCACATGTGGTATCCCTGTACTCGAGAGAAGCAGCAAAATTTATTTTGGGGTGTAATTTGACTTATGCCCATAGCATGTGTGAGCAATATATCATTTAGTGACAACTTTGTGCAAAAAAAAAAAAAGTTTGTAATATTGCCGCAACTTGTGGCAAAATATAAAATATTTCATGGACTCAACATGCCTCTCAGTAAATAGCTTGGGGTGTCTGTCTACTTTCCAAAATGGGGTCATTTGGGGGGGTTTTGTGCTATTTTGGCATTTTATGGCCTTCAAAACCGTGATAGGTAGTAAGGAGTGAAATCAAAAATTTGCACCCTTAGAAATCCTGAAGGCAGTGATTGGTTTTCGGGGTGCCGTACGCGGCTAGGCTCCCAAAAAGTCCCACATATGTGGTATCCCCGTACTCAGGAGAAGAAGCAAAATATATTTTGGGGTGCAATTTCACATGTAACTATGGCATGTGTGAGCAATATATCATTTAGTGACAACTTTTTGTAAACTTTTTTTTTTTTTGTGTCATTATTCAATCACTTGGGACAAAAAAAAAATTTCAATGGGCTCAACATGCCCCTCAGCAATTTCCTTGGGGTGTCTACTTTCCAAAATGGGGTCATTTGGGGGGGGTTTGTACTGCCCTGCCATTTTAGCACCTCAAGAAATGAGATAGGCAGTCATAAATTAAAAGCTGTGTAAATTCCAGAAAATGTACTCTAGTTTGTAGACGCTATAACTTTTGCGCAAACCAATAAATATATGCTTATTGACATTTTTTTTACTAAAGACATGTGGCTGAATACATTTTGGCCTAAATGTATGACTAAAATTTAGTTTATTCGATTTTTCTTATAACAAAAAGTAGAAAATATCTTTTTTTTTCAAAATTTTCTGTCTTTTTCCTGTTATATCATAAAAAATAAAAATCACAGAGGCAATCAAATACCATTGAAAGAAAGCTCTATTTGTGGGAAGAAAAGGACGCAAATTTTGTTTGGGTACAACATTGCATGACTGCGCAATTACCAGTTAAATCAGTGCAGTGAGAAATTGTGAAAAAGACCTCTGGTCCTTAGGCTGACAATTGGTCCGGGGCTTAAGTGGTTATTATAGCTATCATTGCCATGGTTTCTGTGAAATGGCGTACCATGCAGATCACAAGAAGTGGCTATGAAATAACGGTGACACTACTGTGTGAGCAAAAACCATAAATTTGTAACTCCTTTTGAATTTTTCCAATTTTTTTTTAACAAATTGAAGCTTTTTATAACCTTGCAAATTTGGTGTTAAAAAAAACTTCAAGATTGTCTCTTGTCTAAATATAAACTTTTCTGTAGGCTGCTAATATGCAGATTGTCTGGTTCCTTGAACCAGAAATCCAGAATGATTTGATGTGTTTACTACTTTACTGCTTACATACTATGGAAGTCATTGGAGGGCATGCTGCATCTGTGCTTGCAATTACTATTGACAACTATCATGTGCTGAGGAGGAGTGACCATACATAGCTCATTATTTTTTATTTATTTTAATTCACCCACATGTCCTATGATTGAGTCACACTCAGCGATGTTCACAGAAATTGCTGTTCCGTTTTTGAAACTGTGCTTGGGTTATGAATGAATTCTGCAGAAATTGTACTCTGCCGATTTCTCTTTGAAGACACAAAACTGAAGTACTGACTGTGTGAATTTGTGGAGCCATGAAATGTACTAAAATTGTGCGGTCAACAGGATGAAGACACTGGGGGAATTTACTAAAACTGGAGTAGACAGAATCTGAAACAGCTATGAATAGTAACCAATCAGTTTCTAACTTTTGCTTGTTCAGCTTAAGCTTTGGAAATAAAAACTAGAATCTTATTGGATTTTATGCACAGATTCTAACTGTTCAGGTCTTAGTAAATGCCCCTCACTGTGTTTTTTTTTACTGGTTGTGAAAGTCAAAGCTGTGTCCAATCTTTATTCTCCATGGGTGCGATGTAGGCTATCAATGATCATTTGAAAGCTGTTTTTTCTTTAGCTGGGAAATGTGAACATACATCATAGTTTGGCAAACACCATCATGATTTTTTCACATATATTATGCGGTCCTTTAAAATTAAGAAGTTATTGTGTATAAATCTGTTGATAGGTGCATTTTTTAAAATGATTACAATGCATTTGTGTATTGTGGAAATAATGTTTTTTTTTTTTTGTTTTGTTTTTTTGTTAAATTACAGATCTCCCCCCCAATGGATGATGTTCTCTCTTTTCACTTGTATCACTTACCTGTTTTCAGCCCACATTGCATAAATGAATGCTGGTGCTCATGCCACGCTTCATATTTATATTTGGAGAGAAGAGAGTTCACAGATGACTGGGCATCCTTCTAGGCCACATGTGTCAAACACAGGCCGAATCTGGCCCTATAAGCCTTTTCATATGGCCCTCGCATTTTTGCAACCTCATCCCTGCCCCCACCTTGTCTCAGCAGTCAGCAGCAGAGAGGAGGACAGAATTCATCTTACAGATCCTGCTTCTCTCTGCAGCCCCCCCCCCTTTGTTTCCACCTCCCCTGGTATCAGCATTAAGCAGACTACGGAAGCTGACTCCAGCCCTTCTCTGGGCCTCTTCTAGACTCTGTACTTTCTACTTCCCAGATCTGCCCCCAGCTTCTTCTTGGCAAAAGCACAAAGTAAGGGGTCTGCATTGCGATGTGAGGGAGGGTGCGCTTGACATCTGATGTAAGGGAGGATGGGGTGGACATCTAGTCCTACAGCTACAATTGGCCATTTGAGGGCAACTATAATGCTGATGCAGCCTGCAATGAAATGAACCACTTCAGCCCCAAGCCTCTTTCTGAGATTTGGTGTTTACAAGTTAAAAACATTTTTTTTTGCAAGAAAACTACTTAGAATCCCCAAACGTTATATATATATATATATATATATATATATATATATATATATATATATAATATATATATATATATATATATATATACACAGTGGTGTGAAAAAGTGTTTGCCCCCTTCCTCATTTCCTGTTCCTTTGCATGTTTTGGAACATCAAACCAATTTAAACAATAGTCAAGGACAACACAAGTAAACACAAAATGCAATTTGTAAATGAAGGTGTTTATTATTAAAGGTGAAAAAAAATCCAAACCATCATGGCCCTGTGTTAAAAAGTGATTGCCCCCTAAACCTAATAACTGGTTGGGCCACCCTTAGCAGCAAAAACTGCAACCAAGCGTTTGCGATAACGTGCAATGTGGCTTTTACAGCGTCCTGGAGGAATTTTGGCCCACTCATCTTTGCAGAATTGTCCTAATTCAGTTACATTAGAGGGTTTTCGAGCATGAACGGCCTTTTTAAGGTCATACCACAACATCTCAATAGGATTCAGGTCAGGACTTTGGCTAGGCCACTCCAAAGTCTTCATTTTGTTTTTCTTCAGCCATTCGGTGGTGGACTTGCTGGTGTGTTTAGGATCATTGTCCTGCTGCAGAACCCAAGTTCGTTTCAGCTTGAGTACACGAACAGATGGTCGGACATTCTCCTTCAGGATCTCTTGGTAGACAGCAGAATTCATAGTTCCTTTTATCACGGCAAGTCTTCCAGGTCCTGAAGCAGCAAAACAGCCCCAGACCATCACACTACCACCACCATATTTTACTGTTGGTATAATGTTCTTTTTATGAAATGCAGTGTTCCTTCTACGCCAGATATACTTGGACACACACCTTCCAAAGAGTTCCACTTTTGTCTCATCGGTCCACAGAATGTTGTCCCAAAAGTCTTGGGGATCATCAAGATGTGTTGTGGAGAAATTGAGACGAGCTTTGATGTTCTTTTTGCTCAGCAGTGGTTTTCTCCTTGGAACTCTGCCATGCAGGCCATTTTTGCCCAGTCTTTTCCTGATGGTGGAGGCATGAACGCTGACCTTAACTGAGGCAAGTGAGGCCTGCAGTTCCTTGGACGTTGTTGTGGGGTCTTTTGTGACCTCTTGGATGAGTCGTCGCTGCGCTCTTGGGGTAATTTTGGGCGGCCGGCCACTCCTGGGAAGATTCACCACTGTTCCATGTCTTCGCCATTTGTGGATAATGGCTCTCACTGTGTTCGCTGGATTCCCAAAGCTTTGGAAATGGCTTTATAACCCTTTCCAGACTGATAGATCTCAATTACTTTCTTTCTCAATTGTTCCTGAATTTCTTTGGGTCTCGGCATGATGTGTAGCTTTTAAGGATCTTCTGGTGGACCTTACTGTGTCAAGCAGCTCCTATTTAAGTGATGCCTTGATTGTGAACAGGTGTGGCAATAATCAGGCCTGGGTGTGGCTAGAGAAATTGAACTCAGGTGTGGACAACCACAGTTATAGTATGTTTTAACAAGGGGGGCAATCACCTTTTCACACAGGGCCATGATGGTTTGGATTTTTTTCACCTTTAATAATAAACACCTTCATTTACAAATTGCATTTTGTGTTTACTTGTGTTGTCCTTGACTATTGTTTAAATTGGTTTGATGTTCCGAAACACTTAAGTGTGACAAACATGCAAAGGAACAGGAAATGAGGAAGGGGGCAAACACTTTTTCACACCACTATATATATATATATATATATATATATATATATATTTTTTTTTCTCTAACACCTTAGAGAATAAAATGGCGGTCATTGGAATACTTTCTGTCAAACTGTATTTGCGCAACGGTCTTACAAGCACACTTTTTTGGGGAAAAAAATACACTTTTTTTGAATAAAAAATAATACAACAGTAAAGTTAGCCCAATTTTTTTTATATTTTTCTATATTGGGATAGATAATGTTATGCTGAGTAAATTGACGCCTAACATGTCACACTTCAAAATTGCGCCTGCTCGTGGAATGGCGACAAACTTTTACCCTTAAAAATCTCCATAGGTAATGTTTAAAAAAAATCTACAGGTTGCATGTTTTGAGTTACAGAGGTCTAGGGCTAGAATTATTGCTCTCGCTCTACCAATCGCGGTGATACCTCATATGTGTGGTTTGAACACCGTTTTCATATGTGGGAGCTGCCCCACATATATGTTCGCTTCTGCACACAAGCTCGGCAGGATGGGGCGCTTTAAAATATATATATATATATTATTTATTTTACCTTTTTTTTTCTACACTATTCTTTTAAAAAAAATTGTGTCACTTTTATTCCTATTACAAGGAATGTAAAAATAAAGCATGACAGGACCTCATGAATATGATATTTGGGTTAAAAAGAGCTCATATTTACACTAAAATGCAACTAAAAAATAAAAATAAATGTTGTTTAAAAAAAAGAAAAAAGTCTCTTTAAGAGCTATGGGCAGAAGTGATGTTTTGTGGTCTCTTCTGTCCTGCAATGGTATTGCGGCCATCTTTCCCCACTTATCTCCATACCTAACAGGAGACAGGACCCGATTGCCTCCTGCCGGCTGCACCGACAAGCGTTGGAGGACACCGGAGCGCGGCACGAGGTGGGTCTCTCCCGCTGCCGATGAAAGTGATCTCACTGCGAATCCACCGCAGAGACCACTTTTATCTTAAAGAGGACCACCTGCTGAAGAGGATACTGGGCTTATGGTAGCTAGATGCTGCCATAACAATGATATCCTTCGTCAAAATACTGACATATAACGACGGCGGGTGGTCCATAAGTGGTTAAGTTTGGTACCCCTGTTTTAGATGAAAGCTTCTTAACTAGTTCCCAACCACCAGCTGTCAAATGATGGCCAGGCGGCGAACCTATTGTGGCGGGAGAGCGTCATATGACGTCCTCCCATTTAAACAGGGAATGCTCGCGATCGTGCACGCACATCCCTTTTTCTTCTGTGGTGGTGGCGTGTCACGGAGACACCGTTCGCCACCGAAGAGGGTGAACAGCCATTGGGTTGGGTATGGCTGTTTACCACGTGATCGGCCGTGATGAAGTCACGGCTGATCACAGATGGTCACACCCCCACTGTGCATGGCACATGAGCGCGATCGCGCGTGCACGTCGGTGGCGGCGTGTTCCCAAGAACACTGCTCGTCACCGACGCTGGTAAACAGCCATTGGCCGGCTGTTTACCCATGTGATTGGCTGTGATCGTTTCACAGCCGATCACTAAAATGTAAACAAACAGCGGTAACGAGATGTTACCGGGTTCTCCTCCTCACACATCGGTCGTGTGTGAGGAGGAGATTGCGGTAACATCTCGTTACCACTTACAGTGTACACCAATCACACTCATTGCCCCCCCCAATAAAGAGGACCTGTCACCACCCCTCATAGTACCTGTCACTCACAGTCCATCAGAGTACCTGTCATAGTCCATCAGAGTACCTGAGTACCTGTCACAGTCCATCAGAGTACCCGAGTACCTGTCACAGCCCATCAGAGTACCTAAGTACCTGTCACAGCCCATCATAGTACCCGAGTACCTGTCACAGTCCATCAGAGTACCTGAATACCTGTCACAGTCCATCAGAATATCCGAATACCTGTCACAGTCCATCAGAGTACCCGAGTGCCTGTCACAGTCAATCAGAGTACCCGAGTACCTGTCACAGTCCACCAGAGTACCCAAGTACCTGTCACAGCCCATCAGAGTATCCGAGTACCTGTCCCAGTCCATCTGAGTACCCGAGTACCTGTCCCAGTTCATCTGAGTACCAGAGTACCTGTCACAGACCATCTGAGTACCAGAGTACCTGTCATGGCCCATCAGAGTACCTGAGTACCTGTCACAGACCATCCAAGTACCCGAGTACCTGTCACGGCCCATCAAAGTACCCAAGTACCTGTCACGGCCCATCAGATTACCCAAGTACCTGTCACGGCCCATCAGAGTACCCGAGTACCTGTCACGACCCATCATAGTACCCGAGTACCTGTCACAGCCCATCAGAGTACCCGAGTACCTGTCCCAGTCCATCTGAGTACCTGAGTACCTGTCCAAGTTCATCTGAGTACCCGAGTACCTGTCACAGTCCATATGAGTACCTGAGTACCTATCACCGCCCTTCAGAGTACCCAAATACCAGGCCATCAGAGAACCTGTCACCAGGCCATCAGAGTACCCGAGTACCTGTCACCAGGCCATCAGAGTACTCAAGTACCTGTCACCAGGCCATCAGAGTACTCAAGTACCTGTCACCAGCCCATCAGAGTACCAGAGTACCTATCTGCAGCCCATCAGAGTACCTGAGTACCTATTTGCAACCCATGCCTTATAGAATATATACAGTGGGGTAATTTTGTGGGTAATTGCACTGTCCTGGTGCTCCAGGACCTTCAAAAGTGTGATAGGTAGGAATGAAATGAGATGTGTCATTTATGCTCCTAGAACGCCTGAAGGTACTACTTCAATGTTCGGCCTCTCTATGTGACCAGGCTGTGTAAAAGTCCTACACATGTGGTATCGCCATACTCATGAGGAGTAGCAGAATGTGTTTTGGGGTGTAATTTTTGCTATATACATGCTATGTGTTAGAAATATCTTATAAATTGACAACTTTGTGTAAATAAAAGTGCGTTTTAATTTTTTTCCACATTTTCCAAAAACTTCTGGAAAAAAATTAACCTTTCAAAAGACTCATTATGCCTCACAGATTATACATTGGGGTGTTTGCTTTCCTAAATGGGGTCATTTTATGGGAAATTCCATTGTCCTGGTACTCCAGGGCCTTCAAAAGTGTAATAGGTGGTTGAGAAATGAGATGCGTAATTTTTGCTCGTAGAACGTCTGAAGGTACTACTTCAATGTTGGTGCTCTGTATGTGGCCAGGCTGTGTAAAAATCTCACACATGTGGTATCAGCATACTCTGGAAGAGTAGCAGAATGTATTTTGGGGTGTAATTTGTTGTATGCATATGCTGTGTGTGAGAAATAACCTGATAATATGACAATTTTGTAAAACAAAAATAATAATAAAAGAAAAAATTGTCATTTTGCAAAGAATTGTGGGAAAAAATGACAACTTAAAAAAACTCACCATGCTACTTAATACCTTAGAAAGTCTACTTTCTAAAAATACCACTAAAAAAAAAGCTCTATTTGTGTGGAAAAAAGGACGCAAGTTTCATATGGGTACAGTGTTGCATGACTGAGTAATTGTCATTCAAACTGTTAGAGCGCTGAAAGCTGAAAATTGTTGAGAAGTATGGTATGACAAAAAACAAAGAGACACACACTCACCTAGATGGCTGCAGTATCGATCTGATGCGGCAGCTGTCCCCCGCCCACTTTACACTGAGGATGCTCACGTGATCAGTGAGCGAAACAAGTAGATGTGATTACGCCATCTTGCTCGTGGTTCAACCACCCAGGGTACCCTTTCTATCATACCACTCCACATCAAGCCACTGTGGCCACACTAAGGCAAAGACTAGCTATGCAGATGGGAAGGATGCTACTACACCTCTGAGAACATGGACAGCCCAGGTTACATACAGTATAATGTCAGATGCTAACAGAAGGGGTGATGATCTTATCATACTGTAAGTAATTAGGGAGCTGTATGCCCATCTGTACATTCCAGGAGTGTGACTCCTGTATTCAGAAGGTCTCTCTGAATAACTCTTTATTGATTGGGCTTTAACTGTGGATATAAATGGGCAATTGTCTGTGCTCCCTACTAATCTGCTCATTGCTGCTTACCGCCACTTCCTCATTAACCAGCTGCATGTTACCTCGCTGTCATCTATCGTTTCTGTCCTGCCGCTACTTACTAGTTACCTGCTTGTTGACTGCTCCATAAACTGGGGTTGCTAGTGGCCAGCTATCGAAGTTATATATTTGTGGCAAGGATGTTTATATGACAAAGACTGCCCAAAGAACTGTTAAGAATGGAATGTATCCTATCTATTGTCTAGTGCAGGGGTCTCCAAACTATGGCCCTCCAGTTGTTCAGGAACTACAATTCCCATCATGCTTAGTCATGTCTCTGAATGTCAGAGTTTTACAACGCGTCATGGGACCTGTAGTTCCGCAACAGCTGGAGGGCCGTAATTTGGAGATCCCTGGTTTAGTGGCTACATCCTGTGGTTTGACGCAAATAATATCCACATATGGCTGGAGTCGCAGACTAACGTAGCGCTGGGGTTTTAATTGGGATTTGTTCCCTTCTTTGCAGTTTGACTAACTGCTAATTCTCAATGCCACCCCAGTTAAGAAAACTAGAGTTTACCTTAGTGCTAGTTAATATTCTTTGCCTTCAGAATGTCACATTAGGCAGCAAGGTGTGAGTCGAATGTGTGTTTGTGTGCAGGGGCAACGATTTCTACATCTGGAAACAATGTCATATGTTATTAATGGTGAATAGTGGAACTTTCTGTGTTATTTATACTGTGTTTAATCCAAATAGTTGTTAAAAATATTAAACTGTTTTTCTAAATACCGCAGTGGTCCTAATATAGAACTTCGTTTAGATGGGTAACTCTTTCTTGGGATCTCCATCCAATTTTTGCTATGGCTCCGCACTGAGAACTGAGCAATGAAAGACTGCTGATCGTTCAGTTCTCAGGTCCACTGTCAGTACAATGCTCTGCCCCTCCAGTGCTCACTGAAATGCTGGGCAGGAGAGGGAGGGGAGCAGCTGACTCAGACTCTCAGCAGCATGCTCCCCAGTGGAAAAGAGACCAACATATAGGTGATATATTCTGTATTTGATATAGGTTATACCACCTATTCTATCTAAAACAAAAGAAGAAATACTTCAAGCTTGCAATTCTACACCCATTGTAGACATGTGATAAAATGTAATGCAACATATAGAAATAAGAGCAAAACCAAAAATAACAGCTAAATCCTGTAATATTTCTGTAAATGTGTTATTTACCCATTGTTTCCATGTTTCCTGTGTTCCCTATTAACACTAGCATTTTATTTGTTTCTATTTTGGATGGCTTTTAGGACTTGTAGTACTTAGTGTCCAATATTTCCACAGGCATCAGCTAGAATAATAAACATTTTCTGAACAAACACCTTTCCTTTCCCTATATTGCAAAAACCCTAAATTAACAGTCAAATTCATTTCATTCTTAGAAAATTATTTTAGGGATTAAACTCAGCAAGAACATGTTCCTTCTACAACTTACTCAGAAAAAATTGAAAAAATAGTTGAGCAGTTCATTATAAAAAATAACTGAAGAAAATAAAATAGTGACGCTTTTGATATTTTAGATTTGTAATATCTGGAACCAATTCCACTGGAACACTGTCAAAAAGAATTGCTGTAAACAAACAGTTTGTTGCCTGACACTTCCCTTTCTTGACTATTGGCCTGGTCCCTAGCATATTTGACAACCACAAAGATAAAGCTAAATACCCATGCAGTATGAATACCCATACTGTGCAGGAACCAGTGGTTGCCTATGCTAAAACGAAATACAATGTGAACCTAATCAGATGCCACTGAAACACATGGTCTAAATTACATTTTTGTCCCTTATTGTTATTCAAGCCTGAATTTGGAAGATGAGAATGCCTCCTCCATTCATAGAGCTTTTTTCATTCATGAAAGCTACAGTACAGTTTTTATGAATGGAAGAGGGGCAAAAGGGGCGATCATAGTCATTACCCTTGATTAGTGCCTGCCACAAGTCTAGCTCCAGTATTTCCCCCATAGCACTGGATGATTATGGCTGTGGGGTATGGTTTGAGAATAGTTTTTATTGTTTTAGTCCTTTGCATAATAAATAAATACAAATTTTGCAAGACCTCTATAAATATAATTTCTATACATTTTCTTTTAACTGTGTTCTAATACAGTATGCGTTTTCTTCACAGTTAGGCCGTACTGCTTTATAAAGGGGCCCCTTAGTATAAATCAGCCATCTTGTATTTGGGAAATTGATAAAGTTATTAGTAAAATAAAGTCCAAAAAGAAATTATTTTACAAATAGACAATGGGCATTTTTACTTTTTGTGGACTGAAGTTCTTGAATTCTACATAATATACCAGTCTGATGCATCAACCATGGCATGTCTCAGCTTGACACTATTCCCACTGTAGCAGCCATAACCCTTGGCAGGGCGGCCTTAACTTTTGGGCTTACTGGTTACGTCCACTTGGCTGGTTCTTCCACGTCTAGGGGTTCCCAGGGTTAGTACCCAACAACTTTGGATGCTGACACCATAAAAGTCCTTTAGAAAAGGTTTTTATTTGCAAGGGCAACATCCAACAAACACAGTTTCATATGGGAACAGAGGGCAAGGGTAAAGGAACTCAGGCACCTTGAACTGCTAATATCAGAAAATCTCTAATACCACCCAGAGAGTAGCCAATCGCAGCCGGGCGCTTCAAGGCTGAACAAATCTCTAGCCAGAGATTATGGCAGTCAGCACTTTGATCCAAAACTTGTGAAATCTTGGACCTTGAGTAACTTGTAACAGAAGTGAACAGGAACCTTTTTCCTCAGTACCTGGAACGTTCTCTGTCTCCTTGGCGGTACTGGAAAAACGTGGATACGTCAGTGTCCTTCACAAGCCAGCAACCAGGCACTCCTCAGGATGCCAGCTTGTTGGCTCTCCTCCGAAGAGTCCTCCCCCAGTCACTTACACGAGCTGCGGTGCCCATCCAAGCTGAGAGCACACCCGGACGCCTTGAATCCTCCCTCAGTTACTGTGTCTCGAACCAGCCGGTTCTGAGACTCAGGAACAGACGGATGATCACGTGACTTCAACATCTTAAGTACCCTTCCCCAGACTCCTCAGCGGGGTCTGGCGCACCCACTGATTGGCTCCGGGAAAGCTGATACCTAAAACGTCCAACCAGGCCTGGTTCTGAGCCTGTCATGTGCACCTAACTGTACACATGACCAGGCAGAACTCTAACACAGCCCAGCCAAACTGATGTCAAAGTTAAACCTACATAATTAACCCTCAGAACCCTTTACTGTTCTGAGGCAAAAACTAAATTTGTACATGACAGACACCTTGTCCAAAGTGTCATCGCTACACTACCCATGTCACCAAAGCAAGAGTTATATTGAAAGAATGATGCCTTATACCTTCTGCAAGTTTCGAAACATATTTCTGTATTCTGGTGATAAAACTGTCTGACAAACTATTTTTAATCACACTGTTTCAGTAAACCCTGACATATTTTCACCAATGTAATTGCAAGGTTAGAAACATCGAAGTTCATCTTGGTTATTGTATTCATCTGTCAGTATTTTTGTATCAGTGTTCAGAATGTGGCAGACATCAAACTAACTTAGTGCTGGAAGAGAAAGAAAAGGAAGAAGTACGGTTGTGCATACATGCAGAATAGCTACACTCCCGGTAGGGGCATGAGATAAACAAAGAAAAAAAAAAAAAGATCTCAGACTCCCCAGCAAAATACATGTTAGTGTTTACATCTGCTGGTGCAGTGATGTCGCTTCCAGACTCTGAGGGTCCTAGAGATAGCTGGGCATCATCTGGTCCATGGCCAACTCTTTGGTAAACTGCTGCCAATACTCTGCAACACTGCAATACTCTGCAATGCTCTGCCAATACTCTGCCAATACTGTGTAATACATTTTAACAGAAACAAAGAATTTTTTTTAAAACTAATTTTCAGTATTTTTGATTTATGGCGCAAAAAATAAAAAACCCAGTGGTGATTAAATTCCACCAAAAGAAAGCTCTATTTGTGTGAAAAAAGGACACTAATTTTATATAGGTACAGTGATGCATGACTGAGTAATTGTCATTCAAAGTGTGAGAGCACCGAAAGCTTAAAATTGGTCTGGTTAGGAAGGGGTTTAAGTGCCCAGTGGTCAAGTGGTTAAAGTGGTTGTAAAGGCAGAAGGTTTTTCATCCCCATGCATTCTATGCATTAAGATAAAAAACCTTCTCTGTGCAGCTCCCCCCTCAGCACCCCTAATACTTACCTGAGCCCCATCTAGATCCAGCGACATTTCAGGAGTGTATCAGCTGCCCCGGACTCCCCTCCTCATTGGCTGAGGCAGCAGCGTGGCGTCATTGGCTCCCTCTTTTATTAAAGTCAGTCTGCCAATGGGGAGAGAAAGAGGGCGGGAGGGCGGGCCACGGCTCCGTGTCTGGACACAGGGAGATGTGACTGAGCTCGGGTGCCCCCATAGCAAGCTGCACTCAACAGGAGGGAAGGGCCAGGAACACAATAAAGTGACCCGAGAAGAGAAGGATATGGGCTGCTCTGTGCAAAATTACTGCACAGAGCAGGTAAGTATAACGTTTGTTATTTTTAACAAAAAAAAAAAACAAGACTTTGGTATCACTTTGAATTATGTCTATGTCTTCCCAGATGGTAAAGGTGTACAGACCACATATTCAACATTCCACACTTCCAACCTACCTGAGCCCTAGAACTAACACTGAAAATTACTTCAATATTCCCCCCAAAAAAAGCAACATTGTTGAGTGAATTTCTCTGTAAAACTGAAAACTTTATGTATAGAATATTAAAATTAATACACAGGAAAACTTATAAAATATAGTCTAGTGTTCCACCTGCTGGATTTTGAAGGCAAACTCCAGGAAAACTTCCCCTTGCAGTTGGGGTGCTCCCATAAAGCAACATACTGTCAGTGTAAGCTGTCTGAACATAAATCGTACATCGTATGGCCAGGCAGTTTGACACAGAGGAAACATCAATGAACCACCAGAATGCTCAACAGTGCCCTGGTAGTTCATTGAGAAACAAGTGAACAGCCCCAAAGGCTGCTTTGTGAATGAATAAGGAGGCCGTTTGAGTGTTCTTTTTTTCTTTAAATTATGACAGCGATCGGGGGGGGGGCGGGGGTATAGATCCCCAGCTCGCAGGGGGATCATAGGGGTTTGTGGGCTGATGCTACAGCAACATGTTACATGTTATACCCTGAATATGGGTGTAACATTTAACATGTTACAAAAGGTGAACTTATCCTTTAATGTAAATAAAAAACATTTATGTGCAATATTGGCTAATCTGGCTTAGTTTTGAAAATAAAACATACTAAAATATTTATAAAAATATACTGTCATTAAGTTATAGTAAATATCCAGCTTTTTGATACATACTGTTTGTAGTGCATATGTACCTATTTTTCAGATATTCAGTTCTTCTTCAACCTTTCTATCTGTGCCTTGGTCAGAAGGCCAGCACCAGTAGTCCTACAAAAAAGCTTTTATAGACCATGTTTGGAGGTCAAAGAACTGTTTTATTGTACCTACAGCATTTCTGGGTTGTATGAAGATTATCAAGTCATCATCTGTTCAAAATGTTCTCAGATGGAGTGCAGTATCTAGGGTTCTCACTATGACCGATGACAACAACGTGTGAGGTTGCCAGGCCCATCAGGCAATGTGTGATGACTAGTTAATGTAAATATGAATTACTGGATTCATGCTTTAGAATTTTTATGCACTTTGCCATATTGTTGTTCCTTCATGTTGTTAAACATTGTTGCAATGAATTATATTTGCAAATTGTTAGACAAGCAATTATAGTTCCCTATGTAGTGGTACCCCTGAAAGGGCCTCTGATGGATGGCGATGAAACGTGATTAAAGAATAGTCACTACACCATTCTAGGAGATGTCTTTTTAGGTTTTAATTCTGTAACTGGGAAAGGCAGTGATGGTGAACCTTGGCACCCCAGATGTTTTGGAACTACATTTACCATGATGCTCAACTACACTGCGGAGTGCATGAGCATCATGGGAAATGTAGTTACAAAACATCTGGGGTGCATAAGGTTCTCCATCACTGTTGTAGGGCATGGGATGCTCCGATAAGTGCAAGTTCAAAAGGAGGATGCTTCACTGTCCTGTAGATAGGGCTTCTTGATTTCTAAAACCAGAAGAAACGGTCAAATCGGGGACACTATAAAGGCTGTAGCCTATAAAGCTTCACTGGCTGTTATATCTTTAGCGCAGCAATGTCATAGCTGCCTAGATAACGGCAGAGACTTAGCTTCCTGTTGCCTAGTAAAGTGTTAATGGACTGGATCCTCATAGGAGGCAAAGTCTCAGGGGTGTCTTTGTAGTTACAGGTATGCAGCCCCCTCAGCTTTACCTACAGCCGGGACCCTGATGAGCATCAAAGTAGATCAGCAGCAAGGCCTTCAGAGATTGGCAGTTTAGCCAGCTGGTGAATCTCCTAGGCGAGATGTGTAGGGCTGTATACCCCATATACTGTATACTGTATAGCCCTAACATGCTTCTGGGCCTAGCAGCATAGACAGTCCAGCAGCAACTTTTCAGGCTTCAGCCTGAGGCAAGAGAGTTAGCATATGGCCTCACCAAATATTTATACCCTGCCCCATCATCCTGCAGTGGTCTGAACCTCCTACTGGGATGGCTGTGGGAAATATGAATATTCATAACTCAGCCTGGCAGGGAAACCTCAAACTGTAGCCACTGATGCAGTGATACCTACTGGCAACAGTGAGAGATCACAACTATACCAAGCTTTGGGAGAAATCAAGTGCACAACTATACAAATCAAAACTGGGCTGACTACTACCCAGCCAAAATCACTTAGCAACCTATCTAGGAGGATGCTACACTTAGTTTTGAAACTCCTGTACTGTCACTATTACTATACAATAATATATATATATATATATATATATATATATATATATATATATATATATATATATATATAACAGTGAATCATCTGATAAAATGGATAGTACTTTTAAAACAAACATAATAAAAAACATGTAATGGCACTCCCAATGTCTTCATTCATTGTTAAATATTTGAAACTGAGAGAATAAAGGAATACAGATAATACTATAATAGGATAGCCAAGGACAAATGCATTTAAACATTATTTCAACAATTTACTGGAACCTGTTTGTTCAGTAAATAGCGGCAGATAAAACAACATGTTTAATTGAACCTGTAAAAATGATTTAACGCAACCTATGAAAATTGAAATAAAAGTGCTCTAAATTTTTGGCTCACCGGCGCTGATAAAATCTTCTTTTGGCCTTCTCTCTTGTTATTACTGCAGCTGTGCTTGAGGATAAAGTGCTCTCACCCTGTTTCCAATCCAGAACAAATCACTTAATCTTTAAGACAAGGACCTCAAGCAAAATCAGAATTCACTGCATTAATTTTTGCTGCGCTACTGTTGCTGCGGAGGTGACGATGTGCTGGATGTTAACTCTTACTTTCTGCAACAGTCAGTTAATTGATAGTTTATGGTAATGGCCAATATGCCTGTGGTTACACTAATCTAGCCAGCATGTCTTAGCACATAATTACCAGCTCTTTTATGTGTTTATGCCATTGAAAACTACATACTTATTTAAGAGGACCGGTCACATTAAAATGACTCGCGTATCAATCAGCTTGATGGAAACTTTGATATTTTCTAATGTATTGAATTTACTAAAAAAATCCTGCAATAACCATAGGACCAGTTGTCAGTTCTGGTGAGTACAAGTAGCAAGACACCTGGTACCGAAAGGCATGGTGGTTAAACCTCTTAGGGTCTTTAATAGACAGACCAAAGCACAAAATATATAAAAGGTATACATTTATTAGTAAATCACAATAATAAACATGTAGAAAGAGTGCTTGATGCATAAAAGCAATATTTGATACTCAATGTGATACAATTGTATGAGCTGATCGCTGTCCTGGTGCAGGATGGACTTAGTGACGGTCAATACAGTATATAACACCTTACATGTTACGGACTACAAGTCCTTCTTCAGAAGTTTAGTTATTGGGTCAGCTGGGTTCAGCTGAACCAATAACTGGTTCAGCTGGGTACAGATTTTGGGGTGGGGGCCCTGCACCCCCCACCCCAAAGCACCTTGTACCAATGTTGGGGACAAGGGCCTCTTCCCAACAACCCTTGCCTGGTGGTTGTCGGGGTCTGCGGGTGGGGACTTGTGATCTGGAAGCCCCCTTTAACAAAATGCCTCTCAAATCATGGCCCCCACCCTAGGTGAATGAGTATGGGGTACATCATACCCCTACCCATTCAACTGAATAAGTGTCAAAAATAAACACACTACACAGGTTTTTAAAGTATTTTATTAAAGCAGCTCTGGCTCTTCTCCTCTCTCTCCGCTATCTTCTGCTCTTTTGCTGAGTCTTCTCCCCTCTCTGGTTCTTCTCCGCTATCTTCTGCTCTTTTTCTGGGTCTTCTCCCGGGTTTTCTCCCCTCTCCGGTTCTTTTCCGCTAACTTCTGCTCTTTTGCTGGGTCTTCTCCCCTCTCTGGGTCTTCTTCTCCCCTCTCCAGTATCTTCTGCTCTTTTGCTGGGTCTTTTCCCCTCTCCGGTTCTTCTCCACTATATTCTGCTCTTTTGCTGAGTCTTCTCCCCTCTCTGGGTCTTCTCCCCTCTCCGGTATCTTCTACTCTTTTGCTGGGTCTTCTGCCTCTGTTCTTCTTCCAATGTTGACTCAACGTGATCTCCCAGTGTAATTCCGGGTCTGCCGTGTGCAATGACTTATATTGGCATGGGGCGGGGCCACCCGATGATGTAATTTAGAGGACATGCCCCTTGTGATGTCATCACCCAGAGCATTATGGGGTGATGACATCACAAGGGGTGTGCCCTCTAACTTACATCATCGGGTGGACCCGCCCCATGCCAATACAAGTCATTGCAACATTGAGTCAACATCAGAAGAAGAACAGAGTGAGAAGACTCAGCAAAAGAGCAGAAGATAGCGGAGAAGAACTGGAGAGGGGAGAAGACCCAGCAAAAGAGCAGAAGATAGCGGAGAAGAACCGGAGAGGACCGGAGAGGGGAGAAGACGATAGAGGAGAAGAACCAGAGGGGGACAAGACCCAGCAAAAAGAGCAGAAGATAGTGGAGAGAGAGGAGAGGAGCCGAAGCTGCTTTAATAAAATACTTTGACACTTTTTTATTTAAGTGAATGGGTAGGGGTACGATGTACAACATACTCATTCACCTAGGGTGGGGGCCGTGACCTGGGGGCCCCTTGTTAACAGGGGCTTCCAGATCATGATAAGTCCCCGCCCGCAGACCCCGACAACCACCGGGCAAGGTTTGTCAGGAAGAGGCCCTTATCCCCATTAACATGGGGACAAGGTGCTTTGGGGTGCAGGAGCGCAGGGGTCCCCCATGCACCAAAGCACAAACCCCCCCATGTTGAGGGCATGTGGCCTGGCATGGTCCAGGAGGGGGTGGGGGAGCTCCCTCACCCCCCCCCCCCCTTTCCTGACCTGCCGGGCTGTGTGCTTGGATAAGGGTCTGCTATTGGTTTTGGGGGAACCTCACGCAAAAGTTTGTCGGGGTTCCCCTTCAAGATTCTCAGCACACAAGTCGCACCGGAAGTCAGATCATCTTAATCCAACTTCTGGTGTGACTTCTATTCAAATCAATGGGCTCCCGTAGGGAACCATTGATTTTGAATAGAGACAGAGAAATGAGGCTGAAAGCTAGTGTGGCTAAACAGATATTGATGCCAATGCAAAACGCAAAAAAAAAAATCACTGCATAGATGGGGTAAGTGCACCAGTGCCGCCTGCCTACCGACCGACTGACAGGAAGGGGGGTGGAACTGTTTGCTGCCCCCACCGAAGAAAATTACCACCGCCCGCCACTTCTTAACAGTCAAAACTATGTATGTATAATGAAGGGGTAGCTTATGGTAAAAAATATTTCAACTAGTGTTCCTGATTTGTGGAATGCTTTACGCTGGATAGAATAGAGCTCCTAATTTTGAATAAGGATAGCATTATTTCCCCTTCTCATCGCACACAGGCACTGTGCCAAGTAAGAGTAAAAATAAATCTAAAACAAGATATAAAAGATTTTGCGAACTAAGCACTTTTGGTGTGCAGAGATGACATCTGTAAATTGTGATAAATGAGTTAGGAGAAAGTAAAAATCCCGAAAGGGAGTAATTTGAGGATACTTCATCAAAGAGAAATGTAGAGGATATTAAATTTCTCACTGTAAAAATTAAAAAGTTTAAATAAAAAAATTATTTTAGAATATTTTCTCTGATTATGCTCTTTCAGGATTGTGACATTTTACTCAGATTACTTAAAACGGAACTACAGTTCTCTTCACACCAAAACTCTGCTGGAAGATAGTCCTCTTCCAGGATTATTGATGGCTAATGTCATTTATATTCATGTGAGTCCAGTCTGTCATATACATGCCCTCTGGGGTATGTTGGTCAGGGATTCAGAGTACAATACTATAGGAAGCAGGGCTGACTTTATAATATTAGCGCTCCTTTCTGTAGTCCTGAAGACCTCCCACCACTTCAGTAAAAAGAGAAGATGTAACATGACCACACAGAAGACTGCTCAATTTAAAGCAGAACTTTAGTCAGAAAATGAAGTCCTGCTAGATCTCTTCAGGCTGGCCCCTTTTGCAGGAATAGCTATATAAAATTAAAAAAAAACATCTGTACACTGTTAATAATCCAGTAATACACGGTCTTGCTCTGATCTGCACATGCTCAGTTGCTTTCTATTTTTAGGCACTGCTTGGTTTGTAGAGGCCGATCTGCTGACAGCCTTAAAGCAGAATTACCCTCTGATCTTTTAGAGCCAAGGAAGCTGCTTCTGTTTGAGCTGCAACTGCCATGGTGCTGCACATGTGATCAGTTACGACACCAATCATTTGATGGTTTGACAGTTTGGTTGAGAATGTAACAGTTTGCATTTCCAGCATTCCAGGAAATTAACAATTTTTTGAAACCGGTATATAAACAGGTTTAGTTCTGATTTATGAATAAGAAATGGGAGCAATGCTGGAGGAAATTTACAGCACTAATTTTGTTAGCATTAGACTCCATTCACACTGGGGCCGCCCGTGCGTTAGCAGTAAAGCACCGCTCGTTTTAGCTTTTTCCCCCGATAGCAGGGCACTTTTAACCCCAAAGAATTCATTGCAATGGGCAGGGGCGTTTTGGGAGCGCTGTATACAGTGCTCCCAGACTGTCCCACAGATGCTGCTTGCAGGACTTTTTCTAAGATCCCGCAAGTGCACCGCTCCAGTGTGAAAGCACCCATTGTAATGAATGGGAGGCAGTTTTCAGAAGCTATACAGGTGCTATTTCTAGAGTTAAAATGCCTGAAAACTGCCTCAGTGTGAAAGGGGTCTAATTATTAATGTGGAACATTATTTTTTTATCACATTGTTATGGGTGAAGTTCCACTTTAGGTGTGTATCAGTGAAATTAAAAGAGAATGTAGGTATGGGGAAGGCCTACTAAGGGAATACATTTTTGTCTATCATTCTCACATCTCAGTGTTAATTTCTGTGTATATTTGAATTAGCTCTGTCACCATCAAAATTCTTGTGCAAGGTGGATATGGGAAAAGGATGGATGGTACGTTCACTGAGTCTTCAGGAACCGGTGTGCTAAAGATTTAAGGGAGCGGGAGACTCTTATATGTGAAGGAACCCAGTGTAAATGGCCACTAGAGCAATACAAGACAAGGTCTCCAAAACCTTGGGTGCAGTCCTCCCAGAAGAGTTGAAGCTGTTATAGCTGCAAAGAGTAGGCCAAATCAATACTGAACCCTACGGACCAAGACTGGGATGACATTAAGCCATTGAAGTTCATGTGCTGGTAAAGGCAGGCATCCCAATACTTTTGGTAATATAGTGTATCTAAGTACATTTGCGTGTATTGTATTAGTGTATTTGCATGTGCAGCATTGCCAACCATCTGTAAATGTCTGTACCTCCTATATCACTGAGGCCAGGGTATCCCCCCACTCATTTTTCCAGTAATCACTGACACCAGTGTTGTCTGTCTTTATTCTATTTAACTTTTTCAAAATCGATCCGCTGCTCCCCGCTGAGCAGGGGGATGACAGGTCCATGTCTGCACACTGTGAAGAGACAGACCTGTCAGAGCCCAGCTCTTCTCTATGGGGAGATCGGATGAAAACAGACTACCTGCCCATTTTCATCTGATCCAATCCGCCAGATGGGTGGAAAATAGGGTCGCCATCCATCCTGGATTTCACTGACAGGATCAGATCGGATATAGACAAGTGTTAGCGGACATGTCACTGCTGACATCCACTGCCCCATAGGAATGAATGGAGGCTCCGGTCAGGTCGGCCTGAAAAACTGATAGGTGAACCTGATCGGAAAGCCTGTGTGAAAGGGGTCTTGAGTTTATGTGTCTGTGAGACTCTTGTTCATAGAACAGTTGTTAAGGAGTACAGGCATACCCCACTTTTAAGTACATAATAGGGTTTATTTACTAAAGCTGGAAAGTGCAAAATCAGGCTCACCAATCAATGAGCTTCCAGGTTTTATTATCCAAGCTTAATTGAAGAAGCCAAGGTTAGAAGCTCATTGGTTTCTATGCAGAAATTAGCCTGATTTTGCACTTTCCAGCTTTAGTAAATAAACCTCATTGTGTACTTAGAAGTGGGGTATGCCTGTATTTTGCAAGGACTGCACAGGTATATATACTTTAAGTAGCTCCTGGCCCTATTAACCAGTTGTATTTAGTACATGGCTCATTTTTATTGCAATGTAACCTCAGCCGTTAATAGTTAATTTCAGCTGGCTACTCTGTGTCATCCAATGAAGTATAAACAATAACACATTATCTGTTACATTTGGATTTTACTAGGTAGCGAAATGTATACTTCATTGGATGATACAGAGTAGCCGGCTGAAATTAACTATTAATCCTGTTGACCGAGTATGGAGGCGCCTCAGCCAGAGCACCGGTCTGACCACAAGAAACTGTGTTTTGAAGTCAAGCATGGATGATGTATCTTTCTTTAACCTCAGCCTTTCCTTCACGGCAGTGTTGGTATATTTTTTTCTTCAGGTGTTCTCTTTACTGCCAGCTCCCCTATTCTACTAAGCTATACTACACTGTGTACATGTGTGTATAAAATTATGCCTCTAAATACCTTCTTTCAGATCTTTTCTGGTCAGTCACATGACCTCCAGGCAACAGTCATGTGATCAACAGGAAAAGATTTGACAGAAAGTATTAGGAAGCATAATAATAATAATAATTTTATGCAAACATGTACACTGTGTAGCTTAGTAGAACAGAGGGGCTGGCAGTAATCTTTCTTTGACTTTACTGCCAGATACTAAAAGCGACTGGAGGACAGGGGAGGGGTAGGGGTAGGGAAGAGATCACTCACAGCCACACACGGTCAGGGCTGGCTTAGCCCTTCCTTCTCTGGGCTGGCTACTCAGCTGTCGGCTATTATCAGCTCTCATCTCTCTCCACAGTTACTCAGCTGTTCCTGATCCTGCTCGTTTGACCTGCCTACTTAAAGCTGTCCAGCTCACTTCATCTCTGCCTTCGCCTTGGTCACATCACAAGAAACCATATCCTGAGTTCCTGTTTAAAGACTAGCTTGCTTACATCCCTTTCTGGCTCCTTATCCTGCTTGCTGTTCCTTCACTTGGATCCCTGACTTATGGCCTATCTGATTACCCGATCTGGTTATTGAACTCTGGCCTGGCTGACTACTCACTCCGGTTACTGGACTCTGGCTTTAACTACGCTTACTCTATTTACCATTTTATTTTTTATTAATAAACAAGTGAGATTTAATTGTACTTCTGTCTCGGTCTGGTTCATGGTTTCTGACACAAACACACACACAGGAGTGGACAGGAAGTGAGGGAGGCAGAGAGGGGGGAGAGAGGAGAGCATGGAATGATGGAGACATGTAAACTGACCACACTTGATCACAAGGCAGATTACTTGTTGCAGATATTGTTAACTTTTACATACTGTATTGTTTATACTGTTTACATATTAAATATAGGACTGTCTGACATATTTAAGGTTGTCAGTAAAAAATGTGTTCTGTCAGTAAATGTATGTTATGTCAGTAAAATAAAGTCCTTGATGGTTGGTTAGCTTGCACCACGGTGGTCAGGCTTGGCTAAAGTCAGCACTCACAAGCAGGGCCAGAACCATATGATTGCTGACTAGATCAACTTCTGTGCTGATGTGCACACTTTCAGAAGTGAGGACTGTAAAGATGTCATAAAATATTTCTACATCTGGACCTCAGCTGTCAAATTTCTAATGTTTCCTTTAGACTAAATCCTGTGTTGTACTTTTGCAGCTTTGCAGCCCATTCTAGTACTTCAACGCTCAATAATATTTGTAGCTAATGTCTCAAGAAAAAACCTTTCTCAGCTCTCCCTCTTCTACAGCTATAGCAGCCTAACTAAGTGGCTTACATGCTGTCCAGCCACTGTACAATATTTTAGGCTATTGTCTTTCAAATAGTGCATTGCAATCTTTATTTTAGGTAAAATCTATTGTGTCTTTTCTTTTTATTTTGTGGCCTAACTGAGCTGCTTATATACTGTTCAACCACTAAACAATATTTGTGGCTATTGCAAAGCAATAATTAATAGCAATGTATATTTTAAGATAAATATTGCATTGTCTATTTCTATTTGTTTCCCCTCCATGTGGATATGTACTGACACTAGCTAATTTCTACCAAACGCATACCTGAAACCTATAGTGTGGATTTTTTGTTGTGCTTCTTGCCAATTTGTACAACGTTGAGGCTTTGGCTTTATTTATTTTTTCTATTGCTTCCCCAGTTTAGTCCTATTACAATTGGATAAATAATCAGGTATTGAAGCTAAAGCAAATCAAATTAAAATAACTCAGAATGGGTGCTTCTGCTGTATTTAAGCCAAACTAAACATACACGGTTTTCTTAATCAGAATGTTGTATGTTTTAACTCATTATTTACTCATTATTAACTCATCAGTATTAACTCCATGTTAATAAAAACAAGAAACAAAAATTCAAGGGTTGGTAAAACCTTTAAATGGTAATGTTGACATTATTCATACTCCATCATGATCAGTGGTGACTGGACAATATGTAGAAAAAAATAACAATCTTGACAAAGCATGAGCATCAAATGGGCACAATACACATGCAACAAACAGTTAATTGTTATGCCCCATACACACGGTCAGACATTCTGACCACAAAATCCATCTGATTTTTTTCTGACAGATTTTGGGGCAAACTTGTCTTGCATACACATGGTTGCACAAAGTTGTTGGAAAATCCGATTGTTCGGAAGGAGGTGACGTCAAACACATACGTCGAGAGTATAAACGGGCCAGTAGCCAATAGCTTTCATCTCTTAGTTTATTCTGAGCTTGCGTGGCACATTGTCCGTCAGAATTGTCTACATACGATTGGAATTTAAACAATCGGATTTTGCTGTCGGAAAATTTTAGATCCTGCTCTCAAACTTTGTGCGTCGGAAAATCCGACGGAAAAAGTCTGATAAAGCCCACACGCAATCGGATTTTCCAACAACATAATCCGATCTGACTTTTTCCATCGGAATTTCCGACCGTGTGTATGGGGCATTACAATATGTGAGCAACAAACAGGCAATTGTGACAATATATCTAATAACAAACAGGTGATCATGAAAATATGCAGACAGCAAATGCCAATCGAACATTATACAGCCAAAAATTATCCTTCCTTCCCTTCAAGCAAAAACTCTTACTTACCCCCAGCAAAAATCTGACTGTATGAGTGTGTATGATTTTTCAATTGTGTTGAGTTTCTCTTTAAAAATATGCATTTTTTGTAGGGAAAAAGAAATATAGAAATCCAGTAAGCAAGACAAAAGCAGAGCGATTCCATTTTTAACAGGAACGTCACGCTTTCTGCTATAGCAACTTCCATTTCTGATTTCTTCCACTATAGGCCCTTAACTGCAATCACGGCAGGAATTTCTAAAATGATGTTTCTTTGTTCCTGCCAAATTAGTTACAGTAGTCAGTGTGATTCAGCAATTTTGTGACTCATTCTGGGCAAGTCATGAAATATTTTGGTGACATTATTGGCATAATAAAACACTTCTTTTGATTGCATTACCGGCGGCTGTATGCTTTTAGCAAATTATTTGATAATGTGATGAGCACAGTGGTAGCCCAGAGCTGCTACAATATCTCTACATGACTCCTGTGCTTTCTCCAGAGGTCTCTGCTTTGTTCTGGCCCACAACTTTGCACTGCTATACAATTAGTTTTCTTAGTAAAAGTCCTGAGTTAACTATAGGCTTTGGACTACTTAGTTATTCTAGGTAAGTCTGTCATTAAAGGCAACCCTTGGGCTTTCAAAATGATATTTTGCATGCCAAGTATTGGAAGCAAAATATAAGGGTTTCTTTACTTTTTTTTTTATTAATGCAAGCTATTGTTAGCCACAAATTTACACAAAATGATGTTATATTTTACCACGTTTAACCTCCTCCCGCCCACACTATAGTCGAATGATGGCTACAACATGGGCTTTAACTGCTGGGAGGCCGTCATCTGTGATCACCGAGTCAAAGAGACTTGGCTGATCACAGATCCTGGCCCCTTACCTCATGATCAGCTGTCAGTCAATGACAGCTGATCAAGTGATGTAAACAGAAGATCGGTAATCGCTTTACTTTTTCCCTTCCGCTGTCAGCGTGCAGGGAAAAAAAAGCTGATCACCGGCTTCTGTCAGAGAGACATCGGTCCCTTACACAGAGAGCCGCAGCTGCCTCATCTGTGCCTACCAGTGCCACCTGCCAGTGCTACCTATCAGTACCCACCAATGCCACCTACCAGTGCCCACAGTGCCACCTATCTTTACTCAACAGTGCCACCTATCAATGCCCCCCAGTGCTGCCAATCAATGCCTGTCAGTGCTTCATTATCAGTGCCACTGATCAGTGCTGCCTATCAGTGTCACCTATTAGTGCCTAACAGTGTCCATCAGTGCAACCCATAAGTGATCATCAGCACCTTTCAGTGCCACCTATCGGTGCTCTTCAGTGCCACCTATCAGTGCCCTTCAGTGCTTCCCATTAGTGCCAACCATCAGTGCCCATCACTGCTACCCATCATTGCCACCTCTCAGTGCCACCTATCAGTGCCCATCAGTGCTGCCTTATCAGTGCCCATCAGTGCAGCCTATCAGTGGCCATCAGTGCATTCTATCAATGCCCATCAGTGCAGCCTCAACGCACATCAATGAATGAGAAAATTTTCCTGATTTCAAAATTGTATAACAAACGATGAAACTGTTTTTTGTTTTGTTTTTTAGCAAAAAATAGAAAACCCAGCAGTGATTAAATACCACCAAAAGAAAGCTTTATTTGTGTGGAAAAAAAAATGATACAAATTGAATTTGGGTACAATGTTGCATGACCGTGCAATTGTCATTCAAAGTGTGACAGCGCTAAAAGCTGAAAATTAGTCTGGGCAGGAAGCAGGTTTAAGTGCCCAGTAAGCAAGTGGTTAAAATGTTGTATTGATTTCCTTATATAAATGTTTCACATATATTAACTTACCAGGGCAATATTTACCATAAAGTAATTGCGGGCCAGAGCCTAGGAATGCAAATTAAGAGGACAACATATATAATTTGTGTTGACTTTTTCCATGTATTTTCTGCCTTGTTTGGAAACCTCTTAACACCTGCATCTAAATGCAGAATCAAAACTGAAAGCAGTATGGAACCAAAAGGCAAAAATGTAATATATTGCAGCCTGGCAATCATTAGATGTGGTGGCTGCATTTGTTTTCTTTTCTTAGGCTTTCCCTTCTGTTCTCTGGTGATCTGGCCGGTAACACACCTGTTGTATTAGAGTGCCCCCCACTCTGGATGAATTAGCACAGGGTAACCTTTGGACAGCAGCATTGTCAGTCTGAGGGTAAGGGACTGCTATGCCGCATACACACGACCGGACGTTTCGACGGAACGAATCTGCCAAACAATTCAATCGTGTGTGGGCTTCATCTAACCTTTTCTGTCTAAAAATCAGACGGACTGTATATTTAAAACATATTTCAAATCTTTCCCACTGACTCGAGTCCAGTCGAAAAATCCGTTCATCTGTATGCTAGTCCGACGGACGGAAACCAACACTGGGGCAGCTATTGGCTACTGGCTATGAACTTCCTTATTCTAGACCAGTCGTACGTCATCACGTTCGAATCCGTCAGACTTTGGTGTGCTTGTGTGTGGCCAAGTCTGTTCCTTCGGAAAGTCCGTCGGGAAGACCGTCGGACCTAGTCCGTCAAAGTCTGGTCGTATATTCCCCCCCCCCCCCCCACAAAATAGAGTCACCCTTTATATCTTTACACGTTTAACTGTGGATAGAGTAGGAAGTACAATAGTAACTGATAAAAAAAATCTCTCTAAAATAAGAGGATTGGCCTCTTTCACAGTTGTCACTAACTAGTTTTCTAATTGAAGATTTCCTCTCTATTCCTGTTCTGGTGTGAACTGAAATTTTTAGATTTTCCTTCAGTTTTACTCCTGGTTGCAAGTGGTCACCACTCACCAGGAAAATTGAGAGAGTGGGGTGAGGGAAACAAACAGCAATACGAATTTTATAGGGGGAGAACTCCTCGCCACTCTATCCAAAAAGACATACATCAAGAATAGTTGATTGCTGTCTGGCTTTTATTTTTAATGCAGAGCTTTCAATCTTCAAACAATCCCAATAGCGTTTCATCATCACCAGTGCTAACCACACAATGATAGACTCAATTCTTTCAATTTTTTTTTAATGCTATATACCAGAGGGACTGTGGTTTCTTCACTGTGCTTGAGAAATAAATCAAGGTTTAGCATTAGGACAGCATAGTTTTACAACAATCAAAACTCAAACAGGATGGGGAAAAGGGAAAACTGGCAGGATAAAATGCACATTTTTTGCAGGTAAAACAAACAATGTGCATTTACAGTCTTTTTTTTGTAGGAACCTGGAATGCATTGCACTCACAATCAGCAGATTGTGGGTTCAATGCAGGGTTCCGGCAGACAGTCAGTGTAAGCTGATAAGCTGCAGTGGCGGCTGATGGGTTCCTCTTTTTGGGGGGTGGCAAACAAATAACAACACCCCACCCCGGCAGTGCAGCGGCAATGAAACAGAACCCCCTCTGTGGGTGGTCTGGAACTTACCCGCTCGTGTGGCGGGGCTGTGGTGTCCTCTCTTAGAGTCTTAGAGGCAACGGCCACGATTGCTCCAGTGTCCGCTCCTCCAGCTTCTTCTACCGTGTGTCTCCTCTTCCGCCAAAGCACTAGGCATCCAATCCAGCCTGATGCTTTGGGCAATCGGGAAACGGGACTCACAGACCTGCCTCCTGATTGGCAGGGAGGAACTTTAATGTGATAATAGCAAAAATGTGCTTATTGTCACACAACTGAGTGGGCTCAGAGCTCAATGCTCTGCGCTGACCCTTTTTAGAAGCTTATTAGAGCCTCTGGCTCTAATCAGGTTCTTCAAAAAAAACACCCCGCCACATTGGAATCCATTGTCCAGCGCTACTAATAAGTGGATCAGGGGGCTGGACGCATGGATAGGGAAAGTTGCGCCCTTGAACAGGCCACCACTAGTAAACTGTCTGCTAGTACATCCTAAGGGCAGGCAGTTACGCAATGCAGGAAGAATCAGTGAACTACCTAGAGCGCTCAACAGTGTCCTGATAGCTCATTGAGAACTACAAGCCACCAAGCACAATGGATGCAGGTACTTGTACTTCATTAAAGTGGAAGTCCCCCAATTTTATTTATTTTTTTAAAGTTAGCAGCTACAAATACTGCAGCTGCTGACACTTACCTGTCCAGGGCACCCACGATGTCAACACCCAAGGCCAAACCGTCCATCGATCCTCGAATGCTGCCGCCGCCATCTTCGGTAAGGAATTCAGGAAATGAAGCCTTGTGGCTTCACTTCCCAGTTCCCTACTGCGCATGCGCGAGTCGCGCTGCGCAATTTGAATGGTCCCTTCTGTCTCTGGGATCCGTGTTTGTCCCAGCAGATGGCGCGGTGGGACGGGAAGAGGCGTAGACTCCCACGGGAGTCTATGCCCGGCAGTGGGTGATAATACCTGTCTTAGACAGATATCTGCACCCCCCCCCCCCCCTGAAAGATGCCAAATGTGACACCGGTTCCCAAAAAGCGGAGGTTCAACTTTTGTGTGACTCTCAGCTTTAATTCACAGAAGTCTGTGAATGAATGATGTGGCTGTGTGATCGGAGTCCCCCACGGCCCCACTCTTCAAATATTGACATCAAGTGCGAGGAGAAGATCCCTGGCTCGCTGTCACAGGAAGGGGGGAATTGGGGACCAGCTGCAGGAGAGGGAACATGTTACATGTTCTACCCTAAAAAAAAAATTCCCAAAAGTAAAATTATCCTTTAGGTAACATAAAACACAAGTAAACAGAAGGATTTTTCTCATTACTACATCTAATGTACTTCTGAATGTTTAATGTTGATTGAAATTCTTCTTTAAAGAACCTAATTATGGATGCAGTATGGACTTTATTATATAAATGAATGCTTCTTTGCAATCTGCAAACACAAAAATGCTGAAGTATATCCTGAGTACTCCAAAATAGCATTACTTCTTCACATTAGTATGCTGAATTTAAATTGTCCTCTTGACGAGAAGTAAAAAAACGGGCCTTGCGCAGCAGATCTCCAGAGCAGAAGAAATAATCAATGTGATGTTGAAGTGTCTGGAAAACTGCCAGTCATCCATATTCACGAAAGCATTGAGAGAGAAATTCTGTCTATCTACAACTGCCAACACGTCTTAAAGTTATTATGTACATGTTTACTCTAAGCAAATATCAATGGATTTCTACTTTTTCCCCCTTCAGATGAGTTATTTTGCATGAATAAAATATTCTATTAACATTATAATAACATTGGATGATGAAAACAGCACATTATGCCAAGTACTTTTTATTGGCTTCATCAAAATTGTTTACAAGTTTGGTTCTGAGAACCAGAGTATGATTTACCAGAACTTGCTACGCAAATGATGTAGAATTTTAGCATTCACTTGCCAAAACTAGACATTAAGTATTGCATACTAACAAGATGCCTTTTCAAAGAAAATTGTACAAAGAGGGATGTTGATTGAAATTGCTGACTTCTTGCTGAAAATGTTATTTACCTGGCTGTCACTTACAGCCACTGGTGCAAACATTTCCCCACGTCGCATCGCACTGCGCAACAATCGCAAGGCGTCCATGCGGTATGCTGTGAGTGTCAATGTTAGATTAACAACACCCCGCAATAGAACACCCATGTGATGTGATTCAAGTGTGGGGGGAGGGGAGGTCCTGCATCATTTTGGTGCGGATGCGATGCAATTTGGGCTATACAAAATGTATGGCTCAAACCGTACCACACAGGCATCGGATGTGATGTGCACAGGAATATGGGGCAATTCCTGTGTGAATCACATGCAGTGTTTTCTATGCATTAGTGTGAACCTAGGCTTAGGCTCAGTTCACATCTATGAGTTTTTTTTTTTTTTTGCTTTTCGCAGAAACGTACTACAGTCCATTTTACATGGTTTTCTATGGGACACGTTCACATCTATGCTTTTTTCAGCTGCTGCACTTTTGGAAAGGGTCAGGGACTTTTTTTAAAACAAAATGGTGTATTTTTGGTTCAATAGACTTTAATGGAGAAGTTTCAGAAAATCACGTAGTGAGTTTTTGCCATGACAAACTGTCCAAAAAAAAAAAAAAAGCATACAAGGTAATAAAATGCATCAACATTTTTTTTTAAAAACACGTGTGCAAAAACGGATCAAAAACAAACTGCATATTTGTGAATCATGCCTAAAGGCTCATTTCCAGTGCATTTTTAAACTACATCCAGGGTACATGCACAGTGTTTGCCATGTATTCCAAAGACCCAAGTTGACACAAGTGCAGTCAGTTCCAGTAATTTCAACAAAAGTACAACTTGTTGCATTTTTTTGATCCAGGATTCATTAAAACGCTTGTAAATGCACATGACTACAGAGAACAGAAATGGAAACTCACTGCAAAGTATAGGCAATAGGCAATACATTAAAAAGGCTACTAATAAAACCGGCCCAAGTTAAAATGACTATAAATAATTAAAATAGAGCTTTTAAAAAAATTAAAAATGAAGGAACGCTATCATTTAAATGTTACAAAGAATATAACAGAATATGTAAAAAGGAAATCAAGGACGCAAACATTCAAAATGAATGACAGATTGCAAAAAATAGTAGGACAAACCCCAAAAATATTTAAAAAGGGATCAAAGTTTTTACCAAGTAACCTGTCAGTTTAACCTCTATAGTCAGGAAGATACTGGAGAGTTTAATAGAAGACCACATAGATGAGTTCTTGCTGGAAAAAAAGATTGTAAGCAACAGACAGCATGAATTCACGAAAGACGGAAGTTGCCAAACAAACCTGATTTCTTTTTATGAGGAGGTAAGTAAAACCTTGGACAGGGGGTGGCTGTGGACGTGGTATACTTGGATTTTGCAAAGCGTTTGACACAGTTCCCCACACACAACTAATGTGTAAGGTAAAGTCTACAGGCTTGGAAAGATCAATTTGTAAATGGATAGAGAAAATGGATAGTCTAATGCCGCGTACACACGATCGGAATTCTCGTCGGAAAAAGCTCTGATGGTTTTCCTGACAGAATTCTGACGGAATTCGGCTCAAGCTGTCTTGCCTATACACGGTCACATCAAATTCCGATCATTTATAACGCGGTGACGTACAACACGTACGACATGACTAGAAAAAGGAAGTTCAATAGTCAGTAGCCAATAACTTCTGTCTCATAGTTGAATCTGAGCATGCGTGATTTTTGGCATGGCGGAATTGCATACACACGATCGTAATTACCGATAGAAAGTTTTTCCGTCTGGAAAATTGAGAACATGCTATCAATTTTTGGCTGGCGGAAATTCGGACAGCTAAATTCCGATGGAGCATACACACGGTGCATTTTCCGATGAAAAGCTCTCATCCTTCTTTTTCTGGCCAGAATTCCGACTGTGTGTACGCGGCATAAGGTTATTAGTGGTGTACCCCAAGATTCAGTGTTGGGACCCTTCCTTTTAGATATCTTTATAAATTATATAGAGTCTGGGATTAAAAGTATTTCTGTCTTTGCAGATGACACTAAACTATGGAGTGGAATAATGTCTTTACAGGATGTCTCCAATTTACAAGCCAACTTCAATGCACTGTCTAATTGGGCAATTAAGTGAAAAATTTGGTTTACTGTTATTAAATGTAAAGTTATGGACTTGGGGGCTAAGAATATGCATGCATCATACATACTAGGGGGAGACCAACTGGGGGAATCCATAGTGGAGAAGGATCTGGGGGTTTTGGTAGATCATAACCTCAATAATAGCATGCAAAGCCAAGCTTCGTTTTCCAAAGTGAGCAAAATCCTTTCTTGTATTAAGAGAGGTATGGACTGCAGAGAGAGATATTATTTTGCCCCTGTACAAGTCATTAGTAAGACCTCATCTGGAATATGCAGTTTGAGCACCAGTTCTCAAAAAGGATATCAGGGGAACTGGAGAAAGTGCAGAGAAGGGCAACTAAACTAATATGAGGAATGGAGGAGCTCAGCTATGAGGAAAGATTAGAGGAACTGAATCTATTTCCTCTTGAGAAGAGGAGATTAACCCCCCTGACAGTATTCTTGAGTCCAGCTCGGGGTTAAAATTTTGTACCATTAGCAGTGACCCCGAGCCAGACTCGGAACCACATCACTGGATCCAGGAAGAGCTTACTTACCTTGTCCCCTGGATCCAGCGATCCCCCCCCGCTGTACGAACGAGCCGTGCTACGCTCGATCTATCACATCGCCGAGCTCCATTCCCTGCGAGCGTTGAGATGCACGGGGACGGAGAACGGTGCCAAATTCAAAAAGTAAAACACACACATTACATACACTATAATGTAATCTTACAGATTACATTGCTGTATGTAAATATTTCACATCCCCTTTGTCCCTAGTGGTTTCTCCAGTGTCCTGCATGCAGTTTTATATTATAAAAACTGTTCTTTGTGCCTGGAAACTGGAGATTGTCCATAGCAACCAAAACTGTCCCTTTACATCAAAAATGGTTTTAGATCAGCTAGAAAACAGCGATAATAAATTGGAATCACTCGCAGAATTGAGCAATATTGATTTGTGGGGAGATCCGTCATTAAATACTGAAAAGTAATGACAGTGACAATTCTGCAACTAAGCAAATTTCAGTGTTTTTGATTTGATTACATTATTGAATATTTTTTATTATTGTTAGATTAGTATTTGGTATAATTATTTATAGTTATTTATTATATTATAATTTATAATTTCACTTTTGAAACTTTATCATACCCGGGATGTCTACGAGACTCTGGTTTGAACAGATTTAAGTGAGTTATTCCTAAGAATTACAGGACTACAATATAAAACGCCAAATTTTCATGCAAAATAACTGTACCGCTTTCAGCACCTAAGATCCAAAATAATCATACCGCCAGGGGGGTTAAGGGGGGATATCATCAACATGTAAAAATATATAAGTGGTCCATATCGTGAACATGGTGTTGAGTTATTCCCTTTAAGGTTATCACAGAGGACAAGCGGGCACGTTTTACGTCTAGAGAAAAAAAGATTTCACCTCCAAATACAGAAAGGTTTCTTCACAATAAGAGCTGTGAAAATAGACTTCCTCCAGAGGTGGTTTCCAGCCAGCTCAGTAGATTGCTTTGAAAAAGGCCTGGATTCTTTCCTAAATGTACATAATGTAACTTTTAGGAAAGACATTTATAGGTTAAGTTGATCCAGGGAAAATCCAATTGGCTCTTGGGGATCAAGGAGGAATCTTTTGGCCTGCTGTACCAATTTTGGAGCATGCTTTGTTGGGGTTTTTCCCCTTCCTCTAGACTAGTGATGGCGAACCCTGGCTCCCCAGATGGTTTAAAACGACTATTTCCCATGATGCTCATGGACTCTGCAGTGTAGTTGAGCATCATGGGAAATGTATTTCTAACCTTTTACCAAAAAGCTGCGCTATAATAATCAACCCAAAGACGGTTGAAAATACTTGTGAATATAAAAAATTATTAGTCCTTTCTCCACAAATAAATTATGAATAAAAAAAAAATGAATTGTGAATATATATAATAAATTTGTACACCACTATATTGCACAAATTTAACGTTTAGTCCATCTCCATAAAAGTGTATATATAGTCCTTATAATCTCCACCGTGCTCAGACCACACTTCACCAATGAAAAAATGTCACAAAGAAAAAAAGGATCTTCCACCACCAAAATCACTGCCGCTTACCAGCTGCTCTGATCCCATATGTGAGATCAGATATCGCCAAATAGCTTGTCACTCGATCAGGGATTGGACTGCATGGAGTTCTTAGACTGCATGGAGGGTGTATCCTTTTAAAATGCTCAGCTCTGCTAATAGTATACTCCTACGGCCACACCGCTCATTTCCCACCGTGTTAATAAAGTAAAGGAACCACCATAGCGTAATATTGCCAGAGTATTTAATAAAAAGATATAAAATTACACTTACATAGCACATGTATCAAAAGAGCATCCATAAAAACATCCAGCCGGCCGGCTTCTATGTCGCTGCCCTTCGCTTCCGGGATCAGCGCAGTTTAGCGGTGACATCAGCACGCCGCTCCCACCTTTGTCAGTCATTTTGTTTGCTTTGTAGACAGCGCTGTATCACCATACTCCTTTTTGTTTGCAAATGTATTTCTAAAACATCTGGGGTGCCAAGGTTTGCCATCACTGCTCTAGATCAACTGTGGGTGAAGGATTGTGTATATGGAATTGGTATTTCTTTGGGTTAAACTAGATGGACTTGTGTATTTTTTCAACTTGACTAACTATATAACTATGTAATTATGTAAGAATGCACATAGTCCTAATGAAAATAAAGATTTTTCAAGTGTCAAAATAAAAAAAAATAAAAAAGGGGGAAAAATACACAGGACTGCTTGAAAACGCATCAAAACTGCATCAACAATGCGGGTAAAAAAACGTAACCAGAACACTGAAATTGTAGTGTGAACAAGCCCCTACTTTCCCCACTTTTGGTCTTTTGCCCCTTACTGTATTCCCGTACACCTGACACATTATATGCAGAGGTCTTGGGCTGATTTAGGAAATGAGAATTATCATAAGAATAATCTGTTCAATTATCCAATCATCTGAGAAACATCTGCACATGATTGGGTATTCAAAATGAAAATGAGTTTCCTTTGCACATGACTGGATCGCTAAAGTGAATAGTCAAACACATTTTTTTGAATGAAGATTCTCAACTCTTTTAGTCAATCACCCCCTATGTCTTGGAATCCTATAAATATTTTAATAAATGGTGGACTGGTCCAATTCTGGATGGGCATTTTATGAAAAAAAAAGTCCTTAATATTTTATCTGTGAAACAGTCTGAATAAAAATGATCAAGATGAGGTCTGAGTATGGCCAATTCATGAAAAAAAATTGATAGAAAGCCTTGCTTCTACACACATTTTCTGTTGTGAATATCACCTAAACGTTCTCAGTTTAGGAGCTATTAGGAGTGCATGCAGCTACTGACATAATCGATACATGCGCTCTGAAGGTTCAGCTTACAGTGCCGACCCTTCAGAGCCCATGCTGGAAAAGGCAGATGACATCATCGCGGCTCCGGCCAATCACATAGCCGGAGCTCACAAACACGGAAGACAGACAGGGGGAACATGTTAGCCCTCTCATTGGTGACTTTACAACCCTAAAGGGCTTTGTTCCAAGGTAAGTATTTCATAAAGCGATGCATACTAGCACATTATGCCATTGTCTTGCAGGTTTTTTTTTAACATTGACGGTTTACAACCGCTTTCATACAAACTAGGGATGAGCCGAACATCCCCCCATTTGGTTCGCACCAGAACATACCGAACAGGCAAAAAATTCAGAAGAACATGCGAACACCGTTAAAGTCTATGGGACACAAACATGAAAAATCAAAAGTGCTAATTTTAAAGGCTTTATATCCTGCCCCAGGGGACATGTATCAATGCAAACTTTTTTTTAAAAAAACATCAGTTTTTTCGGGAGCAGTGATTTTTTTTTAATGCTTAAAGTAAAACAATAAAAATTAAATATTCCTTTAAATATTGTGCCTGGGGGGTGTCCATAGTATACCTGTTCTTATGCCTGTTCTTATATAGCCCCCATGCTCTTATATAGGGCATGTGGCCTGGTAAGATTTAGGAGGGGGCGCTCTCTCGTCCCTAATTGAAACGTTTATTGAAAACAGTTACTATTGGAGAGTTCCATATACAAAATATGAATCAACAACTTTCATAGGATGGATTGACACTATATCAATTATCTATTAAAAAACACAATCCAGATTGTAGCCCTTTTAAGTCAATTAAACACGTCTGTCAGTCCTACAGGGACTATGAAACCCTGTTGATAGAATATATTTGTAAGTAAGCTCTTTAGGTGGTCTCGATAGTAGGTATAGAAAGCTGGAAAAGGTATGTGCAGCAGCCAAGTAATAAAGGAGGTCTGCAAGGCAGAGAATGCAATACTAAGCAGCAATTAGTTATGCAAGTCAATTAAAAAAGCAAGCTTTGTGAAAATTCTTGGAGTGGAAGCCATCAGAACTTGAATAAACAATGCAGTGTTATAAATGAAGTGTCAAACACCTTTAAATGTTGGCTTGGTACAGCCGTGTATATTAAATAGGAGTTCCAGCTTGGGGAAAAAATAAAAATAAAAGTCAGCTACAAATACTGTAGCTGCTGACTTTTAGTATAAGAACACGTAACTGTTCAGGGATCCCATGGTGTCGGCACCCCAAGCTGATCTATCCATCAACTCTGGGTGCAGGCGCCAGCATACTCCCCAAGGGAAACAGGAATTGAAGCCTTGCAGCTTCACAGCCTGTTTCCTACTGCGAATGTGTGACTAGTGCTGCACTTTCTGAATGGTCCAGCTGTCTTCTGGGACCTGTGTTTCTCCCAGAAGGCAGCATGAAGGAAGGAAGAGGGGCTGAAAATTACTTAGACCATTGCACAATGATTGCGATCTTACCCGGAAGTGGGAGCGGGTACCTGGTTTTCACAGGTATCCGCTCCCCCTCCACCCCGAAAGGTGCCAAATGTGGCAGTGGCGGGGGGGAGTAAATAAGTGGAGCTTCCCCTTTTGGGTGGAGCTCCGCTTTAAGTATTGAATCGGATTCCACTGTCATTACCATGAAAAGCTATCAGCATTGTCTGTCACTGCTGTCAATCAGCGTCTGGTCACACCTATTCCTGCTCACTTTCAGTATTGGCAGCAGTATTGGCAGCACTGCCTCTGTAGATTAATTACTTTAACACCAGGCCAATTTTGACACTTCTCACATGTATACATATGTAAAAATCTACATTTTCTTGCTAGTAAATTACTTAGAACCCCAAACATTATATATTGTTTAAGATGAGGAACTAGAGAATAAAATGTTGGGTGTTGCAATTTTTTCTGTCACACGGTATTTGGATGGTGGTTTTTCAAATGCATTTTTTTGGAAAAGATAAACTTTTGAGAATTTTTTTCACACAAATAGAACTTTCTTTTGGGGGTATTTGATCACCTCTGTGGTTTTTATTTTTTGAGCTATAAACAAAAAAAGACTGACAATTAAAAACAAAACAAAACAATATTTTAAACATTTTGCTATAATAAATTTCCAAAAAAATGTAAAAAAGAAACAAATTTATTCATCAGTTTTTAGGCCAATATGTATTCTTTTAGATATTTTTATAAAAAAAAAAAAACAAAGACGCAATAAGCATATATTGATTAGTTTGTGCAAAAGTTAAAGTGTCTCAAAATAGTGAATAGATTTATGGCATTTGTATTATTATTTATATTTTTACTAGTAATGGCGGTGATCTGCGATTTTCAGCGGGACTGGGACATTGCGATGGAAAAATCGGACACTTTTGACACTAAAAATAGCAACTGATTACTGTATAAATGTCAATGGCAGGGAAGGGTTTACCACTAGGGGGCGATCAAGGGGTTACGTTTTCCCTAGGGAGGTGTTTCTAACTGTGTGGGCAGTGTACTGGTAGGGAATAGGGAGAGGTCGCTGTTCCTGATCACTAGGAACAGCAGATCTCTACTTCCCTGAAAGAACGAGGATCTGTCTGTTTATATTTACAGCTCCCCATTCTGTTTCTCTCAGGATTGATCGCAGGTTGCTGGTAGACATCACGGGCGGGACTACAGTATGTGTATCAACTTTGATGTTCTGTGGCGCGTGCGCACCCCCTATACTCCTTAAAGTGGCCATCGTACAGCTATGCAAAATTGCGCAGGAGAGCCAACCTGCCGCTGTATAATGATGGCAGCTGGTTGGCAAGTAGTTAAAAATTGGGCACCCTCATGAACGAGCACCAAACTACTATACTAAAAAATCTCCATAGGCGTCACTTTATAAGCCTTTACAGGTTACCAGTTTAGACTTACACAGGAGGTCTAGTACTAGAATTATTGCGCTCGCTATAACTTTTGCAGAGATAACTCACATGTGGGGAACAAATGAAGAATCTGGTTCGGTCAGGGAAGGTACAGCAAGATTTTTGTTTACTTTACAAGGCTTGTGCATCACAAACCAATGGTATTCGTTTAGAGTGTCATTCAGAAGCCTTTAATTGTACTTTAATCTGATACAGTACCAAATGTGATGATTGCAAGCACAGAAAAGCAATGCATCCACAGATTATACGATTGCTTCCTCAGCATACCTTACAGGGTTAATGTCTCTGTATTGTGTGTGATGATGCCTGGGTTCTGCCCACATACTGGAGCTTCGGGTAAAGGAGGAAAGTGCTGGAGCCGGCTTGACTGAGGTCTAAGGTAAGTGATAGGACCTCTTCCCTTATCATAAACAATATTAAAGTGGTATTAAATCTAAAATCAAAAATTTTATAAATTGAAGCTTACCAGTCATTAGATGTGGTGACTGCATTAGGTTTATTTTCTTTTTTAGACCCTTTCCCTCTTTTTTTTCACCTAGCAATCTGGCCAGTAACACACCCCCTGTATTAGAGAGACACCACTCTGGATGAAGAAGTGGGGGGGAACCTTTGGACAGCAGCATTGTTAGTCTGGGGTGAGGAAATTATTAGATGCACTAGCAGATTTACATACACTAACACATTGAAGTCAAATTTCAGCTTACACTACAGTTACATGAGCAGTTACAGCAACAGCTTTTTTTTTTCTATTAGGATACAAGTGTTACATAAATAAATAAAAGTTGATCATTGTAAGCACCCCTGTCAGTGGTAAATGGTTTGCCCCAACACTCTAACTGCTACATTTGCATCAGAGCTTCTTCTTTTGAAAAACAACAAACTTACTGGCTGGATCACCAGGTGAAAATAAAAGAAAGAAAGCCCATAAAAAAGAAACCTAATGCAGCCATCACATCTAAGAATTGGTAAACTGCAATATAATAAATGTTTGCTTTGCTTTTGGGTTGAATAGCTTTTAATTTTTTCATTTTCCTGGAGCTGGGCTTGAATCAATAAGACATCACAAAGCAACCCACCACTTGTTAAACTAGCAAAGATCAGGAACTTAAAACCTTAACACCTTGCAGGAGCGGTTTGTTAATTGCTAGTTATCAGGTGACTCTGTTTATCCATTCCTTTGGCTGAAGCTGGAAACAAGGTTATACTTTGATAGCTTACTTGCCAAATGCCATATGGTTTAGATCACTATCCCAGGACTTGGGTGAAATGTAGAAGTCAATTATAGCCTGTTTTAGCAATTATAGCATGGGTTTTAACAGAGTGGATGCTAACCTCTTTATAAAGTGTGGTGTTTAGGATTGAAGGCATAGTTTGACCGTGAGTGACCCAGACTGTGGATTTTTAAGTGAAAGATATGTCAAATTTTCATATCTGGTTCTGGCACAGAACCATCAATGGCATTCACTTGGAGCACCAATCAATAAAAGGTCCAGTAGTGTGCGGAGTGTGCCCTCTATTTGATTCTTGATAGGGTTGCTATGTGATATTGTTGCTGTTAGATCAATAGGACAGCCAAACTGAGGACATGTCTTATAAAGTGTGGATATGTTGGTTGCAGTGGACTACAATATAGATATGAGATTGGAGACTGAACCTTGAAAAGTGTGCCTGTATGTGCCCAAAATATGGCACTGTGCATGCTTTCTAAGAACTACACAAAATGCATAAATAAATCAATAAAATGTAAATATAAAAATGTATTTTATTCACAGATGTATCTGTTAAAGGAACTGATGTATTTAAAGTGGTTGTAAACCCTTACAGACCACTTTGACCTACAGGTAAGCCTAGATTAAGGCTTACCTGTAGGTCCAAGAAATATCTCCTAAACCTACACGGTTTAGGAGATATTTGCAAAAAGACAGGCACCGCCGTCTACAGCGCATGCGCCATAGACATCGGTGCGCAGGCGCACTGAGCATGCCGCTGCTATTGGCGATATGCCATTAGTGCAAGTGCGGGAGTGACGTCATTGAGGTTCCGGCCAATCACAGTGCCGGAGCCACGATACCCAAAAAGAAGATGGACCCTCCGTGGAAGAGGGGACAGCGATGACATCACTGGCTCCTGTGTCAGGTAAGTGACACATAATGGGCTACTATGCGATGCATAGTAGACCATTATGCTTTGCCTTTGCAGGGAAACAAAGAGGAAGTAAACCCATCAGGGTTTACTTCCTCTTTAAATGAATGCAAAAGTAGATGCCAGGAGCTTTGTGATATCTAGGAATATATACATTTTTATGCTTCTTAACTGCAATACAAATCTTTTTGATCAATTCCAATCTCATGTTTGCGTTTTAGAAGAAACACCAAAAAATGTAGCTTCTCTTCCCGAGGCATGAACGTGGGTGTTACTCTTGCAGTCTAGCTACTTCTATGTAGACCTCTAAGAGCTTCACTTTCTAAGCAGCCTATCAATGCTCAACAGAAATCAGTCTTTTGATCAATGTCTGTCAAAGGGACATGTTGGAAATGTTTCCTTGATCAGCAGTCAAAGACTGACAACAGCCCCTTTGCTGACAGGGGGGATTCCTCCATCATTTGCGTGGATGGTGGAATCAGCCCACTGACTGAACGAGAAACAACTAACAGTGTATGGTCAGCTGTGGTCACCCACTGGAACAGTGGTGGTCAACTTGCTTGATATAGGAGCCTAATTTCATGTTACTGACACCACCTTAGGCCCTATTCTCCTCTATGGGCAGTTGGATGTAAACAAATTTGTGTCCATTTACACCTGGCTACCTCCAATCTGGCAAAAACAAACAGAAGGGGACCAGCTTCCCTTCGCCTGCCCGGATTGGGTCAGAGGGTAGTTGGGTATAAGTGGACGGTTAGAACGTTTATATCTGACTTCCCCTAGTGCAGAGTGGATTGTGTCCGTGTCCACTCTGCATAAGAGAAGAAGACACAGATCTGTCATCTGGCCACTCCACTTAGCTCAGCAGGGGACCCCCTGCTAAGAAAAAAACAGATCCGACCCATGTGACAGGGCCAAAGGGCCACACATAGTATTGATTGAATGCATTGCTTCATAAAGCTATCACACATGCAACAAGAGATGGTCAGAGGCTATCGGCATGCAACACGTGATAGATAGTCAGAGATTGTGAACATAATATAGGAGTTGTTGGAGACCAGAGACATGCATCAGAAGGCAAGAGAAACTGGAAAAATGTTACATTAGACTGTCTTTGCTATAACAGCTCTTTTACAAATCAATGTTTCCACATTCAGAGAAAAAATAAACAAAAAAAGAGAAAACAGCACAAAAAAAAAAAAAGATAAATGAAAGAAACAAAACAAAGCACCCAGCCTGAATAATAAAAAAAAATCATTTATTTGCTTGAGAAAGCAACAAAACACTTAGGTGTTGCTTTACTAAAACTGGAGAGTAAAAAATCTGCAACTCTGAATAGAAACCAATCAGCTTCCAGGTTTTATTGTCAAAGCTTAATTGACAAAGCTGAAGTTAGGAGCTGATTGGCCACCATGCACAGCTGCACCAGATTTTGCACTCTCCAGTTTTAGTAAATCAGCCCCGGACTTCTGTCTGCAGGGACCCCAGGGATTGCACAATTGAAAAATAAGGAATTCATGTTACACTAATCAAAATAATCACATTATAAAACTTTTTGTGCATTAACTTTAACCGACCCAGCAGTAATAATACAGCTCAAAATGCCTGGGCCTACTTCCCTTTGCAAAAGAGCCGCTAATAGTAAAATGTAGCTGTAAAGAAAAAGTTTTGATTTATACTTAACTTACCCTGTATTCTGCATCACTGGAAGTGACTTCTCCATCCTGGGAAGATTCCTGAGGAATACAGAAGAGGCGAAATTTCATCAGAAAATAATCAAGTCCATTACAAGAGCATCTTGCTCTGTATTCCCCAGGATCTTGCCAGAAGGAGTGTGGGATCATCCTCTCCTTGGTGCTAAAGGAAGAAGACAGGGTTGAGGTAAGTGTAATCCCTAACTTTTTTCTTGGTAGGTCCACTTTGGGACCTTTTCATCAAACTTCTCTCAGTTTCTCTAATTTCTCACCAGTTCTTACAAGTTCGATATGAGAAGTTATTATGTAAGTTAAGAAAAAGAGAACAAAAGTTAAAGGTGTTGAAACATGTCTTGAAAAAGTTTATGCAGAATTTAGGGCAGAATAAATTATCAGAACAATTTTCACTGAAAGCCTAAACAGAAAGTGTTTATAAAACAGGCAGAGCTTACCTACATTATATACAGCAATATACTATTTTCACCCTTGTACAATTACGTTACATGAACAATGGTAAAATATCAATTATGGCCTTTTATAAATAGGCCTCTTATCTTAAACGCAACTATCAATCAAGCCATCTATCTCCCCTGCAGTCCAGTAGTTGTATGTCCCATTTCCCAGTAGGTCTAAGACAAGTACCTGAAATTAACTCTGGTGCTAACATTTCTGGCTTCTTGCTCCTTGTTGCCACTTCGTATCCGCTTGACTGCTTTACAATTTTATTGTTCATTGTTCCTTGTTAAAATAAAAAATGTTATCAAGTTAAATTCAGGCTTGTAATTTAGATGCTTGATGAATTAGGTTGGCATTCCAGTAGCTTCTCCAAAGAATTGATTGCTCCTTTGTTTGCTGGGAATTATATATGCAAGTGGCAAAGTCCCCCGTTGATCTTTCTAATATTTAAATTCTAATATATAAATAGTTCCCACCTGCTGGTGGAAAGACATTTTCACGGGCATAAATGCCTGAAATATTTTATTAGCTTACAGCTAGGAACATACAGAAGCAACATTCATTTAATGTGCTATCTTCTTGGTGGCAATTTGACCCCATGTTATCTATACATTTGTCTATAGTTAAATAAGAACCCCATTAAATGTTTTCCATGCTGTATGCCTAAAATAGCATTTTTATAACGTATATCCATTTTCTGAAATTAGTTCTTCATTAAATTTAAGCTGTAATAATTCTGAGTCAGTGTTATTTACTTTTTTAGGTTGTTTTTTAACCACTACAATACTGGGCTCTTTCGCCTCCTTCCTTCCCAGACCAATTTTCAGCTTTCAGCGCTATCCCACCTTCATTGACAATTGACAAAATGTATTCTGTTACATGTTTTTGGTAAAAAAATTTCAGTTAAGTATATAATAATTGGTTCGTGTGATCACAGACACATGTACGCAAATGATCATGTACAGATGTACGCAGGTGATCATGGACATATGTGTGCTGATGTGGTTTTAGTGGGACATATGTGGGGGACGGGTTTTTATTATTTGCGTACATGTGTTTTTGGGATATGTGTTTTGGGGACATTTGTGTTTTACACTGTGTGTAGACTGGTGATCAGTGAGTAAAAAGCTGTAAAAAACAGCTGATACCCAGTGATCACCAACCGGTTGCAGCGATCCCCTCTCCTCTCCTCACCGACAACTTCTGTGTGAGGAGAGGAGAGCCGATTGCCTAGCAACCAGCTTTGTGTTTACATCACATGATGGCTGTGATTGGACACAGCCGTCATGTGATCAGGAGGGCCAATCACTGTGCCCTCCTGCTGATCGAAGATACGCAGTGTCCGGGTGACACGAGCTCATCGGAATTACGCTGCTGTGCGTGCCCGTGTGCGATCCCCCCTTCTGCGGGACATTGCTGAACGTCCACTAAGAAGGAGAGAGCCCACACCCGGCCGTTTATGTACATTAGCCGGGTGGGAAGTGGTTAAACTAATGATATATCTATATATTTTATGTAAGTCACTCTTCACTTCACGTCACTTTCTTTGTCTTTTAACCTTTCATCTTCATGCAACTGAGGCTATGAGCTGTTTAGAGAGGAGGGTGTCTGCAATCAGTCAATCTGCTGGAGTTTGAAATGGGGTAAGTATTTCTCTATATTCTGTCATGTACACTAGCAGCTCCCAAAACTTGAGTTTAGGAGTTTTTGGTGTTTTTTTGCCAAAGCTCCTAAACCAAACTCCTTAAAATGCTATGTGTCAATGTACATATAGGCTTTTAGCAGAGATTAGGAGCTGCTGCGGTTAGTGGAGGTTCATCCTCCCTCAACCTCTCTCTCCTGAACTTGGAACAATAGTGTTCAGGATAGGATTGTTTTGACCGCCAGCCGCAGGAAAACACAAGGTGTGGCAAAATTGAGGCATGGTTTTGCAGCATCTTGCGTTTTCCCACAGCCATGTTAAATGAGGGCCAAGTGTACATGAAGCCTAAGGGGTCATGCTGAAAGGACATTTTTTGGTTGTGCTTTAACACTGTGGTCATTAACCCTGTCCTCAGGGCCCACTAATAGGCCAGGTTTTATGTATTACCTTGGGGAGAAGCAGAATAGAATACTGCAATCACTAAGCAGCAAATGATATCACCTGTCATGTATTTCAGTTATCTTGCAAATCTGGTCTGTTAGTGGTCCCTGAGGACAGAGTTGATGACCACTGCTTTAACACATAGAATACCCTTGACTTTTGAATTTCAAAGCACTATGGGTTGCCATAATAAGGCACATTTTCCCTTTCACACAGTCTGAGGTTGATTTACTAAAGGAGTTTGTTAACCTAAGAAAAGTGTATGTTCACTTTGCAAATTGAATGTTAGAATATAATAAGGTGAATTTGTGATTACTTTAACGTTGTTTTCCAGCTTTACTTTCACTTTACCTAGTTCATTTGGGTCAAGCTCCCCAAGTAAACTATTTCCTACACTAACAGGTACACCTGCTAGACACACTGTATAAACTGAATGTAGCCTCAGCTACATACAGTACAAAGCCTTGTACTCCAGTACATACAACCTTAAAATGCTTAGCCACTGATTCTCATTCATCAGCAGTTTTGTCAGCCTGCTATGTGTGCTTCGTTAGTTGATTGTTAGTGAATACGGTAAAGTTGTGTTTTGTTTTCAATACCCAATCACATGTAAGGGAAATTTAGAAAAAGTTTTTTTCTAGCACTTGCCTGGACATTTAAAGCTGGTCTCAAGCTTTCACTTTAATACATTTTGGGTCAAGCTGGCCCAAACAAACTATTTACCACAAGTGTGCCTATTGGGCACGCTGTGTAAACGGTATGTAGCCTCAGGTACATGCAGTATGCAGCCTTGTATTACTGCTATGAGAGGAGACCTTCTCGCCTCATACCTGGAACAAAATGTTGTTGGGCTGAGTAGAGTTTAGCCATTCACAGGCAGCTTTGTATTCTGTGAATGAATACAAATTTTCGTCTGATTGGCTGAGGCAGAGAGCTGGGCACGGGAAGTCACAATCTCTGACTCAGCCAATCAGAGGAAGCTTTTTATTCATTCACAGAATACAAAGCTGCCTATTAATGGGAGAGCACTGATAAGCCCAATTCTATTTTGTTCTGGGTGTGAGACGGGAATGCCTTAGAGCCAGAACATAAGGCTGTATACTGTATGTACCTGAGGCTGAGACTTCCTTTGCTCCATTCATTAGCACTGGCATAACCTGTCCTCCTGAAACTTGCTAAGCATTAAATCACAGCCCATTTTTGTTTGGTATCTGTTCACCTTATTTAATTTAAAGTGATACTAAACACGCACTGTTTAATTTACATTATCCCTTCTCTTTGTCTTTATTATTTTAATAAAATAAAATAAAAAAAACCTAAAAAATTCTCAGTACCTTCTTTCTTAATCAGTGTGCAACTGTCATATGACTCAGCTCTTTCCAGCCTGTCTGTAAGGACATAGCGGGAAAAGTAGTTTCTAGCTGGTCAAATGTTCAAAATAAAAAATAACAGCCTTTGGAATACAGAGTAAAAATAAATAATGAATATTAATAAACTGTTTTAAATTGTCATACAATTGAAATCAAATATTTATTATTTTTTAGCAATAACATGGTGTGGACAAATTTCTGCCAGTGTGTCACACTCCTTTTAGCATGTGTCTTAGAATTACAGGGAGGCAAAGCCTCCATCAATCGAGATGTATTATCCTACCCCCCATTGTGTTTAGGTGGTTAGTGGGTTTGGAGGAGAAGGGAGGGAGTGGTTGTCATTTACCACTCTGTATATGCCTGCATGTGTGGGTCTATAGTCACATGAGCTGCTCAGATGTGAAAGGGCAGAAATGCTCAGCATAGAAACTCACTGACAACTGAGCATGTACACTAGCTGCCAACACTGCTTCACAAAATCCCCAACTGCAGTGGGAGCATGGGCAGGGGAGAGGGAAAAAGAACAGCAGGATCAACCAGGTTTTTTGCAAAATACAGAAAACAAATCCCATAGTGACTGAGTGAGTATGAACAGCATATATTATAGCATTTATTGATAGTTTTTAATGATGTGGGTTTAATGATACTTTAACTACATTTAATATTCTTAAGACCTGATGAAGTGGGAGTAAGTTTGGCCCACAAAATGTGTTAGCTCTGTTAGGCTATGAATAAGTTTTATCATTAAATTACCCTGGACTTGTGGACATTTGTTTGGCACTCTCATTGAATTGTACAGTATGTGTGAAAATACAATGTCCCATCAGGGAGGGATTCCTCCATTCACCCTGTTTGTTGAACAAAAATAAAATAAAAACTACCCATCTACAATAAGCTTTAGCCTGCAAAAGGAAGAGCTGTTACTGGCAAGAGCTCCAGGTAAGAAAATGTGTTATAGATTAAAAATAAAATCTATATATATTTTTAAGAATACTTTATGCAGTGAGACCTGAAACATCATGTCTGGGTTTACATACACTAATGAGTCTCTTTGTGAAGACCAGTATCAATAATTGCCTTTCTTTTTTACATACTTCTCTGTACTATATTTTTTCAGTTTACAATTGATAGAAAATGAAAAATGTGATGTCAAGAAAAATGAAAAAAATAATAATAATGGGGAAACAAACTTATGAAAGGAGTGCCAAATAGGCTTCAGCTTTGGTGTGGTGTAAATTAGCATTGACAATTTATGATTATATTGTTTATACATTCGCAAAGATATCTGTAAAATAAATTATGCATGGTTATTTATTATGTTAGCTGAATTATTGTAAAAAAATAAGTAGAAAACTGAGAAGAACAGCTTTCTAAATAGGAAACACAGTTGGAAACCATGTCTAATGGAATATATAAAAATGCTAATTTTATCTATATTTTAACTTTAAATAACCCTAACATAGTCCATCCCTAAAAATGCAACAAAAATGCAAATGCTTCCCATATGATTATAAACGTTATTTATAAAGATATATATATATGTTAATTTAACATTACTTTAGACATTTATCATTTGAAAAAATTTTATTCTAATGGTTTTAGCAGTATTTTTTCCTGAATTTTCTATCATAGAATTTCTTGCATGCACCACTTTTCTCTTGAGATTTCTGTAAGCTGCAATATGCACAACCTGCAGTAAAAAAGCTTACGGAGCTCTCCAGTAGACATTTCAGTTTACAGACAGTGTTACCTGTGTGTGCGCGCGCCTCCTTTGGCAATATCTGAAAAAGAAAGTATGACAGACATTTAGTCAAATAATAGCCAGTGAGGACAGTGCACAAAGGGAGCCGCAATTTACTAAGAACAATACAAGGTTCTCAACCACTAGATCCCAAATCTTGAATGGCCAAAAATTACAATGGCCTTTTCTGATTTATTTCACTAATCTTTATCTAATAAAAGTGACTATAGTTCATCTTTCTTTTTATCCTCTAGTATAAAAACTTTCTGCATATCATACAATTTTCATTTCTGAACTGCCATGCTATAGAAAGGTCAGTTTTTTTTTAAAGTTTTAACTAGATATATGTCTTACTATGGTCTTACATTTTTAAAAAGTTATTGGTAAATTGCCAACAAAAACCTTTATAGGCATAGTCAGTGATACAGGTGAGACCATAAAAAATGGTGACTACAAAGAGTCTTCCATATTTTATTGTGGCCTATATAAATAACAATGTAGACAATCTGAGCTGCGTTTTCTGTACTGGCAAGTCCCATAGCACTTGGTCAGCAGTTGCTAAACTTTCAATGATTTTTTCAGTTTACCTGAATAATTAAATTATATATTTTATATTTTATTAAATAATTAATCTAAATATATTGTTTATATTTTTATTTATTTTTATTTTTTATTATGATTTTTTTTTTATATATAAAGCAGTTTTCGATTTGTTTGTACAGGATAATAAAGTGACTGTAGGGTTTGGAAGTATACTGTTTTAAGACACTGTTTCATTACTATATAATTGTATATTATTTCATCAATTAATATTATATACCATATGCTCACAGATGCCATGCTGCTTCAACATAACTATAATTAACTAACATAATAGGCTTGATTTTTTGTGTGGAATAACATCTTGTGTGCGGAATAGCATGTTATGTTAATATGCACTGTTGTATACTCCGCCATTGTACAATATCTGTATACTTCTTCCAAAATACAAAAAAAAAAAATGAAAAGTAAAAAAAAAAAAAGCATAGGCGTAACCCAAACAAATGAAGATTGTACCACCCCAAAGAATGGCAAACAGAGGATCATGATTATTACAATGTATAGTATAGTGTGTATGTATTGTATATACATGGAATTTACTAATAAGGGTGGTTTGCTTTAGAATATATGCTCATGTCGATACATGCACCAGCTAAGCCATCTTAAGCCTAAATGTAATTGTGATGTTCTCTACTGTTTTATTTTGATTTACTCTAAACGCTGTTAACATTCTTTTTTCAATGTGCATACCATATAACAATAACACTATAGCAATTGTGCACAGTTATTGTAAAAATCAAATATGCCATGTCTATATTTGGTCAGTGAAGTCACCTGAGAGACCTCGCCCCTTTATTTGTATTAATGGTGGGGACTGGAGCTGTCATTCGGTCCAGGAAAGAGACAGGAACAGACAAGTGTCAGGGGTTGGCCTTTTTTTTTTCTTTTAGTGGATTGGTTGGCATCTCCATAGTAGTTAATGTAGATTTGCATCACTGGCCAACATGACCACTGATGGATGTACATTATGAGACTTTTATTAGAGGACTTGTAAAAAAAATGTGGATGTGTGTTTACACTTTACATATTTTTATTTTTGTGAATAGGTAGGGGTACAGTGGACCCATTACTCATTCACATAGGGGTGCTATTTGGAGGTCCCCTAATTATTAAAGGGGGCTTGCAGATTCTGACAAGCCCCCACCTGCAGACTCCCACAAATACTGGGTCATGGCTGTGGGGAAGAGGCCCTTGCACTGATCAATACAGGCAAGGTACACACTCATGTTGAGGGCATATAGCCTGGTGTAGTTCAGGACATGCTTCCCCCCTTCTCCTGACTGCCAGACTGCATTCCCAGATGGCACCTGGTATGGATTTCTGGGGGAGGCTTCAACCCCTTTTTTTTTTTTTTGCATGTGGCTTCCACCCTAAAATCTATTCCAGTATAAATTTGGTGAAATCCCTTTGCTGTTTTTATTTAATTGGGGGTCCCCAAATAACTTCTATATCAGACCATCATCCAGGATAAGAATTTGGTATAAATGATTGGACAAAAAGGAAAAAATCAAAGGAAAATTCAAGCTCACTTAACGACCTGCGAACAACCAAAGTAACCTGTCTAACAGTATGTGTTAAAAATAGGGGTTTAGTCTGCACACATTGGCAAATATGTGCATAAGCTGCAGGCCCCGCCAAGGCACTTTGGTATCTGTAGTACTACCACTAACTTTTATGTGGCTCCACAGTGGAAGCACATGCATTCTAATGGATAGATAGAGGGCGGATGGACTGAAGGGAGCCCACCCCTTCTTAAAGGCACAAGGACACACTGAACACCTAGCACTGACAAGCCTGGTTATTCGCAGACTGGTCAGTAAGTGAGCTGGGAATTTTCCTTGGATTTTTCCCTGGTCTTTTTCTAACATTTGTTGCCCTCCAATGCTCCTTGCTGCAAAGGCCAGGTATAGGTGGGAGCAGGGGCTTACCTTTTTTGTACTGTTGATATACAGTACTGTTTAGGCAATGCACTGACACCTTTGCAGCCATTGTGCTATGTGCTGGGTGTTCAGGGTGTCCCTGTGCCTATAAGAACGGGTAGGCTCCTGAACTTTATTAATGTTTGTCAAACAAATGTGAAAAAGCCATTTATTAAAATAAAAATAAAGTAAATAAAAATGTTCCTTAGATGTAAAGTTGGGAGCATGAAATTGTCCAAAATGTCTTGGTATGCTGACTCCTTAAGAGTTCCCTTCACAGGAATTAAGGGGCCAAGTCCAACCCCTGATAAAAAACCCCACACCATAATCCCCCCTCCACCAAATGGGTTGGACCAGTGCACAAAGCAAGGTCCAAAAAGACATGAATGAGCGTGTTTGGGGTTGAGGAACTTGACTGACCTGCACAGAGTCCTGACCTCAACCTGATAGAATGCCTTTGGGATAAATTGGAGTGGAGACTATGAGCCAGACCTTCTTGTCCACATCAGTGCTTGACCTCACAAATGAGCTTCTGGAAGAATGGTCAAACATTCCCATAGACACATTCGTAAACCTTGTGGACAGTCTTTCCAGAAGAGTTGAAGCTATTTGGCTGCAAAGGGTGGGCAAACTCAATATTGAACTCTACGGACTAAGACTGGGATGCCATTAAATTTCATGTGTGTGTAAAGACAGGTTGTGTTGTGCAAAAAGGGCCCCATGCATTTTTCAGTCCAGTTCAGGTGTGATTTCAATGACATAGTTATACTTGAACTGCTGAATGGAAACCACACCAGACTGTGTACCAAAACCAGACCTGCGTATATGTGCACCTAGCCTAAAGGAATACATCATACTGCTGTGCAACTTCACGTGCATATGCAGAGGATGCTATTTAAAGGATTTCTGTATTTTTAATGGTGTCTTTGAAGCAGAATTCAAAAGACTTTTCCACTGTTTAATAGTACTTTTAATGTGCATTGGAACATGTGCCCCATGACAGTGCACAGGTATCAATGCTCTATATTAAGCAAAACTTGCAAATTAGCCTTGAAACTTCCATACAAAAATAACAAGATTCATCTTTCCTGGACTTCAATAGGATTCCGTGCTATGTTCTCCCATTTTATAATCCTACAGGTTTTTATTACTTTAGGAGCATGACCTAGGCTTCCAGCACATATGTGTTCTATCTACATAGCTGCCCTATCCAAAACTAGTGCTTATTATAAGGATACTAGCAATGCAGAAAGGTGAGACTATATATATTCAAGTTTTTATTCTTAATAAAACCACTATATCCTTTGTTTTCTATTTTAGAAGCCAGTGCTGAATGAGCCTGAGTTTAAATTACCGTTAGCATGCAGATAGCGGGGATTTAGTAAAAGAAAGATAATAATTATATTATATAGCACCAACAGTTTGCGCTTAACAAAATAAAAGCAGACATTACAGTTGCATTACAATTTGGTACAAGAGGAATCAGAGGGCCCTGCTCATTAGAGCTTACAATCTAAAAAGGGAGGGCCAATTGATCCAAAAGGTAATAGCTGTGGGGTATGAGCCGATGGAGGAAGTAAAACAAACAGTGTATTAGTTAGAAACAGGATAGGCTTCTTTAAAGAGAAGGGTTTTTAGGGATCGTCTAAAGATTGATAGATTAGGGGACAGTCGGACAGATTGGGGTACGGAGTTCCAAAGGATGGGAGAAGCTCTGGAGAAATCCTGGAGGCGAGCATGGGAGGAGGTGACAAGGGAGCTAGAGAGCAGGAGGTCTTGGGAAGTCCTAAAGAAGAGCGGCTTGGTTGGTATTTTGGGACTAGGTTAGTGATGTAGTTGGGGCAGAGTTATGGATGGCTTTTTAAATTATTGTTAGTACTTTGCATTTTGTTCATTGGGTGAGTGGAAGCCAGTGGAGGGATTGGCAGAGAAGGATGGAGGACACTGAATGGTTGGTAAGGTGATTGAGTAAATAATAGTTATTTACACAGAGCACAGTGTAGAAAATGTGTGCAGATCTATTGTATCTACGTTGCTTTTGCTTGGAGTCCGTCAAAACTTTTTTTTAGGTGACTATGGGCAAAATCCCATTTGGGACTATAGTATAAAATCTTAAAAACTAAGTTTAAAAAAAGTAATTTGTGAAAATAAGCTGTAAAATCCTTCTCAGGGCACTTTCATGATAGCTAATTGTCATACAAGATTTTGTATGATGCCTCCTGCATTGGTGAAGTATTAAAGAGAGTTCCGAAAATAGAATAACCCTTTAAAGATTAAAGCTTATTATGCGGGATTACATTTTTTATTACTCTGTGGCTGTGAATTAGGAATTCACAGGCGGCTGTTTATTTCAGCACCACGGACAGCAAACTCATAGAAACAAAGGCACGGAAACATGAATTATAGTACAGCATTACAGAATTAGCCACCATGCAATATGCAATGAATAAGTAAGTCATAAGAGATTTAGCTTTACGGACACATTTTCTGGTCTGCATAATTGTGTTCAAAACAACTACTACTCACATTTATAGTGAACATAAATTCAAGGCAGGACAGCACTGCAAAGCAGACACCACGATAAACCTACACAAATGTGGGTCACTGGAGTTTGTTGCAGTGTTATTCTGAAATTCAGGTAAAAGCAAAACATATTTATCAAACAGGCAAACGGCAGACATCCTGCAAGCAAATGAACATAAAGGATTGAAAATATACTACATTTATAAACTCTATGCCTTATAATAAGATCTTTCTCCTGTATATGTAGTACATCTGACATTTGTATATTTCAGACAATCCTTAACAATCACAACATAACACCATTAAAGATTGAACCTTCACTTTGCCCAAACAGTTCAGTATTTGGTGGGTATCATTTTGTGTTATCAACCACTACATTCTAATATCTTACATAATTTGGAAACTCAAGTTGTAAGATTTCTATTCCATATTTTTAACTTATTTTATTATCCTTGTAATATGTTCCCTGAGTGAATAAACACCAAGAAAAAAAGCATGCTGTATCACAATGACAATCAAACAAAAGTAACAAGTATACTAAAAGGCATACAAACAAATAAAGTAATTTCAATATAGAAACCGATTCAATGTTTTATTAGGATTTAATAGTTAATGCAAAATACATCCCCTAGAAAAAGAATGCAAGCAAGCAATTGAAATGAATTAAATGATATTCCACATGGTTAATTTATGTAGTTGATGTCAGATATCATTTGGTTATTTAATGCTGTTCTAGAGTATATATTCCTGAACAGGATGTATAATTCAATATTATGTAACCACTAAAAACTGATGTTTCAGTTTTGGAAGAGGGTACAAATGCATAGTCTCTCTGATACACTGTGATAGTGAGATTATCCTACATAAGTTTGTGTTTTTACCTTCCAGAAGGTTTTAATGACAGTGTTACTTTCTGGCAGCTGGGTTTTCTGAATATATATTTATATTATACAGTATTATTAAGATCCCATTGAGCTTTGATGTTTTCTCATTGGATGAGTTAATCACCAAAGTCCCAAAAAGATATAAGAAACCAGCATGTGGTTCCACTAGCCAGCAACTATGCCTAAAAATTAAAAAAATAAAAATATTAAATAATCACATTTTAGAAACGACTTACAAACATTAGGTTTATTGTTAGTTGTATACCAGTTTTTTTTACTTTAGTAGATTCCTGTAGCCACTCTGTAAAAAAAATAAAATAAATAGTGAAACCATTTAGTGGTTAGATTTGACATAGACTTAGATAATCCATTAACTATCAAATATATTTGAGTATTATACAACTTTTTTCAGATGATTGCATTATGTTTGCATGTTGAACAAAAGTTTGTCATTAGCAATACATTTCATATTTTTTTCCTAATTTGATAATTCACTTTATATATCATTTAACGAAAAAAATTATTGGCACAAATCTGAAAGTAATAGATTCTTTACCCAGAAATCTAAAGGTAATAAACTCTTTACCCAGAAATCTAAAAGTAATAGACTCTTTACCCAGAAATCTAAAAGTAATAGACTCTTTACCCATAAACCAGAAACAGACAAATATTAAAGTGAACCTGAGCTTTGCTTATGCTTGTCTATCCCATGCAGTAAGTCCTTTCTATCACTAGATGTCATCAGTTGCTAGCATCCAGCCAATATCATGCAACCCTCTTCATCTGAGCCCATGTTTTCATGGATACACCCTGTAGACCCTGTGGAGGTGCATATTCGTGCTATCTAAGACTCAAGAGTATTACTACACTGAGTGACACTCACATGTGATTACATAAACACTATTAATTGACGGAATACAGGCTTTTTTATTAGTTAAATAACCATTTCATACAAACAAATGCTCATCTACTAGATATTTATGCATGTGAATTGAATATTTTGATTAGAACAGATAAAATGATGAAAGCAATTGAAATCTTACATACTAAGAACTGATCATATAGCCTCTTGTGCTACCCACCTGACTAAAGTGGATAGGTAAGGTAATGCAGCTACCAGCATACACAGAACACATATCTTGCTCACCAGTAGGGATGAGCTGGGTGTTCGAGTCGAACGCATGTTCGACTCGAACACCGGCTGTTTGGCCATTCGGTGAAACCAAAACTTTATCGGCCGTTCGCTCCAAATTCGAGTGGCGCTCACGGCCCATATGCCGTAGTGCATTGCTGGCTGATGATTGGCCAAGCATGCACTATGACCCACATGCTTGGGCAATCACAGCACCGTCAGCGAGGAGAGCCATAGTTGGACACAGGCAGGATGCCTGTGGCCAATAATGGCTCAGGGGGTTTAGTACACGCCTGACATTATATAAGGCCGCCTGAACGGCAGCCTTGCGTAGTGTGTTGCGGGTGGATCATAGAGACAGATAGACGCAGAGACAGTGTCTTCATTTCCTTTGAACCTAGTGCAATTACAGTCGGTATATTGTGCCCCCTGCACAGTGTACACCTGAAGCTACCCCAATTGCTGGTGCTGTTCTGGTCCTATACCACAGGCAGCTGTAGCAGTTACAGTCGGTGTATTGTGCCACCTGCACAGTGTACACCTGAAGTTATCCCAATTGCTGGTGTTGTTCTGGTCCTATACCACAGGCAGCTGTAGCAGTTACAGTCGGTGTACTGTGTCATCTGCTCAGTGTGCACCTAAAGCTACCCCAATTGCTGGTGTTCTCATCTCCCTGCAGGCCATTAGTATGTCTAGAAGGCCAACAAGGAGAGGCAGACAGTCACAAGGCAATAAAAGAGGGCAAACAGGCTCTTTGTTTAGAGGCAACAGTGCTGGTCGTGGATGCGGTGCATCATCATCAGCACGTGGCCATGGGGCACGCTTGTCCTTATTTTCGGCAGCTGGATGTGTTGAGCCGCAACATGCTGAAGACTTGGTAAAGTGGATGACCAAGCCCTCCTCATCCTCTCTCACCGAGGCTCAGAGTACTGGCAAAGCAGCTGCCAACGCGGCCTCTTCCCTCATCTCAATGTCATCAGTCACTCCTTCCCTAGACCCACCATGTCCTCCTGAGAAGTCCCCCGAACTGTTTGAGCACAGTGTTGGGTACATGCTCCAGGAGGATGCCCAGCATTTTAAAGGCTCTGATGATGATACCCAGCTAGAGGAAGGCAGTAGCGTGAGCCCAGAGAGAGGGGATGCCCAAGAAGGACAGCAATCTGGCAGTCATGTTCCACCAGCTGCAGCATACTGCCAGGTTTGCTCCAGTGATGAGGAGGGAGGGGATGATGAGGTCACTGACTCCACGTGGGTGCCTGATAGGAGAGAGGAGGAGGGGGAGGAGGCACATCTCCAACGAGGCAGGATGCCCTCCAGGGGCCAGCTTAAGGGCAGCACACCAACTGAATCACACCACAGAGCAGGCGCTGTTATTCCAAAAGTTCTTTGGTGTGGGCCTTTTTTGAGACAAGTGCATCAGATCGAACTGCTGCTATTTTCAACATATGAACAAGAGTATTTCGGGTGACCAAAACATCAGCTGCTTGGGCACCACATGCTTGACCAGACATATGTTGACCTGCCATGCAGTTCGTTGGTAAGCGTACCTTAAAGACCCACACCAAAGAACAAAGCGGACCTCTCCTTGCTCCTCATCAGCTGGGATCTCCAACCCCACTATACCTTCAGTCCTCTCTGAAACCTGCACTGAGAGGAATGAAGGTGTAGAATTAGGTGTGTCACAGCCAAGTACTTGCGGGCAATCTGCTAGCGGTACACCGATGTCTGATTGTAGCAGGCAAATTCCCCTGCCCCAGCTGCTGGACCGTCAAAAGAAGTTCACTCCCAGCCATCCACATGCCCAGCCATTGAATGCTAGCTTGGCTAAATTGCTAGCACTTCAACTGCTGCCTTTTCAGTTGGTAGACTCAGCCCCCTTCTGTGAATTTGTGCAATGTGTGGTTCCTCAGTGGCAGGTTCCCAAATGCCCCTTTTTCTCACGGAAGGTGATTCTGGCTCTCTACCGGCACGTGGAAGGCAATGTCCATGCCTCACTGGACAGGACGGTCAGTGGTAAGGTGCATATTACTGCTGACTCATGGTGCAGCAGGCATGGACAGGGACGTTACCTATCTTTTACGGCACATTGGGTCACTCTTCTGGCAGCTGGGAAGGATGCAGGACAAGGTGCATTCGTGTTGGAGGTCAGGGGCGTGGCCTGGCCGAACACCGAGATGGACGTGTGAGAGAACCGCTCCTGCAGCTGACTCTCTTTTATCAGCTTTATCGGTGAGATTCAGCAAAGATTACCGGCCAGAACGATGGGGACAGCATCCCGGAAGGCCTCGACGTCGAGATCCCGGTCGCCTCGAGGAAATTCGGGTGGCAACACTCAAAATATCCCCGAAATGTTCCGATCACAGAGAGGAAACATGGCGTCTTCCCGCCTCGTCCACTCCCAGCCAGGTACGTCGCCTCTGCTGGATGCGATCCTAGTTTCACGAGAGACTTTACAGATGATCTCCGTAAATCGAGATTTGTCCCCACAACAACCGGTTAGCATACAAGATCTGCGGTGCATAGCGGCGGACATTAAGGACACGCTGGCGGCCGCCATAGCAGACCTACGTGTCAACATCCATGCGCTCACGGATAGAGTCCTGGAGGTAGAGAAAATCTCCACACAACACGACAACGTGCTCCACAAAGTCACTAGAAAGATCGATCACCACACACTTCAGCTGTGGGAGACACAACGCCACATTGAGGACCTCGATAATCGTGGCCGCCGCCACAACATAAGAATCAGAGGATTGCCAGAAAGCATTGAACCGGACATCTTGGAACAAGAGGTAACGGCTCTCTGTAACTCCCTATTTAACAGGCCTAGAGAAACTCGTATCGAAATGGAGAGAATACACAGGGCCTTACGCCCCAAAGGCAAAGAGGCTGACCCTCCTAGAGATATAATTTGCTGTATTGTTGACTACAGGCTGAAGGAGGAGATTCTACGACAAGTGAGAGGCCAACAACAACTACAACACGGAGGTGTACCTATTCAGATCTTTCAGGACTTATCTTCCATTACGTTACAAAATCGCAGAGACCTGAAACTCCTGTTGGAAGTTCTACGCACACATGGCATACAGTACAGATGGAAATTTCCCTTTGGACTTTCTGCCACACATAGGGGGAAATCAGCAATACTGAGATTGCCTGAAGACTTACAACAATTCTGTTGTATGCTTGACATTCCATTAGTGGAGGTGATTAATTGGTATGCAGACTTCCGCATCTATTCGAAAAGAAGATCACCTCCACCACCAGATGAACAAATGGACGTGCAGGAACCAAGGCCTCGTAGACAGCGATCACTTTCGGGCAACAGAACCCGCTCCTCTCGACATGGGGACAGGCCCGGTTATAGTCCAGAAGAATCCCCACGCTCTTGGAGAGCTCGTAGGGACTACTGATCTGAATCTGATGACACATTCTCCAGTGGTCAGGTTTAGACTCATTTGACAATGTGTTTTATTGACTGGAGTTCTCCAGTACTTTCTGTCCTCCGCTGGTTTGTATCGCTAGTTAAAAGCGGGAACGTTTCACTTTCTACGGTTGTTTTGTTTGCCTAAAGTTAACTGGAAGTTTTACTCGACTTTCGGGAATGGCTACACGGCAATATTAACCACTTGTCGATTACTACGACAAGAAGATATTTGGTTCATCATCCCATAGAAGCCCTACTCCTAAGTACTCAAATGGCCTACTAAATGACTTACCATGGAAATGCTGGCGACATTTTGAACACTGAAATGGTTCTCATATGCCCAGCATATACCGAATTGGATTCGATGTGAGTTACACGGACTTTCCTACGGTTTATATACAGGTTAAGCAGACTTACCTTTCGTCCCGTTCCCAAGGAGTTCGGACGTTGAGAATCGTCTCAGCCAATATTCAAAAAACCTTTCCGAAGTCAACCCCATGCCATCCGGTTTGTCGTTATGTGTGGTTTTTATTGACATCCTTTCTCCAGTGAACTTTTTCATAGGTTATAACTAGACCTCACAGAGATACATGATTAATGTGCTTAGCTATTTGATAGGAAGTCGTTCAGCATTGTTAGTGAGGGTGACTATGGGAAGGTAATCATCTGATAGCTCTTAGCATTCCTGGATAGAATTTACAGTTTTGAAAATAGATGCTGACTCCTTGGTAGGGAGATTCTGTTTGGCCGATGGTGACCTTCGAATGAGTTAACTCGAGGTGATTTTTACGACGAGTTCGCTATCCGAAGGCGGCCCTAACTGGCTATCTTTAGAACCAACCTCAAGCTGAACATCTATATAGGGACGGTGGCCAATCAGAATCTCCAGTACAAGCTCCGAATACCCTATGAGTCGATACTCGAGTTGAATGATGTTTTTCAATAGTGTACAACCTTTGCAGCGAAATTAGATTTTGTCGCTTATGCTCAGATACACAAACAGTTCTTAGATCCACATAGGGATTTAGATTTGATGCTAATGGTTTTGTTTTCGGTAGATGGGCCTATGTGTCGGAGGTTGAGATTCAGCTCCCACTATTAATAAGAAAGGGGGTATAATTCTGATTCCGATTCGGCCGGTGACTGAATGGTTTGGCTTTAAGCCACTCGTGGCCCCCTTTTCCACGTTGAATTGGTTCAATTTCCTATCCGACACCTACTTTCATCAGCCTCTGTGAATGTGACTGTAAATGGGATTGTTGCCATTTTGTCTTTACCGTTCGCTAGGTCTATTATAGCGGACTAAATGTTCCTATGCCCCTGCACGAGTCGCTCCCCTCCGTGATATAGACGTTAGTACACAATCTCCCCACAATATATGATGTTCGAGAGCTCAGCGGTAGTTTCACTGACTTTACGATAAGAATATAAGTGCAAGGCCTTGGTCAACCCCCTAACGGTGTTGTGAGTGGATTCGTATATTTATTTATAAGTGCGGATTCAGGTCACGACATTGTACTTCTCTGACCTATACTGATATAGTGTAGGTCAGTATAATATTTCTCATTCCTACAACCGTTAACACAGCCCGGCTATCCCCAAATTTAATTTGTTCCTCTTAAGGTATAAATACACACATTTGTTTAGATCAAATTTTGTTATCGGTGTCCTGGTTTGGGGATCGAAAAATGACCTCGGTTTGAACCCCGGTTGCTCGACCGGCGGCAGCAACGCCGTATCGAGATCTACAAATTAACTTTACCTAACTCAATTTTCGGAGACTCAACGTCCCTCAAAAACGATCACAATTACTATACACCCTTAAAAAACACAAACAGCATATTGTATTTTTACAAGAGACACACTTCGGAACCAACAACATCCCTAAACTTTACAATCGGCACTACCCCACGGTTTTTCATGCTACGACAGACGACTCCAAATCTAAAGGAGTAGCGATAATGATTTCCAAACACTGCCCGCTAACAGTAACGGATATCAAACGAGATACACAAGGAAGATACCTTTTCATTAAAGGCACCATCCACAATAGACAGATTACTTTAGCGAACCTATATGCCACGAACAAGAGGCAAGTTGCGTTTTCTCGGGTGACACTGCACCCCCTCACTGAATTTCAAATCGGTATGCTCATAGTAGGGGGGGATTTCAATGTGACTTTAAACCCGACCCAAGACTCATCCAACGGGACATCTTCCCTTCCGTACAGAGCGCTACGGGCCATTAAAACGCAACTGCAAGAACTAACATTACATGATGCTTGGAGTACACTCCACCCAAATGGTAGAGATTTCACCTTTTACTGGACCCCGCACGACAAATATTTTCGTCTAGATTATTTTTTCATTTCCCAAAACGACTTGACGCATGTTACCCATACATCCATAGCACCATTGATAATTTTGGACCACAATCCTATAACTATGACATTAACCCTGCCTTTCGTACGGACCCCGAGCCCGATTTGGCGATTAGACAACTCTCTACTGACTGATATAGAAATGACACAGAAAATAGCCTCACGTCTTTCACAATATTTCCAGGAAAACAATATTGGAGAAACCAAGCCGTTGTGTATCTTGGTGGCACATAAATGCGTTTTGCGAGGGGAATTTATATCCATAGCAGCGCACAGACATAAACTTAGAAAGCAACATATGCAGGAGCTGTACGACAAGGTGCATAAATTGGAACAAATGCATAAGGCTTCGCTGGCACGTGATACACTTTCGAATTTACTGCAGGCGAGGGACGAACTCCGTCAGGAGTTGATTAAAAGATTACAGCGAAAATATGCTCTCACGCAGAAGCTTTTTTATGAATTCAGTAATAAATCGGGTAAATTACTGGCAAAAGCAATACAACGCAAGAAAGCAGCGGCAATGATACATAAAATCATAGACCCTCAGGGCAAAACGCATGTTACCTCTGATAAAATTGCCAAGCAATTCGTGACTTATTTTTCGAAACTTTACAACTTGTCCCCAGATACCTCGACGGCTCAGGCTGCAGACAGACAAAAATCAATCTTTGATTTTCTCACAAAATATGGGGCTTCCCAGATGGCCATGGACGTCATGAAGACTTTAGACGGACAGATCACTATCGAGGAACTTAACTTAGCGTTAAAACAACTAAAACCGGGCAAAAGCCCGGGTCCAGACGGTCTGACTGTCAGTTATTACAAAACCTTCCAGGAGATACTTTCCCCACACCTCCTTAAAACTTTTAATTCTCTTTCTCCCGCTGATCCAGTCAATAAAGATTTACTTGAGGCTCACATAACATTGATTCCTAAACCCGGTAAAGACGACACCATAGTTTTGAATTATAGACCCATCTCGCTTTTAAACGTTGATGTGAAACTCTATGCCAAAATTCTAGCCAACCGTCTCCTTATGATTCTCCCACAAATAATAACCCTGGACCAAGTCGGTTTTGTCCCTGGAAGAGAGGCTAAGGACAATACTATAAAAGCACTACATATCCAACACTGGCTTACCAATCAGACACAACATAAAGGTTTTTTTCTATGGTTGGATGCGGAGAAGGCGTTCGACAGGGTGGCCTGGGACTATTTATCCGCTACGTTACAAATGTTGGGGTTCCCACAACACTTCCGAGAGATGGTAGCGACATTATATTCCTTCCCCACAGCAAAAGTACGGGTTAATGGTTGCCTGTCGGACGCCTTCTTCGTGTCGAATGGAACTCGTCAGGGTTGCCCACTATCACCACTAATTTTCATTCTTACCCTCGAACCCCTCCTACGAAAACTTAGAGAGAATGCTGATATAAAAGGCATCAATATAGGACATAAACAATATAAAATAGCGGCATATGCTGATGATATCCTTCTGTTCCTCTCAGACCCGATAATTACATTACCAAACATATTAAAAGATTTCACACTTTTCAAAAAACTATCCAACCTGCTAATTAATTTCTCAAAATCAAAAGCTCTTAACATTTCCCTCTTCTCGTCCACAGTAGATCTATGTAAGCTGAATTTTCCATTTAGCTGGAAACCCAAAGCACTCACATACCTAGGAATCCAATTACCTGCCTCTTTGGATAATCTTTACGACTTAAACTACAAACCGATCCTACAGTCCCTACAAAGTGATCTTAACAACTGGATGAATGGCAAATTCTCCTGGTTTGGTCATATAACCATTATAAAAATGAATATTCTACCTTGCATTTTAATACATAATGCAAACTGTGCCGATTAAACTTCCTGCATCATTCTTCATAGCATTTAAAAGGTTATGCAGGAATTTTATTTGGGCCTCTAAATCCCCGAGAATAAGCTGGGACACGTTGGTACTACCTAAAGCTCTAGGGGGTCTTAGTTTACCAGACATTCGTAGATATCACTCAGCATGCCACCTCACAAGAATTATCGACTGGCACGTACACAAAGATTAGAAAGATTGGATAAATTTGGAGGGCTCATTCGACTCCATGCCAGTAGCACACTTGCCATGGATCTCAGTAAGAAACGTACCAAAAGCTTATTCCACGCACCCACTGACAGGAGCATCTTTACGAGTGTTTAGAGACGTAGCTACACAAATGCAGTGGAATCCATCCCCAGGCCCGATGACTCCATTGACTGACAATCCAGATTTTCCACCAGGGCTTTCCCTACGAGATACATCGGGAGATTCCTCCAGGCAGATCTTGAGAGCCTCACTACTAGTTAAAAATGGCAACATCCTCGCATTTCGAGAGATGTGTGCGTCCCTCCCTGACCATGATATTCCATTCTTAAAATTTTTGCAACTTAGACACTTCTTTCATAGTGCCGTTCACTTATCACACTGGAGTAGAAATCTGAATCCATTCGAAACTTTATGTGCGGGTACACCACCTCTCAGACATCTCATTTCAGAGGTATACTCACTACTGTTTAGAGACCACAACCCCAAAGACCTGCTAGCAGTGCGCAACTGGGAAAGAGACTTAAACATAAATCTCACGAACGGGGAGTGGGAAATAATCTTTCGTAATATCCATAAGAACTCGGTTAATGTATCTGCTCAAGAAAATTCTTATAAAATTTATGCAAGATGGTATCGAACACCGGACATTTTACATAAGTTCTTTCCCTCAGTTTCTCCACTATGTTGGCGATGCGGCCGAGAAGCGGGAACAATTCTACACATTTGGTGGGAGTATACGCTAATTAAATCTTTTTGGGAAAAAATTCACAAAATAATCTCAGAAATCTCTTCTAGAACGCTCAACTTCACGCCGACACAATTTCTACTTAATTATGCTTCCACACCATACACGAGTTTCAAGAACACGATCATACAGCATCTGTTAAATGCAGCTAAACAATGTGTCCCACTTTTCTGGAGATCTACAACACCCCCAACGGTGGGTTGACTGGGTTGCACGGGTAGAAAAAATTTCTGAGATGGAACAATTAATTCATCAGGCTCACGATACCCTTTCTAAGTACACCACGCTATGGATGTGTTGGATACACTTTAGAACCTCACCGCAATTCGGTGATCATATCCGAATAACTTGAGCTTCTCCTACCCTTGGCCTCCTACTGAGGTTGTATATTTGGAAATAAAATACACTGGGAAATGCATTTCTGGTTATCAATCTGGGACTGCATTTCTTAGGGTCTGAATTCATATATTCAAGCATCTAAGGGAACTTCTATATCAGGCGACTGATCTGGGATGAAAATGTGCGTGACATTATCGTATAGGAGCACTTAGGAACTCCTACTATAGCTCAGACTGTAACATGTTACTCAAATGGATGTATCCCTTCTCCCTCTGTACAGCAAGCTCCTGTAAGGGGTGCAGAGGTCGGGTTGGGAATATCTAACTAAGCACTTTCACAGAGGAAGTCGCGCATAATATAGTTATATAGTTATACAATACGTTCCAAGCAGAATTCGCTCTTGTCCTCCCATATCTATTACTAAGCTTCAGTCCTCATCGGTAGGAAGGCTGTATTATGGGTTATTGGAACAATGTCATAGGATTTGAACTAGTTTTCTTTTCTCTTGGATTCACGCTTCTAAACAGTGTATAAGGCTATGATGGCAATATACAGAGTGCTCTTGTGATATGTTTAATGTATGTACAAAAACGTATTCTCACAATCTGTTTATTGTACTGCTGTATTGTACTGATTTTTGTTCCTGAAATTATCTAATAAAAATTATATTGAAAAAAAAAAAAAGTTAGTGTTGGAGGTTGTTCCGCCACCACGCCTCCAAAATTCTACTACTGGTTGTGACACACCTCTTCTCTCCTCCACCCCTTCCTCTTCTTCTTCCTCCATGGCCTCTTCCTGTGCTTTGTGATCGGAACTAGAGGTGCTCTGTAGGCATTCAAGGGGCTATGCAAGTACGCAGGCAAAAAGATGCCATGCCGTGCTTGCGCTGGTGTGCTTGGGGGACAGGAGCCACACTGGGGCAGATATTCTTTCAGCTCTGTAGGGGCAGGCTGAGAGGTGGTTGACACCATGCCAGCTTAAGCCAGGAATGGTGGTTTGCGACAATGGCACTGCCCTCCGACAGGGACAACTGACCCATGTGCCCTGTGTGGCTCATGTCCTTAACTTGGTGGTGCAGCAGTTCCCGGGCTTACAGGATGTCCTGAGGCAGGCCAGGAAAGTCTGTGTGCATTTCCGCCGGTCATTTAATGCCAATGCTTAACACTGGCCATGCTGCAGCATCTGCACACACAGCAGAGGGCCATCAATGAGTACCTGTGTGACTACGGCACCAGGACATAGTCAGGGGAGCTCATATTTGTTTCCCCATGCCAGTGGGCCATGATCAGGGATGCATGCACTGTCCTGTCACCATTTGAGGAGGCCACGAGGATGGTGAGCAGTGACAGTGCATGTATCAGTGACACTGTATCTCTTGTCCACCTGTTGGAGCACACGCTGCGTGGAATAATGGACAGGGCACTTGAAGCAAAACAGAGGCAGAAAGAGGAGGACTGCCTTGCCTCTCAAGGCCCCCTTTATCCAGACAGTGTTCCTGCTGTCCTGCCAATCACACAGGAAGAGAAGGAGGAGGAGGATTGTGTCAGCATGGAGGTGGAGCCTGGCACTCAGCATCAGCAGCAGTCTTTTAGGGATGATTTGCAGTCCCAAGGAACCCGTGGACTTATACGTGGCTGGGAGCAGGTGGCTGCGGATCATGTCATCCTTAGTGACACAGAGGACTCTCTGACTGGACTCTGGACCCAATGCCTCAGCTAACCTACGCTGCATGGCCTCTCTGATGCTGCAAAGCCTGCAGAAGGATCCTCGTATTCAGCGGATCAAGGAGAGGGATCATTACTGGCTGGAAACTCTCCTTGATCCACGGTACAAGGGTAAGGTTGCAGACCTTATCTTGCCATTGCAGAGGGAGCAGAGAATGAGACATCTCCGGGAGGCCTTGCAGAAAGGTCTGTTCAACGCGTTCCCAGAGACTGGTCCTGGACAACATGTTGCTGAGGCTTCGGTCAGTCACAGAAGGTGGGCGTCTGAGTCCGCAGCCCCAAGGTATGCTCGGTTCCAGCAACCATCGCCAATGTCTGACTTACATGGTGCAGGAATACCTAGGGGCAAGATCAGACTTGGACACCTTTCCCACCAACAATCCTCTGGGTTACTGGGTCTTGAGGATGGATCACTGGCCAGAGCTTGCACAGTATGCAATTGAGCTACTGGCCTGTCCTGCATCCAACGTTCTTTCAGAACGCACATTCAGTGCTGCTGGAGGCTTTGTAACCCATCACAGGGTGCGCTTGTCCAGCGACTCGGTTGATCAACTGACCTTCATAAAGATGAATCAGTCTTGGATCACCACAAGCTGCCAAGCACTTGAACAGGGGTGTGTAATTACAATTTTTGATGCAATACTTTTCAGTAGGGCTCAATCCTGCGTTCCAACTAGAGTTTCTGTGAGGTGTTGCAGTGTTGTGGCACCAGTGCCTAAGGCCCAATTTTTCAGCCATTGTTTAACAGGGGCGTGTAATTACAATTTTTGATGTAATATTTTGCAGGAGGGTTCGTTGCTGCACTCAACTACAATATTTGTGAGTGGTTGCAGTGTCGTGGCACCAGCGCCTATAACTAAGGCCCAATTTTCAGTCCCTGTTTAACAGGAGAATGTAATTACAATTTGTGATGCAATACTTTGCAGCAGGGCTCATTCCTACTCTCCAACTAGAGTTTCTGTGAGGTGTTGCAGTGTTGTGGCACCAGTGCCTAAGGTCCAATCTTTCTACCCCTGTTCAACAGGTGCATGTAATTACAATTCTTGATATAATAGTTCCCAGCAGGGCGTTCCAGCACCCATCAAGAGTCACTTTGAGGGCTTACAGTGTTGGGGCAACACCAACACCTTAGGCCCAAATTTCTGCAGAGCATATAGGGCAGGCCCCTACTTTCAAACATTCAACTTACAAATGTCTCCTACTTGCAAACGGAATTAGACAACAGGAAGTGAGAGGAAATCTACCCCTAGGAAGGGAAATTGTCTTCTGTAAGAGTTGATATGGGAAAAACGTGTCTCCTCTCCACTGATGCTTTATCCCAATCCTTGTTTTACAAAAAATCCCAAATTTTCTAAAAACATTGGTCATTGGGACAGAAAGTGAGGTGAAATCTTCTGAAGAAATGCACAGATGGAAATATAAATGTTACATGGTTGATAATCCTTCCCTATGTTTTCCAAAAAGCTTAAAAATAGATTTTTTGACTGGAGCTACACTTTAAAAATGTACCAGTTCAAAATTACAAACAGATTCTACTTAACAAGAAACCTGCACAGTGCCTGTCTTGTTTTATGAAAGAAAGCATTGTATAAAGATATAATAGTAAATTATAGCACATGCACAGGATCTCTCCACAGTTCCCCTATGTAGACAAGGTAAACTCTCAGCTACATTCATCATATACATGTTCATTGGAACAGAGAGGAGATCCAAACAATAAGTACATCAATTAACAAACATCAATATACATGGATAGATACCAGAAAAAAACCTTCAGCTGGCATGCGGACACTGAGGATTAGGTGGAGGTAAGAATCACAAGGTTTTGGAATAAAAAACCCTTTCTCAAGTGAGATCCACCTCAGTGAAAGGGGTTTTTACTCCAAAATGTTGTGATTCCCACCTCCAACTGATCCTGAGTATCTCATGACAGCTAAAGGTTTTTTTGATATCTATCCACGTGATTTATGTCTGTTAATTGCTGTGCTTTTAGCCAGGATCTTTTCCCTCTTCTAATAAAAATGTCTATGATGCTTGTAGTTAAGCATTTGCCTTTGTCTAGATAGGGGGACTTTAATTTTGGCGTGTATTATATTACTTTTTTACTAACTTTCGTATCCTTCTGCTAAGATCTCCACTACTATTGTTATATGGATAACCTTATGGGTAAGTTCTGCAGAGAAAATACATATGGAGTTCTTGGATTCTTAAGGCTAAGATTTTTAAAACTGAGGTTATATAATACAACTGGGTTGACCTTGACCTTTTGTTGAATCAGGCTAATGTGTTACATGGCTTCAGGCTTTTTTCCTATTTCTCCTAAAATATTAAGCTGACCTTTATGAAAAAGTAGAATACTTAGCATACCAAAAGCCCTATAATGTAGAAATGCTAAGTGAAGTATCACAGCTTTTCATCTTCTTACCATTTCTTGTATTAAACTTAATATATTGTGATTTATAAAAAAAAGACAATCTTGGAAATGACATCGGAAAAATATTGTTGATGGTGAACTATGTTAACATCAAAGATACATAAAAATATATGTATTCATAGCTGCATTGGCAACATTTCCAGAAAATATGCTTCTTGGAAATCTATTAACTTTGTGACCTAAAAAACATAAATGGAAAAGAAATAGCTTTAACTCATATTGGCTAAAATGTGTGTGTGTGTTAGTTAGAGACGTGCTGAGCCTCACCTGCCATGAACATAAAAAAATGATAGAGCTTTAAGGGTCATGCTTTGGTGACCTGGGGTGTAGCTGAAGTCCTACCCCACCACTGGTCAAAATTTGGGGCTCCTGCGACCTATGGTTCCGGAAATATGGGGCTCCTTGCACAGGCTGTCAGAAGCCACATATATAGTGCCCAGGTTAAACACAAACTGGCACACTCTGTTTGCAGCAGACTGAGAGGATGACCTCACAGTGCCTCTCCTCACTTCTCGTCAGAAGCACTGAGCTCAATAGACAGCTTGGAGTCTTAGACCAATGGTAAAGGACCATTGGCCCCAGCTGTCCACTAAAAATGCTGCAGTAGAGGCATGCCTCTCACTATAGCGTCATAGAAGGGGGCATGTATCTAAAAGACAAATGCTCCCTTTCAGCCCAGCATTCTTAACTATAAGGAAATAATATGGGTTTATGAGAGAGAATGAAAATCTGCTGCTGTTGAAAAGGTACTGTTTAAATCAAACTAAATCATATAATAGTAATATGTCCTTTAAACCACCTGCTTGAGTACAGTTTTTGAAAATACAGTAAATTACCTTAAAAAACAATATATATAATAATTATTTGTATATTGCCTACTTATGGTAATTAATCCCTCGCCACCCAGGCTAATTCTGACAATTCTCTCCTATATGTAAAAATCATTATTTTTTATATTTTTTATAGAAAATTACTCAGAACCCCCAAACATTATATATATATATATATATATATATATATATATATATATATATATATATATATATATATAGCAGACACCCTAGAGAATAAAATGGTGGTTGTTGCAACTTTTTATGTCACATGGGATCTGTGCAGCAATTTTTCAAACACATTTTTTTGGGGGATAGAAACTGTTTCATGAATAAGTTTCATGAAAATAAAACAAAAAAATGTAAAGTTAGCCCAATTTCTTTGTATAATGTGAAAGATGATGTTACGCCGAGCAAATAGATACATAACATGTCACACTTAACATTGCGCACACTTCAGTACTTAATGGCACCAAACTTCAGTACTTAAAAATCTCCATAGGCGACACTTTACATTTTTTTACAGGTTAAATGTTTAGAGTTGCAGAGGAGGTCTAGTGCTAGAATTATTGCTCTCGCTCTAATGTTCACAGCGTATGTAACCTGTGTGCATCTGGCTCTGACACTAGCCAGTGCCTCACCAGCCACTGACCTCACCGCACATCCATGGCGTATATATATTTATTTATATACCCTGAGCAAAATGATAAAAGCAACACTTTTGCATTTGCCCCTATTTATCATGAGCTCAACTTAAAGATCTACGACTTTTTTTCTATGTACACAAAAGACCTATTTCTCTCAAACATTGTTCACAAATCTGTCTAAATTTGTGTTAGTGAGCACTTCTCCTTTGCCAAGATAATCCATCCACCTCACAGGTGTGGCATATCAAGATGCTGATTAGACAGCATGATTACTTCACAGGTGTGCCTTAGGCTGGTCACAATAAAAGGCCACGCTAAAATGTGCTGTTTTCTCACACAGCACAATGCCACAGGTATCGCAAGTTTTGCGGGAGCTTGCAGTAGGCATGCTGACTGCAAGAATGTCCACCAGATCTGTTGCCCTTGAATTGAATTTTCATTTCTCTACCATAGACCTTCTCCAAAGTAAATTCAGAGAATTTGGCTGTATATCCAACCGGCCTCACAACTGCAGACCACGCGTAACCACACCAGCCCAGGACCTCCACATCCAGCATCTTCACCTCCAAGATCGTCTGAGACCAGTCACCCAGACAGCTGCTGCAGCAATCTGTTTGCATAACCAAATTATTTCTGCAGAAATTGTCAGAAACCATCTCAGGGAAGTTCATCTGCATGCTTGTCGTCCTCATCGGGGTTTCGAACTGACTGCGATTCGTCATCGTAACCGACTTGAGTAGGCAAATGCTCACATTCGATGGTGTCTGCCACTTTGGACAGGTGTTCTCTTCATGGATTAATCCCGTTTTTCACTGTACAGGGCAGATGGCAGACAGCATGTATGGCTTCGGGTGGGTGAGTGGTTTGCTGATGTCAATGTTGTTTATTAAGTGGTCCATGGTGGTGGTGGGATTATGGTATGGGCAGGCTATAGACAACGAACACAGGTGCATTTTATTGATGGCATTTTGAATGCACAGAGATACTGTCATGAGATCCTGAGGCCAATTGTTGTGCTATTCATCCACAACCTTCACCTCATGTTGCAGCATGATAATGCATGGCCCCATGCTGCAAGAATTTGTACACAATTCCAGGAAGCTGAAAACATCCCAGTTCTTGCATGGCCAGCATACTCACCACACATGTCACCCATTAAGCATGGTTGGGATACTCTGGATCGGCATATATGACAGCGTGTTCCAGTTCCTGCCAATATACATAGTTAAATAGTTATATCAGGTCAGGTTTAAAAAAGACAAGTCCATCTAGTTCAACCACAATAAATAAATAAATAAATAAATAAATAATAATATCATACAATCCCATATACCCAATTCTATACCCACAGTTGATCCAGAGGAAGGTAAAAAAAAAACAGCAAAGCATGATTTGCTAAAGCAGGGGAAAAAATTCCTTCCTGATCCCCCGAGAGGCAATTGGATTTTCCCCGGATCAACGTTACCTATAAATGTTAGTACCCAGTTATATTATGTACACTTAGGAAATAATCCGGGCCTTTCTTAAAGCAATCTACTGAGCTGGCCAGAACCACCTCTGCAGGGAGTCTATTCCACATTTTCACAGCTCTTACTGTGAGGAAACCTTTCCATATTTGGAGATGAAATCTCTTTTCCTCTAGACGTAAAGAGTGCCCCCGTGTCCTCTTTGTTGACTGTAAAGTGAATAACTCAACACCAAGTTCACTATATGGACCCCTTATATATTTGTACATGTTGATCATATCCCCCCTTAATCTCCTCTTATCAAGAGAGAATAAATTCAGTTCCTCTAATCTTTCCGCATAGCTGAGCTCCTCCATGCCTCTTATCAGTTTGGTTGCCCTTCTCTGCACTTTCTACAGTTACTCAATATCCTTTTTGAGAACTGGTGCCCAAAACTGAACTGCATATTCCAAATGAGGTCTCATTAATGATTTGTACGGGGCAAAATTATATCTCTCTCTCTCTCTCTGGAGTCCATACCTCTCTTAATACAAGAAAGGACTTTGCTCGCTTTGGAAACCGCAGCTTGGCATCGCATGCTATTATTGAGCTTATGATCTACCAAAACCCCCAGATGCTTCTCCACTATGGATTCCCCCAGTTGTACTCCCCTAGTATGTATGATGCATGCATATTCTTAGGCCGCGTACACACGCGGGGACTGTTCGCTCAACTTTGTCCGCTGAACAGTGTTTCGGCGGACAGTCCGCTCGTGTGTGGGCTTCAGCGGACAGTTTCAGCGGACAGTCTGACGAACAAAGTTTTTCGGAAATTCCGTAAAACTGTCCGCTGAAACTTGGTTTGAGCGGACAGTCCGCCCGTGTGTAGGCTTGTTCGTCAAACTAAGTCTCGCGCATGCTCAGAAAGAATTTACACGCCGAAGGTTGCATTGCAGTGTATAGGACGTCGTTTTCTAGTCCCGTCGTACGTGCCGTTCACATCATCGCGCACGGTTTCAGCGGACTGTTCGTTCGTCGTGTGTGGCCAAGTCCGTCCATGCTAATTTTGAGCGGACTGTCCGCTGAAACTGTTTGACGAACAAAGTTGAGCGAACAGTCCCCGCGTGTGTAAGTGGCCTTAGCCCCCAAGTGCATAACTTTACATTTCTCAACATTAAACCTCATCTGCCACATAGTCGCCCAATTAGACAGAGCATTGAGGTCAGCTTGTAAATTGGAGACATCCTGTAAGGACGTTATTCCACTGCATAGCTTGGTGTCATCTGCAAAGATAGAAATATTACTTTTAATCCCAGACCCAATATCATTTATAAAGGTATTAAAAAGTAAGGGTCCCAACACTGAACCTTGGGGTACACCACTGATAACCTTAGACCATTCCGAGTAAGAATCATTAACCACTACTCTCTGAACTCTGTCTTTTAGCCAGTTTTCTATCCATTTACAAACTGATATTTCCAAACCTGTAGACTTTACCTTACACATTAGCCGTGTGTGCGCAACTGCATCAAACGCTTTTGGAAAATTCAAGTATACCACGTCCACCGTCACCCCTCTGTCCAAGGTTTTACTTACCTCCTCATAAAAAGAAATCAGGTTTGTCTGATAACTTCTGTCTTTCATGAATCCATGCTGTCTGTTGCTTAAAATATTTTTTTCCTGCAAGAACTCATCTATGTGGTCTTTTATTAATCTCTCCAGTATAATCCCAACTATAGAAGTTAAACTAACAGGTCGATAGTTACTTGGTAAAGACTTTGTTCCCTTTTTAAATATAGGCACCACATTGGCCCTGACCCAATCCAGTGGTTCTATTCCTGTCATTAACGAGTCCCTAAAAATTAAATACAATGGCTTTGAAATTACAGAGCTCAATTCTTTTAGGATCCGTAGGTGGATGCCATCAGGTCCAGGTGCTTTATCCACTTTTATTCTGTCCAAATATTTCTGGACCATATCACTTTTGAGCCATTGTGGATTTGGGGCTGTGTCACTACCACCCCCATTATGGACATGAGCTCCCCCATGCTCCTTTGTATACACAGAGTTGAAGAACGTATTTAATAAAATAGCTCTCTCTTTGTCCCCAGTCACCCACTCCAGATTATTTTGTAAAGGGCCTACATGCTCAGACTTGACCTTTTTACTATTATATTTGAAGAATTTTTGGGGGTTTGTCCTACTATCTTTTGCAATCTGACTGTCATTTAGAATTTTTGCATCCTTGATTTCCTTTTTACATATTCTGTTATATTCTTTGTAACATTTAAATGACACTAGTGTTCCTTAATTTTTATATTTTTTAAAAGCTCTTTTCTTATAGTTTATAGCTTTTTTAACTTTGGCCGTGAGCCACATATGTTTTATTTTAAGCCTTTTAAACTTATTGCCCATGGGAATATACTTTGCAGTGAGATCACAGTCTTCTTGAAGAATTCCCATTTCTGTTCTGTGCCCATTTATGCCAATATTCTCTCCCAGTCTAAGTCCTGGAGAGAAGCCCTCATCCTTGGAAAATTTGCTCTCTTGAAATTAAGTTTTTTATTATTCCCGTATGTGATTTTTGCTTACAGCTAACATCAAATGAAATCATGTTATGGTCACTGCTACCCAGGTGTTCCTTTATCTGAACATTAGTAATGTCCAGCAACTTCGCACAGCCATTGAAGAGGAATGGACCAAAATTCCAAAGATCACAATCAACAACCTGATCAACTCAATGTGAAGGAGATGTGCTGTACTGCATGAGGCAAATTGTGGTCACACCAGATACTGACTGTTTTTCTGACCCCCCTGACCCCCCGATACAGCAAAACTGCAAATTTTAGAATTGCCTTTTTTGTGGCCAGCCTAAGGCACACCTGTGCAATAATCATGCTGCCTAATCGGCATCTTGATATGCCACACCTGTGAGGTGGATGGATTATCTTGGCAAAGGAGAAGTGCTCACTAACACAGATTTAGGCAGATTTGTGAACAAAATTTGAGAGAAATAGGCCTTTTGTGTATATAGAAAAAGTTGTAGAGTTCAGCTCATGATAAATAAATTAAGGCAAACACAAAAGTGTTGCATTTATAATTTTGCTCAGTGTATATACAACATGAGGTGGACATTTTCTGTGCAGGAAATGCAAGCTCCACACTGTCCAATTAGTTAAATTATAATCAATCCAAGAAAGTTACTCCAAAATGATTCTTGCTCAATGTACCTCATCTGGTTTGGGTATTTCATCCAGTATTATGAACCAAAAGTCAATCTCTGTATGTCTGAAAAATATATTGCCACTGGTAATGTGGGTGTCATGTTCTGGAGTCAGGCTCGGAAGTCAGTAGCTAAAGGAGTAGAGAGGCACCCACTGATCAACTGGATAAATACAGAGGCAGGTCACTCTGGTAGATAACACTGGCTCACTTGAGGTGTGGTGTCTAAGTACTAACTGGTGTTCACCAGAGCTCTTGATGGTGGAGATGGATTTTGCTGTGTATTGGTACCTGGATCACCTCACCAGGAGGTGAGCAAGCTGGGGTCCAGTAGCAGATATAGCAGGTAGGGATAAGCAGAAGCGTAGTCAGTAAACAAGCCAAAAGTCGATAACACGTGGTTGCAGGCTGTCTGGGGAATGCCAAGGGTCAGCAACAAGTAACTAAGATTATAAGGCACTTGGAAATCTGCAGAAAAGGACAGAAAAAGTATTTTTTTTAAATAATAAAGGTTACTTGATATTTTTAAGGGTGTTTTAAGGTCTATTTCTCAGGTAAAATAAGATTCACGTTGACTTGTATATGGTGGTGGTAAGGAGGTTACCTCATAAAAAAGAGAATATTAATATGACCTCCTAAACCCGATGCTCATTTTACCAGACTCTAATGCCCTGTACACGCGATCGGATTTTTGTTCGAAGGGTGTTGGCTCCAACTTGTCTTGCATACACACGGTCATACAAATGTTGGCCAACAATTACGAACATAGTGACATCAAGACCAGAAATGTGGTGAGCATCATGACTGATGAGGGATCTAAACCTGCAGACATTGTTTTCTTATTTTTTAATAAAGGACTCATCAAAAACTCATGTTGTGTCTTTATTCACTTTTTACACTTTTTTAGTGAATGGGTATGGGTAAATTCACTCCATACTCATTCATATGGGGGGATCTGGGGCCCCCTTATTAAAGGGGGCTCTCAGATTCCAATAAGCTCCCCGCCCACAACCACTGGCCAGAGTTGTGGGGAAGAGGCCCTTGTCCCCATCAACATGGGGACAAGGTGCTTTGGGGGCGCGGGGTAGAGCCTTCCCAAAGCACCCCCCATGTTGAGGGTATGTGGCTTGGTATAGTTCATCGGGGAGTGCGGCGCTTGCTCGTCGCCTCCCTTTCCTGACCTGCCAGGCTACATGCTCGGATAAGGGTCTAGATTGGGAGGAGGGTGTGCCATTTTTTTGCAGATTTTTAAATGCTGGCAATGCTTTTTTTTAAATTCAGCTGTCAGTGGGGAAGCCTGCTAACAGTTGATGATTCATTGATTGTTAAGGATGAGATAACAGCCAGCTATATACAGTGTGTTATGGAGATAAAAAAAAAAAGGTAAAGCGCTAAATGCATTTAAAAAACGCATTTTGGATGCAGGTCTATTGAAGTCTATTACACGCAAAATGCAATCTGCTGCAGGAAAAAAAAGTCTCTGACCCTTTTCGAAAATACACCGGCTGAAAAACGCATAGATGTGAATGTGTACTATAGGAAACCATGTTAAATAGACTGTAGTGCGTTTTTGAAGAACGTTTTGAAAAACGCACTAAAAATGCATAGGTGCAAACCAAGGGTTAAATAAGATAATGTACTTTCAGATTTTCTACTATAGAAAAGGCTCCCTTTCCCCAAAGAAATACATTTGGCAGATTAAAGAGCATATTGTCTACTATAGACATTTGAAAACTCCTTGATTGGCTTATGTGCAGGAACAATATTCAAAGGTCAGTATGTTTACATATCCATCATACTAGGACTGATGTTTCTTCCTCCTTTTAAAAATAATTGTTTGAGATGTTTTTGACGAAAAAGGGATTGTTCATTTATGTAACATGGGCTACTATACAAATACATGTTCTTCTTGCCCCCCGTTGGCTTATTTCCTGGTGGATGACCTCACCGAGGTGAGTCGGACGCAGAATGGGTCACTTCTATTTCACCATCCCCACTGCTGCACAAACTATACATGAAACGTCAGCGTCTGTGACTGTTAGAAAGAGAAGATATATGGATGGATTTTACATATAATGTTAAGGACAATAGGACCCTTTACAAACCATGTGGAGCAACAGTAGGTAATTCATCACCCAGGGCAAAGATGGCAAACTGCGCCCCCCTGACCTTACCTGGGAGGAGGGGGCAGGGCTAATAGAAAAATGTATATAATGTTTGCGGGATGTGCTAAAATAGTACCAGTTGTTGTGATACACTGCAACACGTGGAAGGGTTTAAAACTGAAACACAAATATGGGGTTTATCAGTGGTGGAGAAAAAAATTTCCCTGTTTCAGCAGTGTTGCTAAGAGAAAAAATTGGTGCTGCATCACTAATGTCAGTCTGAGGAGGATGGTCAGTGAGAGCCAATGAGTGGGATGCGGGCCCTGAGGGGTGCATGGATCCAGAGCGATCTAGGGGGGTCCTGAGTGAGGACGTTGTGCTGAAAGGGCCCATAGAGATCATTGCTGCCACTCAGAAAACTGATTATGTGGCAGATCACTTTTTAGAGGGTGTTTGACAGGCGGTGAAGAGGAAATATGTCACCTCCTCCCTGCTTATTTTAACTCACTGATGCACTGCAGAAGTGTGCATTGCAAGCAGTTGCACAATAGCCCTGTTCCATTTTATTTTTGGTGTGGTCGCAAAGCATTGTGGTCTTGGCATGTGTAAAGAACAGCTGCATCTCATTGTTCAGGTCGGGGGTTTGGAGGTGGTAAAAACTTGGTTTAACTGCTTATTTTTAGCACCCTTGACCCACCCATGTGGACAAACCCAACAAGGGCCTTGTTTACATTTGTGGTTGGAGAGGGTGGTAAAAAGGTAAAACACGTGGTTAAGATGTACTTTTTCTGCCTCCTCATTGCCCACACAACCCACCCCAAACAAGCTGCAAAGGCAGTCATATAGGGGGGATACACATGTGCAGCTACATTACAACGTTGTATTGTTTGTACATGTTTGACAGGCCTAAATCCTGCTGAGCATAATCCATGCAAGTTAATGGGGCTGAGCTGCAGCCTCTTTGCAACCCCATGCAATGCATGTGGTTCTGGCAAGTGGTGCACAATTTTAGTGCGTTATAATAGGTGGTGAGGACGCGATAAAATGCCTTCTGTCTGTCTATCTTTCTGTCTGTCAAATGATATCTGAAAGCAATCCAATGCAAATCACTTTTCAGAGGGCCATTGCAATTGTAAACTAGCCCTAAAGCTCCGATTTAGCAAGGGGTATGCTCATGTATCCCCTGCAGATTGAAGTGGACTCTGTTCTGTGTGAATGGATCCTTAGGGCTCCCCGCACCCAACTGCCTGAACCTAAAACATATAGCTGCTATCAGCTGGCCACATGCCGCCATGCTAAGCTTAAACAGCATGTTGCTTTCGGAGGTCAGTGCTACCTCTGAATGCTAATAATGTAGGTCATTGAGATTGACCTGCAACCGCCCCACATCTAATACGCCAATTATCCAGTTAATACACCGACTTTTAAATAGTCCTGAAAAGCAATCCAAGCAGAGCTTTTCAGAGGACCAACAGCCACTTCCACATATGTAAATGTACCCTAAAAAAAAAAAAAAAAGCCAGTTGGTCTTCAATGCTGAGATATATCATGATGCCTAGGTGAGGACTGAACTGTTTAGGAGACGACCTGGACAATACGTCTCTCATGTCATTAAAAGTCTTCACAGTGTATGTGCTAATTCATTCTGTCATGCAAGTCCACATTAAAAGGCAAATCAAAAGATAGCCAGAAAAATTACTCAATGTTGCTATTTTTTTTAATAACAAATATGTTATATGTGCCTGCTCCTAGACCCTCCCTCCTGTTCAGTGCCACCACAGCAAGGAGCTTGCTATGAGGGCACCTGAGCCGAGCTGCAGCTCCGTGTGCCCGTTCAGACACGGAGCTGCCATTCAGCTCCACCCCCTTGCTCCCCTGATTGGCTAACTGACTTTGATTGATAGCCGTAGAAGCCAATGGCACTGCTGTTGTGTCTTAGCCAATCAGGTGGGAGAGTCCTAGATGACCGTGAGACTTGTTGACATCGCTGGACAGATATGGGGCTCAGGTAAGTATTAGGGGGTGCTGGGGCGGCTTCTACACACAGAAGGCTTTTTATCTTACTGCATAGAATGCATTAAGATAAAATTCCTTTTGCCTTTACAACTGCTTTAAAGAGGTGGTCCTTCTCTTTTAAACTCTACCCACAGTAGTCCTGTAGCCAACCAAACAAATACAGGGAAGTAAATCGTCTCACCTGGTTAGTGATGTTCACTGCACACTCAGGCTCAGTCTTTTAGTGCTGGGCACTATACACTCCGGCAATTGGAGACAGATTCAACCAGCAGTGCACTGATCACTGAAGATAGCAGTGCTGAGCAGCCTTTGACAGTGGGAGATCGGGAGACGATGTCAGCCGGGCAATAAATTAGGCTGAATTGGTCTGTTATTACTTGAGGGGATAAGATAAAACACTTTTTCTTGATCATACATCACGGGACACAGGAGCTCATTACATAGTGGGTTATATAGGCACCTCTAGTGATTGGACACTGGTTAACCCCAATTAAGGAGAATTCCTCCGCTATATAACCCTCCCATATGGGAGGCACCTCAGTTTTTTCGCCAGTGTCTATGGTGGTTGGTCACGTAAAACATGTGCTATAAAGAAAGCTCTGTGCAGGTCCCTGCGGGGGCCTAAGGGCTACAACAAACCGGATCCATATCTCGGGCCGATATTTTGACTCCCAAGATGGTATGGTACCCGGGCCTCGTCATCCAAAGAAACTAGGTTTTGCCTGTAAGTCCTCTCCTATTGGAAGACTGGGCTCTGGGAAAACCAGACTTGGTGTACTATTTACATAGTGGCACGAAAGTTTCTGGCAGAGTCTTTTACAAGGTCCAGGTAGGAGGTTCTTCTGAGAAAGAACCTCAAAAAAACCTGAAGGTTGGCACAACTCTGCCCGCCGTGATGGGTGAAGGCTGGAATCTGTCTGTTTTCAGCAATTCCTGCGGCGAGGACAGGTAAGGGAAGTTAATCCTATATATATTATGGATTTCTTCATTTGAGTAGTAGTATGTCTTACCTGGTTTCCACCACTAGAGGGAGTAAGAGCAGCCTGATGCATACTTACATGCCTTTCAGTACACACGCTCAGTGAAGCCTGGTTCTCCAGCTGTCTCACGTCTCCACTGCAATCCCTGCCACAATATAGGTAATACAGGGGTCCCACGTAGTCTGGGGGTCCCATGCAGCCCGATGGAGATTCCCTTTCCCCCCTGGATTCTGCGGTCCTTGTGCACGCGCATGCACGTGTGCACGCGTGCCAAGCGCGCTCCCAGGCTAATGCAGGAGGGGGGAGTGTGGTTGTGAGCCGTACATGTCAGTGTGCATGGCGCTGTACTGCGCAGAAGCGGCAGATTTAAAAAGCCCAGAGCGTCAGGGGGCTGTAAGTGTGAGACACAGGAGCTGTGGGCAGTAAGCATCCCAAGGGATTGGATCCAGGCAAACCTTAGACACCTACTCAGCATCAGGTTGTGCAGTTTAAGTATACAGTCAGGTCCATAAGTATTGGGACATTGACACAATTCTAATATTTTTGGCTCTATACACCAACACAATGGATTTGAAATGAAACAAACAAGATGTGCTATAACTGCAGACTTTCAGCTTTGATTTGAGGGCATTTACATCCAAATCAGGTGAACGGTGTAGGAATTACAACAGTTTGTATATGTGCCTCCCACTTTTTAAGGGACCAAAAGTAATGGGACAGATTAACAATCATCCATCAAACGTTCACATTTTAATACTTGGTTGCAAATCCTTTGCAGTCAATTACAGCCTGAAGTCTGGAATGCATAGACATCACCAGACGCTGGGCTTCATCCCTGGTGATGCTCTCCCAGGCCTCTATTGCAACTGTCTTCAGTTCCTGCTTGTTCTTGGGGCATTTTCCCTTCAGTTTTGTCTTCAGCAAGTGAAATGAACGCTCAATTGGATTCAAGTCAGGTGATTGACTTGGCCATTGCATAACATTCCACTTCTTTCCCTTAACCTCTTCCCACCCAGCCAATGCACATATACGGCCGGGTGGGAGCCGTCTACTCCTGATAGGACGTTCAGGAACGTCCATCAGGAGGAGCGGGATCGCGCGCACGCGTGCCCGCGCAGCGGCGCGATCCCAATGCGCCCGTGTCACCGGGACACGGCGCATCTCAGATCGGCAGGAGGGCTCTGTGATTGGCCCTCCTGATCACATGACGGCCGTGTCCAATCACGGCCGTCATATGATGTAAACAAACAGCCGGTTGCTAGGCAATCGGCTCCTCCTCTCCTCACACAGAAGTCATCGCTGAGGAGAGGAGAGCAGATTGCTGCAGCCGGCTGGTGATCAGTGAGAATGAGCTGTTTTTTACAGCTTTTTACTCACTGATCACCAGTCTAGTGTAAACACACAACACACCACACAGTGTAAACACAGTCCCCACATATGTCCCCATAACACACACGTCCCCAAAACATACATGTCCCCAAAAAATAAAAACACATGTCCCTAATAATAAAAACATGTCCCCCACATATGTCCCACTAAAATCACTTGTCCCAATGATTATGTGCACACATATGTACGTGATCACCTGCACACATATGTACATGATCATTTGCGTACATATGTCCGTGATCACACAAACCAATTATTATACACTTAACGGATTTTTTTTTACCAAAAACATGTAGCAGAATACATTTTGGCTTAAATTTATGACAAAATTTGATTTTATTGGATTTCTTTTAAAATAGAAAAAAGAAAATATTGTTTTTTTTCCAAATTTCCGCTTTTTTGCGCTTATATCGCAAAAAATAAAAAACGGAGTAGTGAATAAATACCACCAAAATAAATCTCTATTTGTGCGAACAAAATGATAAAAATTTAATTTGGGTACAGTGTAGCATGACCACGCAATTGTCACTGAAAGCGCTAGAGCGATGAAAGCTGAAAATTGGGCTGGGAAGGAAGGGGGCGAAAGTGCCCTGTATTGTAGTGGTTAAAAACTCTTTGGTTGTTTTCGCAGTATGCTTCGGGTCATTGTCCATCTGCACTGTGAAGCTCCGTCCAATGAGTTCTGAAGCATTTTGCTGAATATGAGCCGATAATATTCCCCGAAACACTTCAGAATTCATCCTGCTGCTTTTGTCAGCAGTCACATCATCAATAAATACAAGAGAACCAGTTCCATTGGCAGCCATACATGCCCACGCCATGACACTACCACCACCATGCTTCACTGATGAGGTGGTATGCTTTGGATCATGAGCAGCTCTTTTCCTTCTCCATACTCTTCTCTTCCCATCACTCTGGTACAAGTTAATCTTGGTCTCATCTCTCCACAGGATGTTGTTCCAGAACTGTGAAGGCTTTTTTAGATGTTGTTTGGCAAACTCTAATCTGGCCTTCCTGTTTTGGAGGCTCACCAATGGTTTACATCTTGTGGTGACCCCTCTGTATTCACTCTGATGAAGTCTTCTCTTGATTGTTGACTTTGACACACATACACCTACCTCCTGGAGGGTGTTCTTGATCTGGCCAACTGTTGTGAAGGGTGTTTTCTTCACCAGGGAAAGAACTATTCGGTCATCCACCACAGTGGTTTTCCGTGGTCTTCCATGTCTTTTGGTGTTGCTGAGATCACCGGTACATTCTTTCTTTTTAAGGATGTTCCAAACAGTTGATTTGGCCACACCTAATGTTTTTGCTATCTCTCTGATGGGTTTGTTTTGTTTTTTCAGCCTAATGATGGCTTCACTGATAGTGACAGCTCTTTCGATCTCATATTGAGAGTTGACAGCAACAGATTCCAAATGCAAATAGCACACTTGAAATGCACTCTGGACCTTTTATCTGCTCCTTGTAAATGGGATAATGAGGGAATAACACACACCTGGCCATGGAACAGCTCAGCAGCCAATTGTCCCATTACTTTTGGTCCCTTAAAAAGTGGGAGGCACATATACAAACTGTTGTAATTCCTACACCGTTCACCTGATTTGGATGTAAATAAACCCTCAAATTAAAGCTGAAAGTCTGCAGTTAAAGCACATCTTGTTCATTTCATTTCAAATCCATTGTGGTGGTGTATAGAGCCAAAAATATTAGAATTGTGTTGATGTCCCAATATTTATGGACCTGACTGTATATATTTATTGTGAGACTTTAAGCACAACAGTGATTGCACTTTGTACTAGTACCTCTGCTTTGTAGCTTAGGACTATGTCTCCTCGTAAGAGGGTCTCAGGGGGAGGTAACAAGGGCACTGGTAAATCACCGCCTAGGTCCAGGGGTTGTAAAAGTGCCTGTAAGTTACCATCCCCTCCTGCAAGACTGGAGCCAGCCTCACAGGATGAGTCAGTGCCCCTGTCAGGTTTTGCAGTCTCTCCTAATGGTTCAGCCCCGGTATATGTCACTGAGGACTCCCTTAGGGCTACATTGGAGGGTTTTGAAGGGAGAATAATGAATTTTATTTCTGCTTCCCTGAAAGATAGCAGGAAAAGTGGTAGATCTCCTCCCTCTGCTGAGATTCCTCTTTCAGATGACTCTTCTGACAATGAGGAGAGAGTCCCCTCCTCCCAGGCACTCAGAAAACAGGTGCAGTATTATACTGAATTGGTGCATACCACATTCAGAATTCCTGCTGCTGAAGTCGCTACCTCCTTTGTTTCTTCCATGGGAGTCAGGAAAGTCCCACAGACTGCTTTTTTCCTTTCCAATTCATCCATTGGGGACATCCCGATAAACTGTTTGCTCCTCCTAAAAGGTTTTCTATGCATTATCCTCTGGAGGAAAGTTTCACCAAGAAATGGGGGGTCCCCATCTGTCGATGCGGCTGTTTCTTGCGTGAATAAAAACCTGACCTGTCCGTTGGAAAATGCTCGGGTGTTTAAAGATCCAACTGATAAGAAGCTGGAAACATTATTAATAGCCTCCCTTTCCATGACTGGCGCTGTAGTGCAACCTACAGTCGCAGCCGTGGGGTTGTGTCAGTTCCTTAAGGAACAGGTTAAGCAGATGCTTGGCCTCCTTCCCAGTGAGGAAGTGGAGAATTATGCAGAAATACCTCAAATTCTGTGTTTCATGATTGATGCGATTTTGCATTCTGTCCAACAAGCATCTCGTTTGTCTCTCTTGTTGGTACACATGCGAAGGGCCTTATGGCTAAGGAATTGGGCAGCTGAGCTGTCATGCAAGAAGCATTTGATTGGGTTCCCGTTTAAAGGGGAACATTTGTTTGGAGAAGAATTAGACAAATTTGTCCAAAAAATTTCAGGGGGTAAATGTGTGGTTCTTCTGTTGCTGCTGTGGTTTGCTCAAATGCTGCCACCATATTACTCCTATTGTATATTATAACTCTTAGGATCTTTCTCTTTGGTATGTCCCACTCATGCAAGCATTTGTCCACACAGTGATTTAATTGACTATGTAGTGTGTGAGTGGGCTACTTGTTCAAGGGCCAATGGTATATATCTGTTCAGGTTTATTTTTTTTAATCAACACCAGAAAAGTAGCATGCATTTATAACAAGGAATGAAGCTGTAAAAGAAATATTTTTGTAACAAAACTTGGTTTTACAAAGTAAAGACATTATATAATGGCTAAACCTGTGTCTGTGTAGTTTGTTCAAACATTACCATAAATAAAAACACAATATTAGGTGTTTTTCTTTTCTTTTTTTTTTTACTCCAGGAGTGTATAATGGATTTTGAAATTCTAGAGAAATGCTTAAATAATGCATTACAATGTAACTAAACACATTAGATTGTATTCACCTAAAATTATTTTAGTCAACTAAAATGTACTAGGGAATTTAGGCAACTAAAATGTAAGACTTTTACGTTGACTAAAATGTACTGGAGATTTTAGTCAACTAAATATGACTAAAACTCAAACAGTTGCAGATAACTAAAATGGTACTAAAACTAAAATAGCATTTTAGTAAAAAAAGACGAATTTTCTGCCAAAATTAACACTGATGTATACTAAAAAGAGTGTGTATGTATAGATGCACTTAACATACAGTATAAGCGTAATGGGACATCAATAATACTGTATAAATTGTTTTATGATTATTTTTATGTTCAAGATGCAATAGCAACAAATGTATTTTTTTTTACATGTATTCATTTTTTGAGTAAGTCTAGTATATATCTAAAAATCACAAACAGATTTTTATTTGTGGTCTATTAAATACATGAGATGTTGGTATACCACTTAGAAGATGATGCTCTTAAAGAACCATATCTTTTTATCATATTTACTACTATGTTGAGAAGAAGCCTGTGCTTCAGGTAAGGAAGTAGGATTGAGGGTGGGGGCTACGGAATGTGACCATATTTCATGTTAATCCCTAAATATGGGTGCAATATTAAATATGACCAGAAAGGTGAACTTAGCCCCTTTTAGGTAGTTAAAAAAAACTGTTGTGGTATTTATTAGACTTTTGATAATATTTACTTTGATGTTGTAGGCCACTGATGTTTTATTTATCTATTTATTTTGACCATGAATTTTGTAGATGTGATTGCTACAGTAATGTAAGCACTGCCTATTTTCATAAATATATTTAAACAGGTAAAATATGCTAAGATATTACTAGAGACTTTTTTTTTTTTTACAATATATTTGAAGTTAAAATTGCTGCAGTGTGTACATACCACAGTATTTCAAAATATATATTTGCACTTCACTTGATGTATGCCTGAAAAATGTTTCTGTCCTGTTACATGCTAATCTCTATGAAAGCAATGGGCATTACAAAAAAAGTTTTCTTGCACAAAATGTTGTGTTGGTCTGAGTTTGCTATACTCCGAGTTTGACTTGTATATGTTTTATTTTTGTATGCATGGACACAGCACAGTGCGCTTCTCCTGTTCTGTTGCTGACTAAAATTCTGAGTATCTGTTTTAGTAAGCGTGTATGATTGTTGCTCAGTATTGCTTCTCTTATTCTATATGCTGAGTGTTTTTCTTTTTTTACCATTGCACATTATGACTAAGCCACATGCCTTGAATAATTATCCACATCTATACTTCATTGTATTCCCACTATCCTGTAAGTGAATTGTTCAAAGCAGTCAGTCAGCAAGAATACTGATATCAGTGTTAACACTGAGCTGTGTAATCCTTGTTGTTATTCACAGGATGCTCTTTAGTTTTGCACAAATAACTTAGTAAATCAAATCGGGTCCCTGATAAAGTCATTAGACTGATGACGCAACATATCGGGTGGTGTCGTTGCGCAAACCGGAAGTGGAGCACTGACATGATTTGTGGAACACATACTGTAAGCATTGCCTATTATATCTTTTAATATGTGAGCGCAAATACTTTAAATACATGTTTTTTAGTGGGAGAATTGCACTGTTCTGATCTTTTATCTGTCCTTTGAGTACATTTCAGTGAGGACATACCTATCTGCTGAAGTGATAAAAGAAGGAAAGTGTGGAAGATATCCTTACATAGTTAAATAGTTAATCTTGTTGAAAAAAAGACACTAGTCCATCATGTTCAACCATCATTAAAAAAAAAAAATTGCTCCCATATAACCCCAGAAGTAAGGGGTAAATGTATTTGAATAAAAAAAATTCTAAGCTAAACTTAAAACCACTTGTTTATACATGTGCTTCCTTTGTTGGAGACTCACAGAAATTAGAGTTTAGGTCCACAGAAAATTGGGTGCTTTGCCAGGGCTATGTGGCTTACGCATGTATCTGCAAACGTTAAACGTTTTAACGCATACTGTGGGACAGGTCAATTTGGTAGTCGCAGGCTGGTCAGTAAGTTGAGCTTGGAAATATCTTTGTGTTATTTTTATATGTGTTGCCTTTCCAATGCTCCTTGCTGAAGTAACCAGGTATAGGTGGGGGCAGTAACCATTTGTTTGTACTATGAATTATATTTGCCAGCCAATGCACTGACACCTTTGCTGCCATAGTGCTATGGGCTGGGTGTTCAGTGTGCCCCTGAGCCTTTAAAGAGGGGTGGGCTCCATGCAGGTTATCTGCCCTGCACCTGTCCATTTACATGCATGTGCTTCCATTGTTGGAAACTCACAGAAAATGTAAAATGTAATTATCACTTTTCCGAAATGTTCCTTTCCTGGTACCTGTCCACGGCAGCATACACATGGTTGGTTGCTCCGCCCACAACCAACCTACATGACCACTATAACTCTATAAAAGAAAGAGTCCCCCCCCCCCTCCACGTAATTCTTGTAATAGTCTCAAAAAATGCAGATTACAGTATGGGAGGGGGCGTATGCTGCCATGGATAGGCACCAGGAAAGGTAAATTATGGAAAGGTTTGTATTCAATTTTCCATTTTACTAGTGCCTCCATGGCAGCATACACATGGTAAATAACTCGCTTGTGGGGAGCATTGCTGCAAAAAGATATAGTTTATCTGGGGTTACAAAATTTTATTTTTTTCCCCAAAATCACGAGAAGTTAGTGCGGCTGGATCCAGGCTATAATGGGTAATGAGGGTGGTAAATGAAGATCCACTTGCCACCTGACAAATCGTTCCTGGAGAGACCTGTGCTAAAGCCACCCAAGAAGAGGCTATCCCCCCGAGTAGAGTGCACATTGATTGCCCCTGGGACCGGAAGACCACAAGTTTTTTGACGTACAATCCAGCTTCCTATGGTTGTTTTGGATGTTGCCAACCCTTTCCTAACTCCATTTGGAATAACAAATAGGCATTGGTCTTTGCGGAAAGACTGTGTTAGCTCGATGTACTGATGAAGTGTCCTTGCAATGTCTAGTTCATGCAATCTTGACATAGCTGGGTCTTTTTCAAAAGCTGGGAGAACCCATTCTTGATTAAAATGGTAGACAGTCGAAACCTTGGGTATGAACTGACAAATCGGTTGTAGAACGACCCTGTCTGGGAAGAATGTAATGTAGGGATCTTGAGCTCCCAAGGCTTGGATCTCTGAAATCCTATGGCCTGAGGTGACAGCTACTAGAAAGGCGGCCTTCAGAGTAATACTTTCCAGAGCACAATCCTTGGTAGGTGCGAATGGAGGTTCTGTCAGAGTATTCAGTACTAAAGCTAACTCCGACTTCAGGTACAGTGTCTTTCTAGGTGGTCTCAACCTTAAAACTGCTCTCTGAAATAGTTCTATTAAAGGGTTCTAGGCCTGTCTGGTGTCTGTTAAGGCTGATAAGGCAGAGACTTGTACTTTAAGGGTACTAAGCCTCAAACCTAAATCTAACCCCTCCTCTAGAAACAGGAGAATTTCATTCACCCCTGGTCTTAACAGGTTAAATGTGTTTGTTTCTGAAAACTTCAAAAATGACTGGCATTCTAGCCAGTAACAAATCTCCTGTATTAGTGAGACAAAACTCTGGATAACGGCATACAGGAGGCACAGCAGACAGCAGCATTGTCAGTCTGGGGGGATGCTAGTGTTAAATGTATCAGCAGATTTAAATACACTAAACAAATGGTACCAAACCCCAGCTCGCAATTTATTTTTAGTTCCAGCAAACAGTTTTTTTTTCCTTTTGAGATATAAGTTTTGCATGAATAAATAAAAGCTGATCATTTTAATAACCCCTTACAGTTTTAAAAAAACAACCGTCCACTGCCCCACTGACACCGACCACTGCCCTACTGACACCGACCACTGCCCCACTGACACCAATCACTGACACCAACCACTACCCCACTGGGACCAACCACTGACACCAACCACTACCCCACTGACACCAACCACTGACATCAACCACTACCCCACTGACACCAACCACTACCCCCCTGACACCAACCACTACCACACTGAGACCAACCACTGACACCAACCACTACCCCACTGACACCGACCACTGCCCTACAGACAACGACCACTGCCCCACTGACACCAACCACTGCCCCACTGACACCAACCACTACCCCACTGACACCAACCACTGACACTGACCACTGCCCCACTGACAACGACCACTGCCCCACTGACACCAACCACTGACACCGACCACTGCCCCACTGACACGACCACTGACACTGACCACTGACACTGACCACTGACACTGACCACTACCCCACTGACACTGACCACTGACACCGACCACTGACACCGACCACTGACACCGACCACTACCCCACTAAGATCAACCACTGACACCAACCACTACCCCACTGAGATCAACCACTGACACCAACCACTACCCCACTGACACCAACCACTGACACCGACCACTGACACCAACCACTGACACCAACCACTACCCCACTGACACTGACCACTGACACCAACCACTGACACCGACCACTACCCCACTGAGACCAAGCACTACCCCACTGACACAAACCACTGACACCAACCACTGACACCAACCACTGACACCAACCACTGACCCACTGACACCGACCACTGACACCAACCACTGACCCACTGAGATCAACCACTGACACCAACCACTACCCCACTGAGACCAACCACTGAGACCAACCACTACCTCACTGACACCGACCACTGACACCAACCACTGACACCGTCCACTACCCCAATGCGATTCTGGTGCGGACAAAAAAAGGGTCCTGTGCGAGTTTGGTCGGAATGCAGTGCAATATCATCCATACTATCTGTATGGCTGAAATCGCAGTGCACGGACATCGCATGTGATTTACGCTGCAGTGCGGTGGGAATCACATGCGATCTTGTACAGTACACTGGTGTGAACTGGCCCTAAGCTCATTCAGCCTTACTGGGTGTAATTATAAAAAGTGAGAAATTCACCCCTCCCCCATATAACAAATCCTGGTAATTCTGGTAATGGAAAGGAATGTTGCAACGGTGATCAGATGACCTCACACACTGCACTATAACAATCATCAGATCACTGGATGTTCTACTCGGTCCAGCTCCGACTACATACAGCTCCCCTAAATCACTTGTCTGTATATATTCTTCTCACTGTTCACTGCAGCATACAGGAGGATCACACCCCATGATGAGAAACATCCAGTCAAAACACAGTAAAGGCAGCCAATCCTGGGAGATCTGGAGGGGAGAGGAGGGGAGAGGAGGGGAGAGGAGGGGAGAGGAGGGGAGGGGAGAGGAGGGGAGAGGAGGGGAGGGGAGGAGAGAGGAGGGGAGGGGAGGAGAGAGGAGGGGACAGGACAGGCATGTGAATTGTGAACTTTTTACACAGGATGTACCTGTCTCAGGCTAGTGCACGAGATATGTGAAGACCCTGTCACTCACTGCAAGGGGGAGGTTTTGACAAAGTTTTAGAGACTTTATCTCACTGAACAATAAAAGACGGTTGCTCTGAGCTGGATTAACTCTGTGTGGCAAGACTGGGCTCAAATGATAGGAAATCGTATTCTCTATATTATGACATCAAAAACATTTTTTTTTTCGGGTTTACATCCACTTTGATTTGCAGGGATTTATTTTCACTTAAAGTTTGACTATGGGACAGGAAGTGAGGGTAAATCTCTGCAATGAAACAGAGATGGTGAAAAAAAATAATCTGTCAGGGGTTATATTCCTCTTTTAATCTACCCAAAATGGAAAAAATAAAGTTTTGCCTATAGTTTTACTTTAACTTGGAATGCCCCTTTAAAGTCTTTAAAGCTGAGTTAGTGATAAATGTTTACAATCCCTAAATTATTTGCTTTGAAAATCTCTGTAAATCTTATGAGCATAAAAGATGGCTGAACAAAAAGTGTTACCTTCAGGAAAACAATCTGCATTCAAAGATTATGGTCTGCGCACTTAGCCAGAACATAGAAAATGTTCAGCAGTTTCATATAGATCATTGGAGGGCATCCAAACCATTTAACTTTCTTGCCAAGGGGAGAAGAAAGTCACAGTTCTATCCCACGCTGACAGTGAGAGAAGATTGCTAGGACTGTGATTCATTTCATCATGTTAATGTTGCTTTTTATCTCTTTAAAATGGCATACAGTTCAAAGAAATATTTAAATATACAGTTTTTAAAATGTATCAAAACATTTATTTATGAGAGCTGGCAGGAGTCATTCATGTGTTGTTGTTTGTTCATGTTAATAGGAGCATGACAGTTAAAATACAAATCCAAAATGGTCTTTGTCATTTTGAATTGGAACATTTTGTGTGGAATCGGAAAGTGTAAATTCATTTGCTGGTTAAAGGATCTGAGAGATAACTCTCCAAAAAAATAGAAGAGGTCACCCCCCTCCCCCATTACCAGTTACCTTCTTGAACAGCCTTTCTCAACCTTTTAAACGCAGAGGAACCCTTTAAATAGTTCTGCGGTCTCTTAGATTTTGGAGGAAATAAAAAGATTTCTTAATAGACAAAACTTTTGTTTAACTTTGCTTCACTGGAGGAAGAGTTAGGCCTCATACACATGATCGGATTTCATCAGGGAATTGTGTGATAGCAGACTGTTTGCCTAAAATCCGACTGTTAGTACGCTCTATCAGACAATTGTTGTCCAACTTTCGGCCAACAAATGTTGGATGGCAGGCTAGTAAATTTTTGGCGGACAACAGTCTGTTGTCAGATTTTCGTATTGTGTGTACACAAGTGCATCACACAAAAGTCCAAATTACAAACATACATGCTCGGAAGCAAGGACGAGACGGAAGTGGTCTGTCTTGTAAACTAGCGTTCGCAATGAAGATTTAACATTCATGATGCGGCAAATTATGAATTGGCGAAATGCAGTGCACAATTCTCTTCTCTAATGAAGCTGCTTTGCTGGTGATATTGATCGAGTTATGGCAAACGTATTTGAAAATTATTTTGTTTTCTAGTAATGTCAACAATAATATTATTATGTTGTATTTTTTGGTGTTTTTTGGCCCAGTTACCACAACACTATTATCCTGTAGTTTTTAATCTCAAAGATACAACTATGTTGGTGCCCCTTGTTAATTTTACATTGTATTTTTTTAATTGTAGCCTACTCCCAAACTGTTATTTGACGTAAAACACATAGCCAATTATTATTCTGCACAATTGTTTTATTGTGCATTAAAAAAGAAAACAAATAAAATTAGACATGCTATCTGGCAATATAACTTAACCAAGAAGTGCATTCTATGCATCCAATAATATAGAAAATATAACAAATCAAATCATCATTCAACCAAAAAATGTAATAAAAGCCGCATGCATGTGTCCTTCTTCTTAATGTAAGGAGGTCAACAACGCCAAGAGTTGGTGAAAGCAGGGGTCCGTCATTCGGAGGTAATTTCACAAATCACCTGGATTATACTCCTGGAGCTCCGGCGGCAAAGGCATATGACATAATTGGTCGCGATTAAAGCAACCAATTTTTGGCCAAAGAAATCCTCCTCCTCCTGTTCCTGGACTGGACTTGGGTCAAAGCAATAACTCCAAGGCCAATAATAACACGTTCTCTCCTCTGATTGCACAACATGGCTGGTGGACGAACGGCCGCTCAAAAACCAACTGAAAAACACAAAATGAAAAGCACAAAATGAAAAGCACAAAATGAAAAGCACAAAATGAAAACCATGAATTAACACTCAAACTTCTACTTCTACTACACTTCTACCAACACAAAATTAGCAGAAGGAGCCCAAAGGGTGGTGCCTGACAATTGAACTTCCTCTTTATCGGCTCGTTGTACATCTAGTACGTCACTACGTTCGTGTTTGTTGGCCAACAATTGTGTACCGTTTGTATGCAAGACAAGTTCCCGGCACACACCCTTCGGACAAAAGTCGTACGCTCTGTTGGCCAACAATCATATTGTGTGTAGGAAGCTTTAGAGCTTTTCCGGTTTTTCTGCTTGAAGGTGCAGGGAGAAAGTCCAAAGACAAGCCAGTGCCTTGTTGTTTTAGGATCCCCCTTCGTCAGGGCTTAAACTGCTGGGTTGAATGCACAAATTTGTAACCAATGATGGGAGAATCATGAGGGAAATATAATTGAAAAAGAAATGCATGTGACCACAATTTACCACAATTTTTTTTTTCTGTAGCAACATGAGGTGAAATTGAAGGCTTGGCTGGTCGAATTTTTGAAATCAATGAAATCAATGGTGGCACCATCAGATTACATAGCGCACAAAATTGCTGATTTTTGAAAAAAGAAAATTTGTTCAGAATTTTACCCATGTGTTAAAAGACCACAGATAATAGAGCAACAGGACAGTTTCAATGGGAAGGCCCAAATGTACCAGAGACACAGAGAACAGGCAGGTGTTTTAGTTCAAGAATTAGGATACCACAGATAATAGAGCTGTGTAAAACTGTGTTGGCAAGCAGCAAAATAATTGTATATGCCTAATAATCCCAAACAGATTATTCCTATACTTTTACCTTTAATATTGGTATGTGGGGGCTGTAGTGAATGTGAGTGGTTTAGGTGTACACTGTTCATGCATCTAGTTTTATTCTTCTTTTCAACAATGCAGCAGTGTGCTATGCACAAAAGGCTACTTCAACAACAGATAGGCAACATCAAGTAAATGCTGCTCTTTTATCAACTTAAAGGGTTTCTAAACCCTTGTTTTTTTTAAATAACAAACATATCATACTTACCTCCACTGTGCAGTTCATTTTGTACAGAGTGGCCCCAATACTTGTCTTCTGGGGTCCCCCGATGGCACTCGCGCTCACGCTCTCTGCATCAGGAAACCATCTATGAGAAGCGCTCTCCTTGAGGGTCCACATGCGGGGGCTTTGCAGAGTCCAGCATTTGCGTCCATAGACAAAGAATGTGGGCCCCACGGCGACCACGTCATTGAATTTGATTGACAGAAGCAGGAGCCAATGGCTGTGCTGCTACCAATCTATCCAATCAAGAGCTGAGACAATGGGCAGAGAGGATGAGGGTTTACAACATCTTTAAACCTAAAAAGATCCCCATTAATACAAAAAAGAAAAAACAAAAGACCATAAAAAAAAATAAAGATTACAAAATGGTACCCCTGAAAAAACAGCTCACCTTTTCCTTTTTTTTTTTTACAAGGAAAGACTTGTAGCAAAAAAAAAAAAAAAAAAGTTGCTATGTGTGAAACAGCAGATGAAAGTGACAAAAAAAGTGATAAAAATAAAACTTAAAAAAAAAATTCTTAAGAGCAACACAAAAAAGACAACTGGAGTTTGCTGCTATCTCTTCCTATGCTGTTTGTCAGCTTTCTCTATCCTCTCCCTACAAAAAGTAAAGATTTGTTGTATTTGCTGTGCTTCCAGATCTCCCCTTTTTCTATACTTTAAGCTTTTAGATCTGTTGTAGCTACTTCCATCATAAACTCCAGGTCTATTACTGATGGATAAAAAATAAATAAATCAGGTGTTGTAGGCAACACTGCCTATCAAAAACATTGAAGTTGGAATAAATCAAATCAGGGTGCTGCTGTTGTATTTAAATGAAGCTGATGATTGAAAACGTTAAAAAATCAATCACACATCCAAAATATGTGAGGCCTTCATATAATGATGGGGAAACATTTAAAAATATAAGGGGGTTGATTTGCCAAAACTGAGAAGCGCAAAATCTGGTGCAGCTCTGTACAGAAACCAATCAGCTTCCAGTTTTTTTTTTTTTTTTCAAAGCTTAATTGAACAAGCTCAAGTTAGAATCCAATTGGCTACTATGCACAGCTGCACCAGATTTTGCACTCGCCAGTTTTAGTAAATCACACCTAGGGCATTTTTCCCATGTCAACCTCAAAAGTTATTTGACCCACTTAATGACTGACTTATGTAGCTTTACTGTTACAGGGCGGCCGCTCTGAGCAGAATCACGTATATATGCGTGATTCTTCATTGGCTGGTGGGGGCACGTCAGAGCACATGCCGATCACTGGGTCCCGGCTGGAACTCACAGAACACATCCCTCTGAGTGTAAACAGCACAGAGCTGTGTTCAGTGACAGGGGATCTAGTTTTTTTTATTCCCTACTAAGCAGGGAAAGAAAACAACTAGATAACCAGTAAAGCAGCACACAGAACACACATAAACACTTGTTAGGCACATATTTAACCCTTTGATCAACCAAGATGCTAACCCCTTCCTGCCCTGTGTCATTAGTGAGGTGACAGTGCATATTATTAGCACTGGTCACTGTAATAATGGCACTGGTGATGTCAGTGGCAGTTAGTAAGTTCCCCCAGCGTCAATTAGGGTACTTTCACACTCACAGCGCCCGGTGGCACCATTGTTTTAGCAATGTTTTTCGGCCACTAGCGGGCTGCTTTTAACCCCCGCTAGCGTCTGAAAAAGGGTTAAAGGGGCGTTATGCCGGAGCTTCAGTGGCACTGACCATTGATTTCAATTGGCAGGGGCGCTTTAGGAGCAGTGTATACACCGCTCCTAAAACTTTTTTGAACGTCCTGTCAGCGCACCACTCCAGTGTGAAAGCACTCTGGCTTTCACACTGGAGTGAGAAGACTGTCGCTTTGCAGGCGCTATTTTTAGCGCTATAGCGCCTGTAAAGTGCCTCAGTGTGAAAGGGGTCTAAGTGTCAGATTGACTACTGCAGTATCACAGTCCCATCATAAGTCGCTGATCGCCACCATTACTAGTAAAAAAATGAATAAATAACAATTTTAGTATATATTCCATAGTTTGTAGATGCTATAACTCTCATACAAACCAATAGATATGTACTTATTGGGATTTTTTTTTTTCCAAAGACATGTAGCAGAATACATTTTTGACAAAAATTATCAAGGGATTTGGTTTTTTACATTTTTTTATAGCAGAAAGTAAAAAATATAGTTTTTTTCAAAATTGTTGTTATTTTTCTGTTTATGTTGCAAAAAATTTAAAAAAGCAGAGGCAATCAAATACATCCAAAAGAGAGCTCTATTTGTGTGAAGAAAAAAAGACATACATTTTGTTTGGGTACAGTACAAGGAGAGCAAAATAGATAATGACAGTTAAAATGATACTAAAATCTTGTTTTTTTTTGTTAAAAATAAAAAATATGTTCTACTTAAGAGCAGCCCAGACCCTCCTCTTCTCAGGTCTCTCTTCGGTGCTCCTGGCCCCTCCCTTGTGTTGAGTGGGCCGGCCCTGCCCCCTCTCTCCTCATTGGCTCACTGACTTTGATTGATAGCAATGGGAGCCAATGGCACTTTGCAGCTGTATCACCCAATGAGGAGAGAAAGACAGCTAAGTCTCTCTTGCAACATCACTGGATCGGAGGAGGCTTTGGTAAGTATTAGGGGGACTGAGGGGGCTGATGCACACAGAAGTTTTTTTTATCTTAATGCATTAAAAAAAAAAAAAAACCTTGTGCCTTTACATCCACTTTTAGTGAATATTACCCCAAATTATATATTCAATTAATAGGGATTTTGCATTAACTGTGGTTTGTTTTTATGGTTATCAATAGACAGAAAATGATCATTGCCTGGAATGCAGCAGAGCATCATGCATGTTAACTCAATTGATGATCTGCCTATAAGCTTGTGAATTGTGGAGGGCCAATTTTATAGTGGGTTTAAGTTAGGGTTGGGGGTTACATTAAGTTTAGGGTTGGGTCTTTTGCATGTACTGTATAAACGTACATCCTCATGTGCATATATAGCTTGGAGGTTAAAATGTCAATATTGCACCCAATCTGAGACCCCCCGCACCACTCTGACTCACATTTTTTTTCCCCCAATTTAAATCCCCAATTAATAACCTCTTGAATGCTCCCCCATTTTGTCTTCAGCATGTTCACAAAAAAATATATACTGCATATTTTATTTTATTTTATTTTTCGGTTAAAGGTTTCTAGGTACAGAACATTCTTATGCATTACTACATTTTGAGTTCCTCCTTAGAAAATCCACAAATACACTACATCACCATAGCAACATATAAGGTAATTTGAGAACATTACAACAGATGGTAATGCCAACACTCACAGAAGCAAAGTGTCAAGAGATTGTAGATCTGTTTTGGGAGATAATTGCAACATTAGGGTTCTGATTCCACCTTGGAGTGGTAGCAAGTTTTTTAATTACAAAAAAAAATATTTTTCTGACTACCAATTTATATACTTTGATGTAGGTTCCTATGGTAGCAGCACCGATTTAGCCATCTTTCAACACAGCAACTTTGGTGAACAGTTGAATAATCAATTTGCTTCCACAAGCTAGGCCGTGGCCTGCCACAATTGAGCCTGTTTATCCTTTTGTGGTCGATGGAGATGAGTCATTTGGAATAGGGGAACATCAAATGCACCTGGAGATGCTTGAGTACACAAAGCCATCCCCTCAGAATGGAGAAATGCTCTTTTGACATCTTAGCGCAGTGGAAAAACTCCATTCTTTGGATATTCAGAATGCAGTAACTTGTTAAGGCTACCTGTGTACTGCGCAAGGACATGCGTGGAACAGAGGGATTCAATATAGAGGGTGGCATGCACCATGGCGTCCAACAGATACAATGGACAGTAACTAACTTCAAGTGCTCTCTTTAGTTAAAGGAAAGAATGGCTGAGTATTTCATGTCTCCCGCTAGTCAAGTACCCTGGCAGAACCAGTATGCCTAATTTTCTTTAGAGATACCAACAATGATTTTGTTGTTTTTACAGGATATTATCCATTGAAAAAAGTTTTGTGTCAGAGTGGGGATTATTTACTAAAACTGTATGGTACAAAATCTTGTGCAGCTCTGCATAGAAACCAATCCGCTTCCAGGTTTTATTCAACTGCATTATGTAATGTCAATCACATGGTAATTTTGCACAGAAAGCCTATAATGATTACATTTTTTATGATTATTGCATAGCATGATTTTTGACAAAAGGTGTCAGCCCTATCAAAAGAGCACCATCCCTATTGAAACAAGCTTAAAGTGGAATTCTGGGATAATCCTAACTATTTTTAAAACTGCCACCTTTCCCCTCCTAACACCTATGCTTACTAACCTGTATACTTACCTATTTCTGTACATTCATGAGATCCAGCTCCCCTAGCCAGTCAACACAGCTACAAGGGAGAGGAGGGAGCACCAACAATTGATGGGCCATTAACCTCCCTGGCGGTAATCCTGAGTCTGGCTCGGGGCTGGGATTTCAGTACCACGAGCGGTAACCCCGAGCCAGACTCGGGATCGCATCGCTGGATACAGGAAGACTTACTTACCTTGTCCCCTGGATCCAGCGATGTCCTCCCGCTGTGTATGCGAGCTGTCCTCCGCTCGATTCACACAGTGCCCGAGTGACGCCTAGCTCCGTTCCCTGCGACGTTACGACGCACGGGAGCGGAGATCGGCGCCAAATTCAAAAAAGTAAAAATACACAATACACATACAGTAGTGTAATCTTACAGATTACAGTACTGTATATAAAAAAAATACACATCCCCTTTGCCCCTAGTGGTCTGTCCAGTGACCTGCATGCACTTTTATATTATAAATACTGTTTTTTTTCTGCCTGGAATTTGGAAATTGTCCATAGCAACCAAAAAGTGTCCCTTTATGTCAAAAGTGATTTTAGACCAGCTAGAAAACAGCGATAATAAATTAGAATCACTTGCACAATTGAGCTATAGCGATTTGTGGGGAGATCCGTCATCAAACACTAAATCTAATGACAGTGACAATTCTGCAAATGAGCAAATTTAAGTGTTTTTGGATTTGATTACATTATTGAATAATTTTTTATTATTATTTGTTATCATTATTTATAGTTATTTATTATATTATAAACTTTATCATACCCGGGATGTCTACTAGACTCTTGTTTGAACAGATTTAAGAGAGTTATTTCTAAGAATTGCAGGCCTACAATATAAAACGCCAAATTTCCATGCAAAATAATTGTACCGCTTTCAGCACCTAAAATCAGAAATTATCATACCGCCAGGGAGGTTAAAGCCTATGGGTGACATCACCGTCGCAGACTTTAATGGCCATTGTGCAGCACTCTCTCCCCAGTAGGCACATTGGCTGACACAAGGGATCATGTGACCAGACCGGTATAAAAATAAAAAGTATACACATCTTTCTTAGAGGTTAAATGGAATAGATGTTAGGAGAGGGAGGGTGAAGTTTTAAGATTTGTTATCCCAGAAGTCCACTTTAGGCTAGGGTCACACATATGTGAGTCCTGCATGCCGCGTTTGTGTGGACACAGCAGACTCATGAATTGAATAGACTTCTGTATCTGCAGAAAATGTGGGGAAAAAGTCTTGAGCCCTTTTTTCAAAATGCTTCCACATGGAACTAAATAGTGCTGAGACATCACATTGTCTTACGAACCCAAAATCCTCCTGCGTTTTCCTGCTGAGTGGGGGTGCACATGTCTGATAAAGAACAATGCATTTTCCCTGCAGGTCAGGGAATACAGATGACAGTTCGACCTGCATATGTGTGAACGTAGATATAAGGCTGCCTGTTTTATAACAGTCCATACAGTATGTCCTCAGAGCTGAAGGTACACAACGTGTTAACCACTTCAGGACCGCCGTATTGCCATTGTACGTCAACACAATGGCACAGGCAGGCACAATCACGTAGATTTACGTGATTGCCTTCCAGCGGGTGGGGGGTCCGATCGGACCCCCTCCCGCTGTTTACGGCGGTCCGGTTCGGTCCAGGAGCGCTCCGTGATGAGGGGATGGCCGTTGGTTTTCGGCCACCCCCTCTGGATCGCTCCTGGCCAATGAGAAGCTTCCTCCCCTGTGTATTGTTTACACAGGAAGGAGGAAGTGATGTCATTCTCCTCGGGGCGGTCTTTTTGACCGGACTACGAGGAGAAGACTAATAGTAAGTGTGCACCAACACTACACTGACATGTAGGTACACACAGGCACACAAACCCCCCCCCCCGATCCCCCCCCCGATCGCCCCCCGATCCCCCCCGCCCCCCTCCCCCCCCAGTCACAGTGTCACTGATTGCATTGATCATTTCTTTACTGATCAATGCATTCAGTGTCAGTTGTGACAGTAAAAACTGTCAGGACAGTTAGTGTTAGGTCCAGGGTAGCCCCCTATGACCCCCCAATAAAGATTTAACCCCCTGATTGCCGCTAGTTAACCCTTTCACCCCCTTTTGCCAGTGTCACTAAGCAATCGTTTTTCTGATCGCTGCATTAGTGTCGCTACAGTCGCTAGGTAGCTAGTTATTTTTTTAGGTTCACCGCCAGGTTTTTATAGCGCTAGGTACCCCAATATACTACCCAATAATGGTTTTAACCCCCTGATTGCCGCTAGTTAACCCTTTCACCCCCTTTTGCCAGTGTCACTAAGCGATCATTTTTCTGATCGCTGCATGTGTCGCTAGGTAGCTAGTTATTTTTTTAGGTTCACCGCCAGGTTTTTATATCGCTAGGTACCCCGATATACTACCCAATAATGGTTTTAACCCCCTGATTGCCGCTAGTTAACCCTTTCACCCCCTTTTGCCAGTGTCACTAAGCGATCGTTTTTCTGATCGCTGCATTAGTGTCGCTACAGTCGCTAGGTAGCTAGTTATTTTTTTAGGTTCACCGCCAGGTTTTTATAGCGCTAGGTACCCCAATATACTACCCAATAATGGTTTTAACCCTCTGATTTCCGCTATTTAACCCTTTCACCCCCTTTTGCCAGTGTCACTAAGCGATAATTTTTCTGAACGCTGCATCAGTGTCGCTAGTGTCGCTAGGTAGCTAGTTATTTTTTTAGGTTCACCGCCAGGTTTTTATAGCGCTAGGTACCCCGATATACTACCCAATAATGGTTTTAACCCCCTGATTGCTGCTAGTTAACCCTTTCACCCCCTTTCACCAGCGATCACAGTATAAGTGTCACTGGTGACGCTGGTTAGCCAGTTAGTTATTTAGGTTCCCCGTCAGGTTTTTATATAGCGCCAGGGACCCCCATATACTACCTAATAAAAATTTGAACCCCCTGATTGCCCCTAGTTAACCCTTTCACCACTGATCACCGTATAAGTGTTACGGGTGACTCTGGTTAGTTTGTTTTTTATAGCATCAGGGCACCCACCATTTATTACCCAATAAAGGTTTAACCCCCTGATCACCCGGCGGGTGATATCAATTAGGTTTTAGGGTCAGGGTCTGCGTCGCCCCAGGCAGCGCTAGGTTAGTGCCAGTACCGCTAACACCCACACGCAAAGCATACACCTCCCGTAGTGGTATAGAATCTGAAAAGATCAATATCTGATCTGATCAGATCTATACTAGCGTCCCCAGCAGTTTAGGGTTCCAAAAAAACGCATTGTTAGCGGGATCAGCCCAGATACCTGCTGGCACCTGCGTTTTGCCCCTCTGCCCAGCCCACCCAAGTGCAGTATCGATCGATCACTGTCACTTACAAAACACATAACTGCAGCGATCACAGAGTCAGGCCTGATCCCTGCCATCGCTAACAGGTTTTTTGGTAGCATTTTATATTCAAATCCGGAAGGCAGTGCTTGGTTTTCGGGGTCCCGTACGTGGCTAGGCTCCCAAAAAGTCCCCCACATGTGGTATCCCCGTACTCGGGAGAAGCAGCAAAATTTATTTTGGGGTGTAATTTGACTTCTGCCCATAGCATGTGTGAGCAATATATCATTTAGTGACAACTTTGTGCAAAAAAAAAAAGTTTGTAATATTCCCGCAACTTTTGGCAAAATATAAAATATTCCATGGACTCAACATGCCTCTCAGTAAATAGCTTGGGGTGTCTACTTTCCAAAATGGGGTCATTTGGGGGGGTTTTGTGCTATTTTGGCATTTTATGGCCTTCGAAACTGTGATAGGTAGTGAGGAGTTAAATCAAAAATTTGCACCCTTAGAAATCCTGAAGGTGGTGATTGGTTTTCGGGGTGCCGTGCGCGACTAGACTCCCAAAAAGTCCCACACATGTGGTATCCCCGTACTCGGGAGAAGCAGCAGAATGTATTTTGGGGTGTCATTTCACATATGCCCATAGCATGTGTGAGCAATATATCATTTAGTGACAACTTGGTGCAAAAAAAAAAGTTTGTAATATTCCCGCAACTTGTGGCAAAATATAAAATATTCCATGGACTCAACATGCCTCTCAGTAAATAGCTTGGGGTGTCTACTTTCCAAAATGGGGTCATTTTGGGGGGTTTTGTGCTATTTTGGCATTATATCGAAACTGTGATAGGTAGTGAGGAGTTAAATCAAAAATTTGCACCCTTAGAAATCCTGAAGGTGGTGATTGGTTTTCGGGGTGCCGTGCGCGACTAGACTCCCAAAAAGTCCCACACATGTGGTATCCCCATACTCGGGAGAAGTAGCGGAATATATTTTGGGGTGCAATTCCACATATAACCATGGCATGTGTGAGCAATATATCATTTAGTGACAACTTTTTGTAAATTTTTTGTCATTGTTCAATCCCTTAGGACAAAAAAAATAAATATTCAATGGGCTCAACATACCCATCAGCAATTTCCTTGGGGTGTCTACTTTCCAAAATGGGGTCATTTGGGGGGGATTTGTACTGCCCTGCCATTTTAGCACCTCAAGAAATGAGATCAGCAGTCATAAATTAAAAGCTGTGTAAATTCCAGAAAATGTACTCTAGTTTGTAGACTCTATAACTTTTGCGCAAACCAAAAAATATACGCTTATTGACATTTTTTTTACTAAAGACATGTGGCTGAATAAATTTTGCCCTCAATGTATGACTTAAATTTAGTTTATTCGATTTTTCTTATAACAAAAAGAAGAAAATATCTTTTTTTTTCAAAATTTTCGCTCTTTTTCCATTTATATCGCAAAAAAAAAAAATCGCAGAGGCAATCAAATACCATCAAAAGAAAGCTCTATTTGTGGGAAGAAAAGGACGCAAATTTCGTTTGGGTGCAATATTGCATGACCGCGCAATTACCAGTTAAAGCAGCGCAGTGCGAAATTGCAAAAAGACCTCTGGTCCTTAAGGTGTTTATTGGTCCGGAGCTGAAGTGGTTAATTTTGTATCAGCATGGGATTCACAATTTTTTATGTATGTATCATGTAATACGTGTACTAAAATACATTACACAGAAGGTTGGAAAATAATGTTTTTAGCATATATCTACAATCCACTTTCAGTCTTTTGCTTCTTATCAGGTATAGAAGTGCTGTGTAGTGACATATATGATCTGTAATACAGTGTTCTGTATATATGGATTTTAGGGAGATTTGTCTTTAATGAAAGTGGCTGAGTGAGGCTGGTTATGGCTCATAGCAAAGTATTAATGTATTCTGGATTCAGAGAGCTAATCTTGCATTTAAATGAGAAGCACTGTGCAAATAACTTCAGGGACGAGAGTTAATTTTTCTACAGTGATGATTTAGCTGTATCTTTGACCGGAGGCTTTACCAACAAGCATAAGACTTAGCGGTTACATTTGGGTCAGTGTACCTCAGGCCTCATACAGCCGTGTTCTGGAGCAATATTTATATAATCCCCTATTTTGCAGGTTTGACTAACTTAAAGCAACCCATAATACAAGAATTAAGTGCTCCTGTTACATTACACTAGACATAAGCTGCATGATAGAGATTAGTAAAGAAAAGGACACCTCCTTATATCCCCACGGGTTAAGGCTAAAGTGCATTTTGGAAATTTGAAATAAACATTTTGCCACTAATCACAACTCCTGCAATGTTACACTTAAGGCCTCATGCACACGAGACGCAGATGAAACCTCTGCAGAAACGCGCGTTTAGAAACGCGCGTTTTGCCGCGTTTGCATGCCGCGTTTAGACGCGTTTAGACGCGTTTGCGTTTAAACGCGTTTATAAAGATAACATCATGTAGACCCTCCCCAAGCTCTCAAAGCATGTTTTTTTTTTATTTATTTATTTTTTCCTCAAAAAGATTTTTTATTCGTACATAACACAAACAGGTACACAGCACATTACATGGATAAACAAAAGCAACGTCCTTGACTTTGCGGTACATTGACAAGGTCTACAAACATTTATACATGGCTGATTAGGCAAGAACAAATAGAATACGGAATGTACTGAGCCTAAGAAATCAGGAACAGAGAAAACTAACATATGAACTACCAGCAATTACATAAATTCAAGAGGCTTTGGGCTAATAGCAGTGTGTGGATAGGAAACAATGAACAGGGGGACCCCCCCCATCGGGCCCTTCCAAGGACCGACGAGGATCAGGGGACTTGCCTCTAGGAGTATTAAGAAGTAAAAACATAAAGAGCCTCCTAGTATCTTTGGTATACAGAGGTGGGGGACCTCAGTGTTGGGTAGTGTGCCAATGGGATATGGTATATTTATGAGGGGTGTAAGGAAGGAGTAAAGAAAGGATGAAATTAGAGGGGTGGGTACAGAAGGGAAGGAAGGGCCAGAAGGGGCCGAAGTAGGGCTAAGGGGGGATGGTGAAGGATCAGAGGGGGGATTGAAGGGATAGGGGGGGAGGTCGCTCCTCTCCCCAACCCCAGCCCACCACACAGCCATTATCAGAATTCACCTTGGGTAATTAATGTGGAAAACAAGACTTGTATCTGTCTGTGGACTTAAAGTGCGTCCAGCATGCCCATGTGGCGGAAAATTTCTGCGTGCGGTCGTGAGAAATAGAAATTAGCTCTTCTATCTCTTCAATTTTAGCAACTCTTGTCAACCAATCTCTGATAGTAGGAATCTGGGAGGAGCGCCAGAGCGCAGGGATACAAAGTCTTGCTGCATTGACCATATGCATGGCCAAAGACTTGTGATATGTTCGTCTGGGAAGAGAGGTGTGGTGGAGGAGGTACTGACCAGCAGTGAAATCTAGTGTGTAAGTGGTGACATGCGATATTATGGAATGTACCTCTTTCCAAAATGGTTGGAGCTTAGCGCAATCCCACCATATGTGGAGCATAGAGCCTTCGCCATTGTTACATCTCCAACAGACATTTGGGACTGAGGGAGAGAATTTATGAAGTCGGGAGGGGGTCCTGTACCATTTTGTTATTATTTTGTAGCCATTTTCTTGAATGGCAACATTCATTGATCCTTTATGTGCGTACGTGGAAATGGCACTCCAGTCTTCCTCTGTAAACTGTATATGTAGGTCTCTACCCCATGATGCTTTGGAGGATTCCGTCTGTGGGGATCGTGTTTTGTCTTGTAGGATAGAGTAAAGTAGGGATATGAGGTGTCTTTGTGGCATGGTCTGGGCGTGAAGGGATTCGAATGGAGTAAGTCGTCTTGTCCAGTCGTCTGTGTGGGGCTTGGAAGTGAAAAAATGCACCAATTGTCTGTAAGTCCAGAAAGGAAAGTCCCCTGTGCGAGACATGGATTTAAGGGCGTCATAGGATTGAAGTCGTCCTCTGTGGAAAAAGTGCTGTGCTAAGACATCAGCATGTGGCCATTCCCTTGAAAGGAATGTTGCCGATTCCCCGGGCAGAAAATCTGGGTTTCCCCTCAGAGGTGTCAATGGGCCTAGGTATGAGGAGATCTGGTGAGAGGTTACCGCTTTCTTGAAAGCTAGCAGGGATGCGTGGATGAGCGGGTGCGTCTTGACGGAGACGGGCCAATGTGGCTGTATGAGCCAAGGGAGGGTGTGTAAGGGGTAAGTCGAAAAGGAGCCTTCCAAGTCCACCCATATCTTACCCATCCTGTGGAATTTCCAATCCAACAGTCTTGTTAGATGGCACGCTAAATAGTAATTATAGAGATCAGGAAGGGCTATGCCGCCATTGGTTTTAGGACAAGTCAGGCGAGAATATTTAATGCGTGGGGCACTCCCTTTCCAGATAAAAGCGGAGCATAGCTTCTTGTAAGTCGAGAAGAAGGATGGAGGAATATGGATTGGGATCGTCTGGAGGAGGTACAAAATGCGCGGGAGAACTATCATTTTAATTAGCGCAGAACGGCCAAACCAGGATACATTAAGGTTGGACCAATTTTTCAAGTCCGTTTGGATTTTTGCTAGGGTTGTCAGGAAGTTATGGGCATAGAGCTCAGTCAGGTCCTTGGTTATTTGAATGCCAAGATAAGTTATAGCATCTCTCTTCCAGTGAAAGGGGAAGGACGCTTGGCAATGGGAGACCTCCTGAGGGGGTAAAGAAATGTTGAGGGCGTGGGATTTGGAGTAGTTGATTTTAAGATTGGATATAGAACCAAAATCCTTAATGTCCTTTAATAGGTTAGGTAAAGATGTCCGGGGCGATTGCAGAGACAACAGAATATCGTCCGCGAACGCGGCAATTTTGTATTCTGTGCGATTAATAACGACCCCTTGGACGTCTGTATTGGTTCGTAGTTTATTGAGAAAGGGTTCTAACGTAAGGACAAATATTAGGGGGGAGAGAGGGCAGCCCTGCCGGGTGCCGTTACGTATGGAGAAGGCGTTTGACAGGAGGCCGTTGGCCTTCACCCTTGCAGAAGGGTTGGTATATAGGGTGTTAATATAGGCAAGCATACGGGAGGGGAGGCCAATGGTCCTCAGAACTTCCCGCATATAATCCCAGGCCACCCTGTCAAACGCCTTCTCCGCGTCAAGTGAAAGAAAAAATCCCTCTGTCCTATTCGTGGAAAGCCAGTGTTGAATGTTTAGCGTTCGAATAGTGTTGTCCCTGGCCTCCCTCCCCGGGACGAACCCCACCTGGTCAGGGGAGACGAGGCCAGGGACAAGTGGTGAAAGTCTATTCGCGATCATCTTGGCATATAGCTTAATATCTACGTTCAGTAGAGAGATAGGCCTGTAGTTAGAGACCTGGGATGGGTCCTTCCCCTCTTTAGGGATAACGGCTATGTGGGCTGCCAGCATATCCCCTGCAGAGGTGGATGGATCTGTAAGGGAATTCAGGGTTGTCAGGAGCCGGGGGGAGAGAGTCTCGGCGAAGCTCTTGTAATAAGCAAGGGGAAAGCCATCAGGACCCGGGCTTTTGCCTGCTTTCATTTGCTTTATAGCGAGGGACAATTCTTCAGGGGAGAGTGGATGGTCCAAGGTCGCGGCCTGCTGTGGGGTAATTGACTGGGGACTATATTGGGCCAGGAATTCCCTAATGCGCGTTAAACGGTCAGGTGCGTCAGGGGGCCCTGCGTTAGGGTCCGGTAGATTATAGAGTGCAGAGTAGAAGTTCTCAAAGTGAGCCGCTATGTCTTCATTTTTGGAAAGGAGTGAGCCCTGGCCGTCGCGAAGGGTGTGAATCAAGGACGGAGCCTTGGTCGTTTGAATCGTACGGGCCAGTAGCCTCCCACTTTTATTACCGTGTTCATAGAACACTTTTTGTTGGAGGACATATCTACGTCTAGTGCGTTTACCCAATTCATCCAATAAGGAGGAACGTGCGGACAGGAGTTCTTGTAAGGTAGCTTGCGAGGACGAATGCTTATGCGTCGTTTCAAGTCTCTGGATTGTGCTAATAAGGGACGAGATCCTTTCTTGGTGTTGTCTTTTGGACTTCGCAGTCATAGAGATGAGCTCACCCCTCAAAACGCATTTATGCGCTTCCCAAATTGAGATAGGTGAGACATCAGGGGAAATGTTCTCCTGAAAGTACAGGCGAATCCTGGTCTCTAAGTTTTGAACGTTTGCCGGGTCTTTTAAAAGAGAGGGGTTCATCCGCCAGGTTTTGGTTACATGTCTAGATTCAGGGAAAGTAAGGGTCATGGTAATGGGATGGTGATCGGAGAGGAACATCGGCTCTATCGTGGCGCTGGAAAGGAAAGAAAGGTCAGATTGGGAGAGGAAGAGGAAGTCTATTCTTGAATATTTCTGGTGCGGGTGGGAATAAAAGGTGTAGTCTTTGTCAGTCGGGAACAGTGTGCGCCAAGTGTCATGGAGAGTCAGATTTTGCAGTTGAATCTTAATCTGTCTCAAGGCGCGGTAGGGGAGTGCAGACGTGCCCGTAGAGGAGTCCAGGATCGGGTTGAGAGGGACGTTAAAGTCACCTCCTAGAATCAGAATTCCCTCCTTGAATGAGGAAAGAAGGTCACATGTTTTTCTAAAGAAGGACACTTGGTGTTCATTCGGGCAATAGATGTTGGCCACTGTAACAGGTTTGGAAGCGTACACGCCCTTAATAAAGATATATCTACCTTCTTGGTCATACAAGGAGTCAGTCAGTTGAAAGTCAGCAAACTTAGAAATAAGGATAGAGACCCCTTTCGTCTTGGAGGTTGGGTTAGTGGAGTGAAGCGCACGTTTGTATATATGGTTCGTCAGCTTAGGGATTGCGTCGGAGCGGAAATGCGTTTCCTGTAGCATGAGGAAGTGAGCCTTATGTTTGGAGAGGGCTGAAAGGATTTGTGATCTCTTTTCTGGGAGGTTTAAGCCTTTCACATTGAGGGAGAGGCATTTTAATGAGAGGCGCTTCTGAGTATTCGAATCCTTCTGCATTGTATTTAGTTGAGAGATCCGAACAGCAGGGGTGCAGAAAGCAGTAATTATGTGATAAAAGTGTCGTATTTAGTAGGGGTCAGCTGAGCGACCCGCCGGTGGGGGGGCAGGGAGAGGAGCGACCCTGGTAGAAGAGGGGAGGAGGGGGAAAGGGAGACAGATAGGAGGGAAAGAAGGGAAGAAAGAAGAGAGGAGACAGATCAGTAAGAGGGCAGAGAAGGGGGAGAGGTAACAGCAGAAGGGGGAGAGAAGTAGGTAGGAATCCAAGCAGATCCCTGATAGAAGTTACACAGGAGGCGGACGTAGGCGTGCCTATCCACCTAGAGGGGGAAAGCCGGACTGTCAGCTCAGGTCGTATGACCAGCTGTGTGGGGTCAGTAAGCCTGGAAATGGACCAAGGGAGTAGCACCAAGGAGAACGGGGATAGTAAGTTAACGTAACAGAGGAGTGTATGCGTTGTGCAGGGCGAAACCTAGGCACGAGCAGTGATCGGGGGCTTGCTCAGGAGGGCAGGGTGCGAGGCACCGCTTACGGCTATTGCCCAATATAGTGGCTTAAGCAGGGGTAAGCAACAAACAGGGACCTAAGGGCGGGGGAGCAAGGCCCACTGAGCATGAGGGAGTTGAGAAAAACTATTTTGTGTACAGGACATTAATGGGAGCATGGGAATCCCAAAAGGGTTTCCAGAGGCAGGATACTAGATCAGAGTGGGAACAAACATAAAGAGGCATCTATAATATGGTACACAGCCGTTGCAAATCCCCGAAAACATGAAGGGGGAGATGAAACGTGAACTAGACATAACCGTAACATTTATGAGCAACTGTACATTGGAGAACTAACACGGTCTCCAAACATAAAAGGAGGGGGGGGAGGAGGGAGGGGGATGGGGGGGAGGGGGAGGACGGGAGGGAGGGAGGGGGAGGGGAGGGGGGGAGGGGGATAGGGAGGGGGGGGGATAGGGAGGGGGGGAGGGAGGGGGGGGAGGGGGAGAGGGAGGGGAAGGGAAGGGGGTGGTAAGCAAATGAAGGGGGTCTCAGCATACCAGCGCTAACATTAGGATAGTCCTGAAAGCAGAGCGGGATGCGGTAAAGTCTCAATGCACTACAGGATCCTAAGGAGAAAAAAAAAAGAGGGGGGAAACAACAAAATCCCTGGCCCGCGGCGGGTGGGAGCAGGAGCATGGACAGTACCTGGAGCCACGTAGAGTAGGACGGCTACAGCGAAAGGCCTAGAAGAATCAGCTACGTCAGAGTTCCAGAAACAAGATACTGGATCCAGGTAGATAGGGAAGTCCAAAGTGAAAATCGCAGAAGATTCATCTCCGTATGTAGTTCTTGGAAGGCGTTGAAACCCCTCGGGTGTCCGTACCTGAAAGAGTCTGGAGAGAGGGAACAACAAAAACAAAAAGGGGGGGAGGGGAAGGGGGAGAAAAATAGGGGGGGGGGGGGGGAAGGAATGGGAGGAAGGGGGCAGCTCCAAGAACTGGCGTTCTGTTGGGATGGAGCTAATGAGGATTGTCGTCGTCTTTAGTTGGTGAGCGGGAGAACTAAAGAAGGTGGTAGGGTAGCTTTATGCATCTTGGCGGTCCCTTCTTGGGGTGTCAGCAAGGTGCGCACTGCGTGAGGAGAGGTCTCTTCTGGACTGGCGGTCGCCAGGGGAGGTGGGATCTAGTCTGCGACGTCTGGAGCTTGGTCGTTGACTCTTAGGTGATGCATTAAGAACCACTGACTTCCACGGCTCAGTAGGGAAGTAAAAGGCACACCATTCCGGTATGTCTACCAGCGGTATGTCCAATTGTTCACAGAATGAGGGCAAATCTTCCAGGGTCCTGAGCAATGCAGTGCGTCCTCTGGAGGTAGCAGATAGGCAGAATGGGAACTTCCATCTATACTGGATGTTGTGTGTGCGCAATATGTCCAGAAGGGGGCGTAGAGTGCGTCTGTTCTGCAGAGTTATTTGTGAGAGGTCTTGAAAAAGTTTTACTTCTGACCCATTGAACAGAATGCGACCCCGTTCTCTCGCCTTCCTAAGGATTTCCTCCTTCAGGGGAAAGTTGACAATACAACAGATAATGTCTCTAGGGGGTTCAGAGTCCCTGGGGGGGGTCTGAGCGCGCGGTGGATACGTTCCATTTCTATAGGGGAATCGGCCGGCCGGTCCAGCAGATCATTAAAGATGGCGCATACTGTCTGTGGCATGGAGGCTGCATCAACTCCTTCAGGGACCCCTCTCAGTCTAAGGTTATGTCTGCGTCCCCTGTTGTCTAAGTCCTCCACTTGACGATGGAGCTCAAATATGTGGGGCAGCTGCAAATCATAAGACCTCTGTACTTGCCTGATCGCTGCTGCTTGTAGCTGGGAGGTATCCTCTACTACTGCCAGGCGATGATTCATGGCGTGGATATCCGTTTTCAGCTCAGCAATGGCGGATGTCAGGGTGTGTTTGATATCCAGGGCCACATTCTGTAAATCTCGCTGGAGGTCTAAGAGGCTCAGGGCTGCGGGACGTTCCGGCGTCCGGTCCGCGGCGTATCTACGCGAGGCCGGGGATGCGGCCTGCGCGTCTTGGGAGGCCTGTGAGGCCTGCGTCTCCACGTGTTGGCCTGCCGGGCGGGAGCGGAACATCTCCGGGATATTGTTACAGAGATGTGCCCCGGGGTCCTTAACGGGTTCCTTCGTATTGCGGGGGGTCGAGGTGCTTCTATTCGACCTGCCCATGTTTGCTGCTAGCTTATGTCCTCTGGGGAAGCCGCTTTTCTTCTCCTTGGTGCGGGAGCTCTCCTTTCAAGCAGCCATCTCGGGTCCCGTCCAAGCCACGTCCCAAAGCATGTTTTTTTAACTATTTCTGCTATTTTGATCAGAGTGAGCAGCAGCAGCATAGAGAGCAGTTGTACACTTGCATTTGCCTCTCTTTCTGTGGTATATATTTTGAAATGGATCCCATATTGAATATATGTCAGGAAATGCTCCTGATGTTGCTCTTGATGAGACAGCAACGTCGTCGCAAATTTCGTGAGAGGTCCAGAGTCAGAGCTCGTCGATATTGGACCCATCCGTTGATGGGACAGCGAATGTCCCTTGGATATTTCACAAACATGTATGTTCAGCTGCGTACCTACCCCGACAAGTTTTTTAATTTTAGCCGGATGACCATTGTCACATTTGATCTGCTTTTAGAAAAAGTACGACCTGGTCTGACATTCGTGGACACCAATATGAGAAACAGTGTGTCACCAGAGGAACGTCTGTTGGTAACGATCAGGTATGTGTATATATTTTAAAAATATATTTATCTATAGATGCACAGTTAAAAAAATTTCTCTGTCCTTTTAAAAAAAAAAATTATGTCTATTTATAGTAAATTATCCAATTTTTTAAAATATCTAAAATTTTATTCTCCCAATTTTTAACATGTTTTCATAGAATATATTAATATAAAACAATATTTAAATAGTTAATTATTTATTTTTTAATCTTAATATGTTTTTATTCTTTTTTTCTATTTTCAAATTGATTTTTTTTTAAATCAAATGTATGTTAATTAGATTTTTTATAATTTTTTTCAATTTATTTGACCAATTTTTTAATATATTTTCATCGTGAAATATGTACTGATTAATATATTTAAATTTATTGCTGCAGTATATGGTATTATTATATTTTTTAATGCCTTATTAAAATATCCATAATCCTAACAATAACCATTCATCCTAACCCTAAACAATAACACTAACACTAACCCTAACACTAACCCTAACCCCTAACACTAACCCCACCCCTAACAGCTAACCATATCCCTTACACAAACCCTAACCCTAAACAACCCTAATCCAACCAAAAATTCATAAACAATAACCCTAACCCTAACACCCAACCCTAATGACCAAATTATATTGCCGCTGATGGTCACAGTTGACTTTGAGGCCATGTATCTTTGATGCAGAAAAGTGCAGGACATTTTGCGACCCGACTTTGGATATGTTGTAGTGCTAGATCCACAGTGTCAGCATACCGAATTTGGGGTTCCTGGCAATAAGTGGCCCCAAGATATGGGCCCCCAAAGTCGGGTCGCAAAATGTCATTCTCTGATGCAGAAAAGTGCATGACTTTTTGCGACCCGACTTTGGGGCCCCCTATCTCGGGGCCACTTAGTGAGAGGATCCTCAAATTTGGATATGTTGTAGTGCTAGATCCACAGTGTCAGCATACCGAATTTGGGGTTCCTGGCAATAAGTGGCCCCAAGATATGGGCCCCCAAAGTCGGGTCGCAAAATGTCATTCTCTGATGCAGAAAAGTGCATGACTTTTTGCGACCCGACTTTGGGGCCCCCTATCTCGGGGCCACTTAGTGAGAGGATCCTCAAATTTGGATATGTTGTAGTGCTAGATCCACAGTGTCAGCATACCGAATTTGGGGTTCCTGGCAATAAGTGGCCCCAAGATATGGGACCCCAAAGTCGGGTCGCAAAATGTCATTCTCTGATGCAGAAAAGTGCATGACTTTTTGCGACCCGACTTTGGGGCCCCCTATCTCGGGGCCACTTAGTGAGAGGATCCTCAAATTTGGATATGTTGTTGTCCTAGATCCACAGTGTCAGCATACCGAATTTGGGGTTCCTGGCAATAAGTGGCCCCAAGATATGGGCCCCCAAAGTCGGGTCGCAAAATGTCATTTTCTGATGCAGAAAAGTGCATGACTTTTTGCGACCCGACTTTGGGGCCCCCTATCTCGGGGCCACTTAGTGAGAGGATCCTCAAATTTGGATATGTTGTTGTCCTAGATCCACAGTGTCAGCATACCGAATTTGGGGTTCCTGGCAATAAGTGGCCCCAAGATATGGGCCCCCAAAGTCGGGTCGCAAAATGTTATTCTCTGATGCAGAAAAGTGCATGACTTTTTGCGACCCGACTTTGGGGCCCCCTATCTCGGGGCCACTTAGTGAGAGGATCCTCAAATTTGGATATGTTGTTGTCCTAGATCCACAGTGTCAGCATACCGAATTTGGGGTTCCTGGCAATAAGTGGCCCCAAGATATGGGCCCCCAAAGTTGGGTCGCAAAATGTTATTCTCTGATGCAGAAAAGTGCATGACTTTTTGCGACCCGACTTTGGGGCCCCCTATCTCGGGGCCACTTAGTGAGAGGATCCTCAAATTTGGATATGTTGTTGTCCTAGATCCACAGTGTCAGCATACCGAATTTGGGGTTCCTGGCAATAAGTGGCCCCAAGATATGGGACCCCAAAGTCGGGTCGCAAAATGTCATTTGCTGATGCAGAAAAGTGCATGACTGCAGTATAATCCTATGGTGCCATATTCAGCTCCAAAACAATGTGCTTTAAAACATTGATTCACGTATATACAGTATTCATTTTATTATATTGAAAAAATATATATTTATACTTGTTATTAATGAACACATTATATCTAATAAATTATTATTTTTTTAAATTTAGGTTTCTGGCAACCGGTCAATCATATGCATCTCTACATCATTATTTTTTAATGGGCGTTTCCACTATTTCCAAAGTCGTACGAGAAACCAGCACTATACTTTGGGAGGTGCTACACAGAGAGGTAATGCCAGTTCCAACACAGTGTATGTGGCAGAACATAATTAATGAATTTTGGGAAAAAACTAACTTCCCAAACTGTATTGGAGCACTGGACGGCAAACATGTACGCGTCAAAAAGCCACCAAAGTCAGGCTCTATGTACTTTAATTATAAGAAATATTTTTCAATTGTGTTGCTTGCACTAGCTGACGCCAAATCTAAATTTATATGTGTTGATGTTGGAGCATACGGCAGTCAAGGGGATTCTCGTATTTTTAGAGAATCGGCCATGGGCCGTCGCATACATGAAGGTTGCTTTGGAATTCCGGGTTGGAGGCCTCTTCCCAACACTACAGAGCCCATACTACCTGCTGTCATTGTGGCTGATGAGGCATTCGGCCTTTCTGAAAATATAATGAGACCATACAGTGGACAAGGACATAGTTATCAAGAAAAAATCTTCAATTACAGACTAAGTCGTGCAAGACGCGTTGTGGAATGTGCATTTGGGATAAGTGCAGGAAAATGGCGGGTACTACTAAGTACAATGCAGTTAGATGTTGAAAACGCTATCCAAGTAGTACTTGCATGCTGTGTTCTCCATAACTTTGTAATTGAAAATGATAGAATATCCACAGATCCTGCCCCTCCCAACACCAATCAGAACATTCAATACATGGACCTACGCCCAACAGGCAGAGCAATGACCATTCGAAACAATTTTGCAGAATACTTTGTTTCACCTGTTGGTAGTGTGCCCTGGCAGGATACCCATATTTAGTCTGATTGCTAGCTCAAAGTTATTGACATTTTTGAAAAATGCTACTGTGGTTCATTCCGTTTTAATAAAGGATTTTTTCTTTGTCCCAATTTTTTATTATATTTATATTTTTTAATTTAAGCATGTTACTTTGTTTCACTTGGTAATTATTTTTTAATATAATTTCTAGGTTACTGTATTATGAAAAATAAAACGAATTCCCCCACCAACGGGATTTTTAGGCAGCAATAAACAGTAAGCGTAGCATACTATATAAAAAAGATTACTTTATTGTGTGGTAAAAACATGAGCTTCACCCAGGTATTTAAAATAAAAAGGTATAAATAGAACCAAACTTGTACATACAAAAATTACAATGACAATTGGGCATACACTAAGCAGACCTAACTATAAATATACTGTATAAGATTAGTAACAGCAAAAATAAATTTATAGTTCTAACGCGTTTCAACCACTAGGGTCTTCTTCAGAGAAAGTCTGTTGATAGAGAGACAAGATACAACTTAATAAATCTATCGAATAGGATTAGTATTAAACATATTCTAGATTTGTCAGTGTAATTACCCAGTATGGCATTGCCGAGAGGTTCATACAAATTATAGTGCTTAATGGTGGAGTTTACCCAGGTTCATGCTTAGACGTCCTTCACAAGTTACAAAAGATATATGGTCCATGCATCTCGCCACAGAATCCAGCAGTGGGGTGAGGGTCGGAAGCCCAGAGGCGCGGCTCACGAGCGGTCACACGACAAAACCCTATGCCCCACAAAGGTTGTAGGGAATAGGTGCAAGCGTAGGCAGCCTGCCTGTATGGTAAGTCACGCCTGTGATGAAAATCCCAACATAGTCGCAATTAGACATATATATTTATATATTTGTTTTTTATATTCTATATTATATATATATAGACCCACATATGGGGTATGGAGATATCTTATATATGATTTGTGTGCATATAGAGGGAATATCCCCAGATATCTGTATTCACATCCAAAAAAAAAAAAAAAAAAAAAAAAAAAAAAAAGGGGGGGGGGGGGGGGGAAAGGGGAGGGAAGGGGGGGAAAAGAAAAACAAAACTCAAAAGGCAAACACGTATTAAAAAGAAGGAACAGAAACAACAAACGTGGTTGAAATCAAAAGAAAACAAACGTGAGATGGCATATGGTAGGAATAGTGTGTGTGATGACAACCCGATATTGGGTGACTGGAGTGAATAAGTGAGTGAATGATGTGCAGGTGAAGTGAATAATGAGGTGAGAAGTGTGGGTGTTGGTGTGATGAAAAGAATTAGAGGGATAACATATTAGGAAATCAGAGTGACAATGGGAGGAGTGCATAGGGGTGCTAGTGACGGATAGAGGTAAAAATGAAAATGCATGGAAATGCTAATGTTGAACTGGTGAAAGGTGACAAAAAAAAAAAAAAAAAAAAAAAAGAAAACCCTTCAGATGTGATAAACCATGTTTATACTGAAAGTGATAACAGTTACCTGGATAGCTGGGCTGAACAAAAGATTCCCAAAATGGAAAAGGGGAGACAGCAGCTGGGAAACTATCCCGGGAAGAGTGCCAGATACGGTCAATAACTCCTAGTCCATAGGGGCACCCCCATCTAAGAATAAATAGAATGATAAAGCGAGCTAGCTGTTAGAAAAGCTAGTTTTTCAGAAGTTTATTTAAGTAAAATGGGGGCATGTCAGCCAGGTTAGCAAATAATCAAACTTACCAACCAGGGATTCAAAGGTACGAGAGTCCTTGTTTGTGTACAGGAGCTGATGTTTGCTGCCAAGTGTACTGTGTTATATAGTGCCCCGGGATTGCATCACAGGCATGGCCGCCCACCCATTGGCTGGTACCGCCTATTATTGCTTGGCCGCCTAAACAGGTCGACCTCGTGTGATCGCCCCGGCGTCCCGGAAGGTCGTAAAGCGACCCCGAAACGACGTCACTTCCGACGCAAATGCACGACGTGATTGCGTCACGTCCGTCCGTACGAAGGGTCAGACGAACGTGAGGCACGTCCGGAAGTGTTCAGGGACGCCACCGACAAGGAAATACGTGTCTCCAATGGCTGGGCGGGACCAGCCCGCACCAGTCATATAGGGAGACATCTGTGGAGAGAGCCCTGCATGTGCACAGACAGGGGTCCCTCCTACCCTTGTCGGGGAGTCGCGCAAAAGAGGCAAACAGCCCCCCACACACCACCTCCTCCACATAAAAGCGGAAGGGCATTGGAAGCAATGTGCGGAGGGACCATAAAAGTGGGGGACAAGTATAAACCCGGGTCAGGTCAATGTGGGGATATGTCGCTACTGTCCAATACCTCCCCTGGCCCCCAGAACAGGGATGGGATAAAGGTGTGTAGAAGGCAGGGAGGAAAAAAAAAAAAAAAAAAAAAAAAAAAAAAAAAAAGGGGGGGGGGGGAAAGGGACAGGCGACCGATCCTAACACACCATTAGCTAAAAGAAGCCATTTGCTTAACCAAAGACAAGAATAAAATAACATCTTTTTCAGATTATTACATATACACATATAGCATGCATGTCCCGACGTGAAAACGCACGTCTTTATTCAAGGACAGACAGAGTAAATATATAGCTAAAAGAATATATACAAACAGCAAAAATGAAGTGATAACATAATTATACAATGAATCACAGAAAAATATGGTGTTCAATTGCGAACACTATACCATGGTACCCTGTTAGGTTGTAATCATAATAATTAGAGGTTATCAACAATTTATGAGAGGGGCATGGTCTTTGCTCTTGTTAGCAGTGTGTTCCTTCCAATACTATCCAAACTAGGTGGTTAAACACCCTTTTTCTTTTCTCGTCTTTCTTCTCTTTTCTCCCTTTCCTTTTCTTTTTCTTTTTCTCTCTTATTCACTCTTCTTTCATACTCCTTTTTCTTTCCTTGATCTTCCCTCCCCCGCAATTGAACACTCAAGGGTTTAAACATGAGCTTGACTTAGTAGTATTTTGATGTGATTGAGGTGTATATATATATATACTCTGTTTATGTACACAATATGTCCACAGTGAATATGAATATGTTTCAAGGTCATGAATGGGACACTTTGATGTTAGGGTATGAAACTGAGTTTGAGAAGAACGATCGAGCTGACACAGAGATTACCACTCTCACTTTTAAATTGATGAAATTACTTGAGAAAAAATCAGCACTGTTCTGGCACATAAAATCTTTTAATAGATACAACAAGGAGAAAATTAACCCTTTGGGCCTTCGGGTCCAAATCTTTCCCAATGTAGATTCAATTAGTAGTGAATGTAAAACTGAATGGGAGGCAAACTTGAATGCTTGCTCACAGCAAATGATGGTTATTCTCACCAATGAGTATACCAGGCAAATTGCACTCCTAGACAAGGAGATTTGTATCCTAGAAAAGGCCCTACAACCGTTTGCCTGCCATGCTCTATTTGTGGAATCCCGGACTAAACTCCGTGCTGATTTATCTTTCCACAATAAGAGCATTTTGGGCAAGAAGGAGGCCAAATATTGGAGGGACAAGTTTGCCTTCTCAGAAGGACGGGCATACAAATGGAATACGAATATACCATCTCATAATAATACTAGTGGGAAAGTGCATCCCGCTACAAGAAATATCACTAAATCTAAAGCCATGCCCAACTCCAATGAAGGAGCTAAATCTATGCAGAAACCTCGGGGTAAATTTAAAAGAAATAGAAGCAATAAGGATTCCCCGGAAGGAAATAGTAAAAAACGTATCACTGACAACATTCCAACAGAAAGTTAAAGTACATATAAGGAATTGCAAGCTATATCACATGCCGTGTTGGCACCATTAGACCCCCCATACACATATTTTGATGAGATGGCCGACCCCGTCTGCAGCAATGGGACATGTAATGAGAGAGGAAGGGAAATCATGCTATCATCTATGGAAGTTAGCCAGAAGGCTGACGTCACCAATACTAATGGGACAAGCAGTGGCAAGAATAGGGAAAACCATGTATCCGATTTGGAAACTGGTCAGAACTCTTTAAACCCGAAGCGGGGATTTCCCTCACCCCGACTAAACAAGGGAGTAGGAAACTTGGACGCATTTGTCACACGGATCCAAGCGAATCCTTCAGTGTGATCAACCTTTCGTCCTACGCGCTATCACCAGTGGAAACTGCGGTTCTGGCGCGTGGTTTAACATTTTGCCCACAAGAAAACTGTGATCCCTTTGGGACTATCACAGACATACAACTCTTTGCACGCAGGCTGTTGTTAAAGAGCCTGCACACTAGGAATGCTCACCTCTTTCCCAGGCCTGAACGAATCGGTCTCTTTTGCTCCCTTCCTAAAGGGGTTCTCCTCAGGGAGGACACAGTAGAAACCGGGTGTACCTGCCCCCTTTCTTTGTGAGCCCGTTCTCCTTTATGTTCCCTCTTTTTCTCCTCTCTAACTCTTTAGTAAGTGTCTAGGAACACCCCCTGACCATGCCCCTCTCATAAATTGTTGATAACCTCTAATTATTATGATTACAACCTAACAGGGTACCATGGTATAGTGTTCGCAATTGAACACCATATTTTTCTGTGATTCATTGTATAATTATGTTATCACTTCATTTTTGCTGTTTGTATATATTCTTTTAGCTATATATTTACTCTGTCTGTCCTTGAATAAAGACGTGCGTTTTCACGTCGGGACATGCATGCTATATGTGTATATGTAATAATCTGAAAAAGATGTTATTTTATTCTTGTCTTTGGTTAAGCAAATGGCTTCTTTTAGCTAATGGTGTGTTAGGATCGGTCGCCTGTCCCTTTCCCCCCCCCCCCCCTTTTTTTTTTTTTTTTTTTTTTTTTTCCTCCCTGCCTTCTACCCACACACCTTTATCCCATCCCTGTTCTGGGGGCCAGGGGAGGTATTGGACAGTAGCGACATATCCCCACATTGACCTGACCCGGGTTTATACTTGTCCCCCACTTTTATGGTCCCTCCGCACATTGCTTCCAATGCCCTTCCGCTTTTATGTGGAGGAGGTGGTGTGTGGGGGGCTGTTTGCCTCTTTTGCGCGACTCCCCGACAAGGGTAGGAGGGACCCCTGTCTGTGCACATGCAGGGCTCTCTCCACAGATGTCTCCCTATATGACTGGTGCGGGCTGGTCCCGCCCAGCCATTGGAGACACGTATTTCCTTGTCGGTGGCGTCCCTGAACACTTCCGGACGTGCCTCACGTTCGTCTGACCCTTCGTACGGACGGACGTGACGCAATCACGTCGTGCATTTGCGTCGGAAGTGACGTCGTTTCGGGGTCGCTTTACGACCTTCCGGGACGCCGGGGCGATCACACGAGGTCGACCTGTTTAGGCGGCCAAGCAATAATAGGCGGTACCAGCCAATGGGTGGGCGGCCATGCCTGTGATGCAATCCCGGGGCACTATATAACACAGTACACTTGGCAGCAAACATCAGCTCCTGTACACAAACAAGGACTCTCGTACCTTTGAATCCCTGGTTGGTAAGTTTGATTATTTGCTAACCTGGCTGACATGCCCCCATTTTACTTAAATAAACTTCTGAAAAACTAGCTTTTCTAACAGCTAGCTCGCTTTATCATTCTATTTATTCTTAGATGGGGGTGCCCCTATGGACTAGGAGTTATTGACCGTATCTGGCACTCTTCCCGGGATAGTTTCCCAGCTGCTGTCTCCCCTTTTCCATTTTGGGAATCTTTTGTTCAGCCCAGCTATCCAGGTAACTGTTATCACTTTCAGTATAAACATGGTTTATCACATCTGAAGGGTTTTCTTTTTTTTTTTTTTTTTTTTTTTTGTCACCTTTCACCAGTTCAACATTAGCATTTCCATGCATTTTCATTTTTACCTCTATCCGTCACTAGCACCCCTATGCACTCCTCCCATTGTCACTCTGATTTCCTAATATGTTATCCCTCTAATTCTTTTCATCACACCAACACCCACACTTCTCACCTCATTATTCACTTCACCTGCACATCATTCACTCACTTATTCACTCCAGTCACCCAATATCGGGTTGTCATCACACACACTATTCCTACCATATGCCATCTCACGTTTGTTTTCTTTTGATTTCAACCACGTTTGTTGTTTCTGTTCCTTCTTTTTAATACGTGTTTGCCTTTTGAGTTTTGTTTTTCTTTTCCCCCCCTTCCCTCCCCTTCCCCCCCCCCCCCCCCCCCTTTTTTTTTTTTTTTTTTTTTTTTTTTTTGGATGTGAATACAGATATCTGGGGATATTCCCTTTATATGCACACAAATCATATATAAGATATCTCCATACCCCATATGTGGGTCTATATATATATAATATAGAATATAAAAAACAAATATATAAATATATATGTCTAATTGCGACTATGTTGGGATTTTCATCACAGGCGTGACTTACCATACAGGCAGGCTGCCTACGCTTGCACCTATTCCCTACAACCTTTGTGGTGCATAGGGTTTTGTCGTGTGACCGCTCGTGAGCCGCGCCTCTGGGCTTCCGACCCTCACCCCACTGCTGGATTCTGTGGCGAGATGCATGGACCATATATCTTTTGTAACTTGTGAAGGACGTCTAAGCATGAACCTGGGTAAACTCCACCATTAAGCACTATAATTTGTATGAACCTCTCGGCAATGCCATACTGGGTAATTACACTGACAAATCTAGAATATGTTTAATACTAATCCTATTCGATAGATTTATTAAGTTGTATCTTGTCTCTCTATCAACAGACTTTCTCTGAAGAAGACCCTAGTGGTTGAAACGCGTTAGAACTATAAATTTATTTTTGCTGTTACTAATCTTATACAGTATATTTATAGTTAGGTCTGCTTAGTGTATGCCCAATTGTCATTGTAATTTTTGTATGTACAAGTTTGGTTCTATTTATACCTTTTTATTTTAAATACCTGGGTGAAGCTCATGTTTTTACCACACAATAAAGTAATCTTTTTTATATAGTATGCTACGCTTACTGTTTATTGCTGCCTAAAAATCCCGTTGGTGGGGGAATTCGTTTTATTTTTCTGATTTATAGGGGTGAGCAGCACCCTTTTTGCTCTTGTTAGCAGTGTGTTCCTTCCAATACGGTTACTGTATTATAACCATCGATAAACACTTTAAATTATGGAGAATGGGCATGAATACTGTAATCTCGTAAAACCTTATGGGATTATAATGTCTTAGATTAAAAAAAGGATGTGATAATGTAACACTTCTCTAAATATAGAGCCACCAAAAATATATATAAATGTATATAAATAAAACATTTCATTACATTTCAACTTATCCACACATCTAATATTCATGGACACCAATTCATAATTTTCAAATATTATTTCTTTATTAAAAGAAAATTTAAAATCTAAAAATGAAAGAAAATATAAAATGCATTATAACCAAAAAGTGCAAACAGTATCATATTTCTTCAAAATCAAACATTTTACAAACAGTGCAAATATAAAAAAATTAAGTGCAAAAGGGTGTGAAAAAGTGATAACTAAGAATATGAACAACAAAGGTAAAAAAACACATTAAATTGTAATAATTAAATTATAAATTCTGATATGTCCCATAGGTATCCTGGGAACTTTCCTCAACGGAGGAAGGATTAGCCATCCTTTGCTGAAGGGGTGGGAGCTGGGACATTATCTGTGGCATAAATGGTGTGGCCATTGTTGAAGACATAGCAAATTGTCCAGTCGGTCTCTGTGTATGTAACACGTTACCTGGAACTCCCTGGCTATATGCTGAACTTCGTTGGCTTGGTATATCCATGAAAGGAGTAGTCTGCATCCCCCCTTGGACAATATTCAGTGGTGGTGGGGGCCGCGACTGTCTTTCTGCATTAAGACAGGCCACTATATAACAATAAATATTTTCACGGCATTGACGCTCGCGGTCTTCAGACAATTGTTCGAGTATAACATACAGGCTACGGCAAAAAATACTGCGCCCATTATTTAAGTCCAGGAAGACATCACTCCGATGTCTTTCCTGGCGTAGCTCTTCTACCAAATTAAGAATGTTTGTTTCCACCCTGGTCGGTTCCTGGTCTATCTCACGCGACCGACGCCCCCTTGGCCTGCTTCTTGCAGGAGATCTACTGCGATCACCCTTGAATAAAATAAAATACATACAGTTATTGACATATACATCTTGCACTTATATGACCAAAAGTAATGATGATACATTCTTTTTTTATAAAAAATCAGAGACCATAGGTTGTGTTATACCTGTATTGAAGCAACAGGTGTTTCACGGTCGCGTGAGATTGGAACAGTGGACAAAGACAAACTCCCTTGTGACGTATTTGGCACATCCTCCATTTCAGTTACAATATCCTGATGGACACTGCCTTCATCCTCCGAAATGTTGGATGTTGTCCTTTAAATAATAAGGTTTAAGTACAGTTAGACATGTGCACAGTTTAAAATGTTATTAGTTTTTTCTTCACAACCCTAAGCGTATCCCCTAACACCAAACCCCCACCCACCAACCTAAAAAAAAAACCCTAGACATAACACTAACCCAACTACTCAATACAAACCCTAAACCCTAAGCCCGAAATTAAACCAAAAACTATCCCTAATTGCTAACCCTAAACCTAACCCATTTTTGCTAAACTTAACAATAACCCAGAATTGCTAACCGTAAACCCTAATTGCTAACCCTTACCCCTCTTTGCTAACCATAAATAATTGCTAACCCTAAACCTAAACTCTAATTGATAACCCTAACCCCTATTCAGTAAGCATAACCCTCATTTGCTAACCGTAAACCCTAATTGCTAACCCTAACGCCTATTTGGTAACCATAAACCATAATTGCTGACACTAACCCTAACCCTAATTGCTAACCCTAAACCTAAATTGATAAGCCTAACCCTAATTGCTAACCCTAACCCCTATTTGGTAACCATAAACCCTAATTGCTGACACTAACCCTAACCCTAATTGCTAACCCTAAACCTAAATTGATAACCCTAACCCTAAACCCCAATTGCTAACCCTAACCCTAAACCCTAATTGCTAACCCTAACCCCTATTTAGTAACCATAAACCCTAATTGCTGACACTAACCCTAACCCTAATTGCTAACCCTAAACCTAAATTGATAACCCTAACCCTAAACCACAATTGATAACCCTAACCCTAAACCCTAATTGCTAACCCTAACCCCTATTTAGTAACCATAAACCCTAATTGCTGACACTAACCCTAACCCTAATTGCTAACCCTAACCCCTATTTGGTAACCATAAACCCTAATTGCTGACACTAACCCTAACCCTAATTGCTAACCCTAAACCTAAATTGATAACCCTAACCCTAAACCACAATTGCTAACCCTAACCCTAAACCCTAATTGCTAACCCTAACCCCTATTTAGTAACCATAAACCCTAATTGCTGACACTAACCCTAACCCTAATTGCTAACACTAAACGTAAATTGATAACCCTAACCCTAAACCCCAATTGCTAACCCTAACCCTAAACCCTAATTGCTAACCCTAACCCCTATTTGGTAACCATAAACCCTAATTGCTGACACTAACCCTAACCCTAATTGCTAACCCTAAACGTAAATTGATAACCCTAACCCTAAACCCCAATTGCTAACCCTAACCCTAAACCCTAATTGCTAACCCTAACCCCTATTTGGTAACGATAAACCCTAATTGCTGACACTAACCCTAACCCTAATTGCTAACCCTAAACCTAAATTGATAACCCTAACCCTAAACCCCAATTGCTAACCCTAACCCTAAACCCTAATTGCTAACCCTAACCCCTATTTGGTAACCATAAACCCTAATTGCTGACACTAACCCTAACCCTAATTGCTAACCCTAAACCTAAATTGATAACCCTAACCCTAAACCCCAATTGCTAACCCTAACCCTAAACCCTAATTGCTAACCCTAACCCCTATTTGGTAACCATAAACCCTAATTGCTGACACTAACCCTAACCCTAATTGCTAACCCTAAACCTAAATTGATAACCCTAACCCTAAACCCCAATTGCTAACCCTAACCCTAAACCCTAATTGCTAACCCTAACCCCTATTTGGTAACCATAAACCTTAATTGCTGACACTAACCCTAACCCTAAATGCTAACCCTAAACCTAAATTGATAACCCTAACCCTAAACCCCAATTGCTAACCCTAACCCTAAAAGCTAATTGCTAACCCTAACCCCTATTTGGTAACCATAAACCCTAATTCCTGACACTAACCCTAACCCTAATTGCTAACCCTAAACCTAAATTGATAACCCTAACCCTAAACCCCAATTGCTAACCCTAACCCTAAACCCTAATTGATAACCGTAACCCCTATTTGGTAACCATAACCCTACCTGCTAACACTAATCCCTATTTGATAACCCTCAGCACTACCCATACTCCATTAGCATAATACTAACCACCGGACCGAATCAGAATCCCTAACCCCTTAACCTTGACCTTAGCTATAACCAATGCCCTTGCCTTACTGTCACCCTTAAGCACTAACCCCTAACATAACTTTAAGGTTAATGGATGGGAGATGGAGAGAAAGGAGGACCTGGAGGAGAGGTGTAGGAAGAAAGAAGGGGGAGGGTGAGGGGACTAGAGTGAGTGAGTGAGAAGATCAGAGGGAGAGAGGGCGGTGGAGAGGCAGTGAATGAAATAAAGATGGAGGAGGGAGTGAGAGAGGCAGAGTGAGATAGAATATGAGAAGAGGAGGGGGTGATGGAGAGGGACAGTGGGTTGAGATGCATACATAAATACATACATACATGCATACAAAACAAAATTATGTAACAATTAAATTTAATATATTAACGGATATTATATTATCCAGTCAAAAATTACTCTTCAAAAAAGAAAAAATGTATAAATGTATTATAATCTATTTTAAACACAAAAAATAGTGAAAATTATATAAAAAATATACCGAAAAAATTAGAATAGAAAAATTAAAAATATAAATAACATATATTAAAATAAAAAAATAAAGAATTTATATCTCAAGTTAAAATTTTAAAAATGTTACTTTTAAAAAAAAATTAATGTTACAAAATAATATAAATTGATAAATAAATTTAAGTTTACTTACGCTCTTGAAATTAAACTGTCCCTCAAAAAAGACAATTGGTTGGTCAAGGTGTGAGCTTTGTAGGTGGATTGGGCTCCACTGCGGTTAGAGTCTTTTTCTTTTTTGAGATCTCTCTTGACTCTGTCTGACAAGGATCTCCATCTCTTTTGAAATGATGCCACTGTGCAATGATTAAAAATCAACTTAAAAACTGAAAATACAAATTAACATACCCCAAAATTTTGACCAAATATAGATTGAACTTACCTCTACTTTCTTGCTGGGATCTGGAGAGGTCTTCCCAGTTTGGGGTCAACTCTTTGGCCACATTTTCCCATGTCCTTTGTTTTGCAATTCGGTCAGGGTACAATTCATGGGATTTGTCCCATAATTGAACATAGTTTTGAATAACTTCAATTAAGTGGTTTTGGCTCACATCAGACGTCATTTTGGGAGATGTGTCTTCAAAGATGGCAATCCAAGGTGTGGACAAGCCTAGCTTGGGGGAAGGGGGGTGGCTTGTGGAAAAAAGTTTCAGTTTCATGAAGGATGGGTGTTCTACATGGAAACATGGTGGGGGAGGGGGGCTGACTAGACATTAAGTTTTTAGAAGACAATGCTATGGCTTGGCCAGACTAGGTGGAGTCACTGATTAGATTAGAAATTGGATGAGTATTTGGGGCAAAGAAGTGAAGGAATTCCTCATTGTACAAGCTAATGGAAACACTAGAGATATTATGGGATTGTGTCACAAAGTAAATACGCTCTATGAATTATATAAAGTAATTACAACTTTTTCCTAACATTTTTTATTGTTTTCTATGAGTTTCAATCATATTTCTGAATTTTCAGGTACCAAAAATTGGGTTCCTTTAAAAACGCATATAAACGCAAACGCGGCTAAACGCGGTTGCCGCGTTCAGCCGCGTTTAGCCGCGTTTAGCCGCGTTTTGCGTCTGAAACGCAGACATTTTTGTTTCTGAACGCATTTTTTTGCTTCTGGAAAAACGAGATTAAACGCAACTGCATATAAACGCAAAAAAACGAGACTGTGTGCATGGACACATAGGATAACATTGAATGAGTTCAGGTGCAGTTCAAAAAACTGTCCAACTGCATCTGAACGCGCGTTTAACTGCGTCTCGTGTGCATGAGGCCTTATGCCTCTTGATAAGACAGTTTACCATTGCAGTGCTGGGAGATTATGTTGTGGGATAATTAGGTATCACTATACAGTACGTATGATATCTTGAGGGAGGTGGTACTGTGAGAATCTATACTAAAAAAACACATAGGCTGCCATTTTTCTGTAGATACATTGCATTTACATCTCTCCTGAAGAAGCGAGGAGTGACTTGTGAAATGCATTTCGTTTTATGATGTCTGTGTATTACTGTACATCAACAATTTCAAATATATATGTATGTGGCCGCTTGGTATGCTGTGTCTATCACTGCCAAGTGGTTTAACACCTCTGTTTATGCATTTCATATATGATGAATATTATACATTTTTAAACTATGTTATACTCTTATTGACCGTTTTGTGCTCACCTAATTTAAAGTCCCACAGGCCTAATTATTTTTTGCTGTATTCAATTTAGGGATGGAGGTGTGTCACTGGCAACACCAGATGATTTTCTCTTTGCATATAGGCTGCCATTACTGCTTGTTTCCTCTGACAAAGCTAGTTTCCTGGCTGTCATGTCAATGCAGTTAGTACAGTGATTTATAATTCACTGATCAAGCCTACAGAAGGAGATTCAACTCTGAATTTGCTTACTGTTTGCTTATTCTATCTTAGTAACTTAGAAAGCATTGTAACCATTGCCATCAATCTGAAAACTTGTATTTTTAGATTGTGGCATCCTCCTTAAAGTGTCAGTAATGTAAGCATTTACATAAAATGTATTGTTGGACATGTTGTCTTTAGCCCCTAGAAAAAAACAAATAAGAATGCTGAGTTAGCTAAAAACGAAGTGCTGATTTACCTTCCTTAAATATGCGGTCACATGATGTGCCAGTCTTGAGTCTTCTATCTTTTTCACTGCAGAGGAGGAGTGTCCTTCTTCAGATGTCCACATCACTGTCTTGGTGACTTGAACACTTCATATTGGTGGTTCACTGGCAGGGATCTTTCAGGATCCAGAAAACTGTCTTGGCATAATAACAATACAAAGAGCGTGGTGAGCTGACCCGACTGCAGCACTAGATCCACCAGTCATTGCTCCCAGAAGTGGTGCCAGCATATGACACAGGCTGACTTGAGTTAGGTGAGTATAATAAAGGCTTCAGAAGTTTTTTTTTTTTTTTCATAATGAGCGAGTGGGAGGGTGGGATGAAAGAGGAGTGATATTTGCCCAGATATGGGCTTCTAATTATTCCTGATGCTCTTACCATAAAGATGTATCCAAAGCCACTCTCTTTCCAATGGTGACCATGCTTACTCAATTCATTTGTGGCATAATCACCTTTTGCTGTACGTTCCTGAGTTAGATTACAAGCTTTTGTATCAACACACAGGATACTGCCCTGTGACATCCAGCTGCTGAAGCATTGACACATTCAAAAGCAGTGCATTGAAAACGTCTACAGGGTGTCCAGAGTAGAGGAAGAGAAAACAATCCTGTTTAACTTAAGCTGGCCATAGAAAGTTCAAATTTTTGCAGGATCAGCGGGTATTGGCTGAGATTTGAACCATGTATGGGCAGGCTGATTGTACCCAAGTTGATCGATTGATCAAATTGGATACAACCAGCCTGTCAGATTTTAGATTTGATTATTGCTAACGGCTATTATAACTGCTAGCAGTAATCGCAATGTTCTCCTGGTGGGGATGGCTCCCCCTGCCGGGAGTACAAAATGGCTCTGCAAGAGGGATTCCCCGTCAACACTGTGTTGTTGGGGAAAATAGTGTTTTTCTTTCCTGCAACCTATGCTTGCAGTGGAGAAAATTGCTCAGTCTATGGACAAATTTACAGACTCTACAAAGCTATACATTTATTTTGTGAAAGTTTCGTTCCATTTTATCCTATAAATGAAGCAGTAGACCCCTCCCCAAGAGAGCCATTTAAGTTAATATTTACATATTTGAAGTTGGGTAGCTCATCAATAGCCATTTTAAATGATGCCTGGCCAGCAAAATGGCTCCCTTCACCCATGTAACCACCAACAATACCGTAGCCCCCAAAACCAATATTAATGTGAAAATTAATGTTCAAATTGTGGATGCATAGTGTACTTCTAATGTGTTTATTTTGAAATAACTCTTTGTTATATTTTGATAGTTAAAATGCATTTACTGTCCCCTCAGAAAACAATTGGTATGCCAAAAGGTGTAATATCATTAAGGGCTGGCTAATTAACAGACCAAGTAATCAAACTAAACGTAAACATACAATGACATTTAGATAGATAAATTCACATGTATGCATGAATAATTAGGCCTCTGTACAGTTTCCATTTTCCAAAGTTCTTTGTCAAATTCTGTAATTAAGCACAGAAATTCTGCTTGGCGACTTGCAAATGCAATAGTGAGCAAACAGAAGGAGCTGGCATCATTAAGAAAGTTAAGGAAGGGCCTTGAAATCCCAGTGATGATTTATCTGCATTCTTATTTTTTAATTGGATCAGTGATGGCTTCTATTATGATCTTAATTAGAAGAGAAATCTGGATTTGTTTCTCCATATCATTGGGCTTTCTGAATCCCTTGGCTTGATCCAAATATAGAAAAATTCAGCTGCTTTTAGAAGTGAAGAAACATTCTGCATTATGCTGTGACCTTGAGACATATACCGTAATTCCCCCCCTTTGCCAATGGCCCTGTGCTACTGCCCCTCTTTTGCCCAGAGTATTGGCTAATATTACTACAGTACCATACTATAACAATATCAGAACTTGAAAAGGAATAGAGTCTATCGGACAGAGAGGTTGGAAGTGATATTTTGCCAACTCTTCATCAGTACACCTAGAACTGAGTCTTGAAGGGCAAGCAGACTATTGCCCTACGCTACTGTCTAGTTCTAGGCTTGCAGATCCATAATGGCTAAACCGCAAATGCACAGTATACTATTCTACCAAGAAACGTGCAAACTGTGCAGATGCAGAAAACATTAGGGTAGGACATGACAGCAATCTTGAACCTTTTATTATATACAGGATTATACAACACTATATAAGGTGTATGTATAATGAATAGATGTTTACATGCGCTACTTTTATTTAATGTATCACTTGAAGAAAAATATAATGCTCTCTATATTTTAGGGCCTGAAGAAGAAAAGAAGAAAAAAAGAAGTGTGTATCAGTTAACATGCCTTGCCAAGCCAGGAAACTACGAATATGCATTAAAAAAAAAAAGATATAAAAGAGGTAAAACTACCACTTTACCAAACACTGGTTTGACTCATTACCTAGAATGGGTTGCATGCAGTTCAGTTTAGGTTATCAATCCCCAGGAAGCACGTCCTTCCTGGGAGAGTTCAGAGAATGGCAAAAAAAAATAAAAAATTAATACAGGGGGTGGAGGACCTTAGTTTTGAGAATGATTACAAAAATTAAACTTGTTATCCCTGGAAAACAGGGACGTAAAAGGGGATACGATCGCAATATACAGATATATTAGTGGTGACTGTGCTGTTCAATCCAATATCTGTGAAGATTACACATTGACCACACAATGATGTCTTAAACTGCATAAGGGGTTCTTTACTGTTAGAGCAGTGTAGATGAGGAACTACCTTCCACAGTTAGTGCCAGAGTGTAAATAACTTCAACAACTATTACATGAGTTTCTAAGTGAACACAGTATACAGGGATATGGGAATTCATAGCAACAAACATACACTGAGGCTGGGTTCACACTATTGCGAATTGGAAGTGGTTTTCCTTGCATCCAATTCGCATGTCAGGAGACTGTGACCGGCTTTCAAAGGAGCCGGTTCACACAGCTCTGGGACGGCTGTGGAGCAAATTGCACAGGAGTCCTGTGTGTCTTCTGGTCTGTTTCAGCTCCAAATTTAGCCCAAAATTTGGACTGAAATCGGACCTGAAACGGTGAACAGGGACGCACTGGACCCCTGCTGTGAGCAGCTCCGTACAGCAGTGTGAACCCAGGCTGAAGTGAATGGAATTGTGTCTTTATTCAACTCTACCAACTATGTAACATTCTGCTTCTATGTTCTACAGACATATTAACCATTGCACACAATACATCCTGCAGTGAACCTTTCTCCATCAGCAGAAAACGCTCCCCTTCTAACCATTGGCAATAAAGTAAATAAACTAAAGGAGCAGAGGCTGTTTACTTTACAAAGTAATAGTGGACAATGCAACACTGTGTTTACTGCAGCTATCTGTGCTAGCAAAAATCATGTATTCTATTATTTCCTTCGCACATGGTTATGCATTTAAAGTGGAAATAAGCTTACCGTATTCACTAATAATCACTTCACAGAGTGAATATTCACTTTGCTAAGTGAACCGCCATTTCATCTAGTTACATAGTTAGTCAGGTTGAAAAAAAGACACAAGTCCATCTAGTTCAATCTATAAAAGGGAAAAAGAGAAAAAAAAGTATATATCATACAATCCCATACTGTATACACAATTCTATACCCACAGTTGATCCAAATCAGTTGATCCTCCTTTATAAATCAACCCCATTTTTTTCTTATGACTTAGGACCTATTCACACTACAACTCATATGTGCTGCCATCCTCTGACAATGTGTGCAGATTTGCATATATTGTAGCAAGTTTTTTTTTTTATGCGCAGGTTGGTTTTTTTTTGCTTTTTTTAAGACACACTGGGGTTGGTTTACTAAAATTAGAGAGTGCAAAATCTGGTGCAGCTCTGCATACAAACCAATCAGCTTTCAGATTTTATTGTCAAAGCTTAATTCAACAAGCTGAAGTTAGAAGCTCATTGGCTACCATGCGCAGCTGCACCAGATTCTGAGTACCCCAGTTTTAGTAAATCTCCCCACAGGGGTTGGTTTTAGCTCCCCTCATTTTGGTCTGATCTATATAGTTGTATAAAAAAACAAAACAACGTTTTATCTTTCAAAAAGTGTTTCCCAGTGCTAAACCTTTCATCCAATTTCTAAATTGCTGCATTTATGAATTTCAAAAGCCAGTATAAAGGAATAGTAGTGGTAAAAAAAAAAAAAAAAAGTAGATTTAAGTAATTCATTCATACTGTGTCTAAACACTACAAAGCATACCTGTGGTTAAGAATTGCTCTCCCTAATTTTAAAGCATATTTAAATCTTAACAATGAACTTCTTTTATATGCATCCATGGGGTCTGTTAAATATATAGTTAAAATTACTCTGTTTGATAGGTGCAATAAAAAAGTTTCATAGGTGCAATACATATCTGTTAATCCTGTAATCAGTTACATTGTTTCCATCTATTTTGGTAGACTACAAAACACCTCTCCTGTTATAGAGAAGAAGAGAGTTAATCTGTATTCCTGTCCTATGGTGCCAACGCTGCTCCTCTATAGATACTGTACAATGAATGAGCATTGCCAATCTAGGACAGGAAGTCTGTTACTGGTAGGATCACCAGGTGAAAAAAAAAGGAAAAAATGCCCCATGAAAGAAAACCAATGCAGCGATCACATCTAAGAACTAATAAGCTGCAAAAAAATACATTTTAATACATTTAGATATTCGGTAATCCCAAGCTGGGTTTTTGAATGCAGATCAGACTTGGTTAGTAAATAGGAAAGGTATAAAGCTTTCGAAGCACCTTTTGTATTTGTTTGCTGCCTGTGGTAGGTGATATTAAATCTATTTTTATTAAATAAGAAAACAATACAGTTAAGTCTCTGTTTTAACATATTCACATGAATGAATGAATGAATGAAATACTTATATAGCGCACAATACGAACTGAATCGCCTCTAGGCGCTGTGGCGAGCTTTGATCATCTGCTAAAAGAGGAAGGTTTTGAGTTTTTTCCTAAAAGCCAGGTGATTTTCTTCCAGGCGGATGTTGATTGGTAGAGCATTCCATAGCCGAGGCCCTTGGACAGCGAATCTCCGATCACCCTTGGATTTATACCGAGCTTTGGGCACGAGGAGGAGGTTTTTGTTGGCTGATCGAAGACTGCGGTTTGGTGTGTAATGATTTATTTTCTCCATTAGGTATTGCGGAGCTTCTCTATGCACGCATTTGTGGGTGAGGCAAAGGGTCTTGAACGTGATACGATTTTTTACGGTTAGCCAATGTAAGCTCCTCAGTGAAGGAGAAATGGATTCCCAGGGTTTTTTTCCTGTTATCAGCCTTGCCGCCATGTTTTGGATCAGTTGTAATCGCGCAAGTTGATATTGTCGTAATCCTATGTAAAGCGAGTTTGCGTAGTCCAGTCGTGAATTAATGATTGTTCCAACTACCACTGCTTTGTCATTCTTTGGGATAAAAGGGATGAGTCTGCGAAGCATGCGTAGCAGATGGTGAGATCGACTGACTACAGATCCTATTTGCGCATCCATTGACATTTGTGCGTCTAAAATAACCCCGAGACTCTTCGCTTTGGTCTTTGGGGAGATAGTCTGCCCAAAGACGGTTGGTGGAGACCAGGAGGTTTTGGTTGCGGGATTATGATTTGGGTGTAAGATAAGAAGCTCTGTCTTTGATTGGTTCAGCTGGAGGGAGTTGGTGGTCATCCAGTCCTCTATTGATTTGAGGCAGTTTTCAAGTTGTTGTTGGTGATCTTTTTTTCCATTGATCCGGAAATAAAGTTGCGTGTCGTCAGCGTAAGAGTGGAAGCAGAGATCTGAGCATCTGATGATTTGAAGGAGTGGGCGAATGTAAATGTTGAAGAGAACGGGTGACAACGGAGAGCCTTGAGGGACTCCGCAGGTGACTGCCCGAGTTTCGGAGAGGAATTTTCCTAGTTTCACTGTCTGTGACCGATTTCCTAGGAAGGACGTGAACCATTGGAGATCTATGTCTTGGACTCCGGCTACTTCTGTGAGGCGGACGAGTAGAGTATTGTGATCTACTGTATCAAACGCTGCACTTAGGTCTAGCAGTACGAGGAGACACGGCTCTCCGTCATCTGCTGCTTCGAGGGCGTCATCCCAAATCTTGAGGAGAGCTGTTTCTGTTCCATGACCCGGGCGGAAGCCTGATTGCAGCGGGTCCAGGAGTTTGTGAGTATCCAGGTGAAGTTGTAGCTGATGTACTACAGCTTTCTCCATGATCTTAGAAATGGTGTTGAGGCTTGTAATCGGCCTACGGTTGTTTGGATCCTGAGGGTCCAGGTTTGGTTTCTTGAGTAGAGGTTTGACGATGCCTTGTTTGAGGATGCTGGGAACAATCCCTTCGTGGAATGATCGGTTTATGAGGTGGGTTATGGTTGGAGCCACGATGTCGGAGCATTCTTTCAGTAGTTTTGTGGGGATGATGTCAATAGGTGAGGTACTGTCACGCAGTTTATTAATGATGTTTTTTGCGGTGTCTACGGTAATTGGGGATAGTGAAAATTTTGGCGGTTGCGGTATGTTGGTGCGGACATCATGTGTTGTGGCACCCCTGAAAATGTTGTTTTTCTTTTCCATTGTAGATGTTCCTATCTAGTCCATGGATCAAAATAAAGCACCAAAGTGAAAAGCAAAGATCACAATAAAAAAACAGAACAAAAAAACAGAACAAATCAAAACAAAAAAAATCATGGGGGGGGGGGGGGGTACATGAATGGAAGTGCATCAAAAACAAAACAAATGAAGGACATTTAATAATAAATCACAACATTGCTGAATATAGTCCATTAAATCCGATTTTATGTTTCAGAAAGCAGCTATTCCAAGCAAGAAAAAAATTAATAGTTTTTCATATTTTTTTTTTTTCGTGGTTGATATGCAAATGCTGACAAAAGCATTCTGTTAGCTGTCATACAAACATGGTTAAATAGGATTATATGTGCATTTACTGTTCCATGGCTGTCAGTGGAAGTGACAATAATTCCCAAATCTGTGTTGGTAGAACTCACAGAGAAAAGTAAAAAATAAGCTATTGTATGTTTTACTGTAATCATGATTCTGTGGGTTATAATGGTACAGAGAAAACACATAAGATGTTCCTGTTAGGACATGTTTATGGGAATTGAGCTACATGACTACAGTGTCTAAGATACATTGATAATAAGATGTTGGAATCACTCATAAATAATAATTAGGGTCATGATTATAGCACAAATCAATAGTGCAGTATAGGCTTCTCTGTAAACACACTTTTATACTATAATATATTAATATTTATTCTTATTGGCCTATTTTTACTATATGTTAACATAGATTTTCTGGTAAACTATGAAATATTATTAGTTCCCAAACACTGAAAAATGAAGAGACATGTGCATGAATTATCAGGTTAAATAAACCCTTATATTGAAAACATCCTTTTAATACCACCTAAATCAGAAAATATTAGACTCCATCGATCGGGTGGCATTGTTTTTCTTTGAAACAGATCGGATTCAATCTCATTCCAATTCACATTCGAGTTGGATGGGGGAATCACTTCTGCTGAGCTATTGTATTCTGACAGGAGGACTTCCCCGCCATCAGAAGAGAGTGATCAGCGCTGCTAGCTGTAGCCAGCGGCTTTGATGGAATGGCATTTATCCGACAAGGCGGTTGTACAGAAGTTGATCAGTAGATCAACTTCTATACAACTACTGTCTTTATACATGGATCAAAATTTGGCTGATCCCTGCTGAACAGTTCGAATGTCTATACATAGATAGCTAGCTTTAGTGCATCTCTACCCAAATATCGAAAAACAAGCACACTTACTGGACACAATTTCCAAGGTATGCCAAAATGTAGGTCGGTAAGACTTCTGATATCACTGAGTCAAATATGGTCTATCATATGACAGTGTGCAGCATCGGGATGCTGCAGCCATTCCCCACCACCCAAATCTACTAGCTGGGATTTACATCCTCTCAGCTTGGTGCTCAGTCCAAAGCATTGTGGTTTCATTGTGGTTCAAGCCCAAGACTCAGTACTCTGTGTAGATCAGTAGATCAACTGCTATATAACTACTGTCTTTATACATGGATCAAAATTTGGCTGATCCCTGCTGAACAGTTCGAATTTCTATCCATATATAGCTAGCTTTAGTGCATCTCTACCCATATATCGAAAAACAAGCACACTTATTGGAAACAATTTTCAAGGTATACCAAAATGTAAGTCGGTAAGACTTCTGATATCACTGAGCTAGATATGGTCTATCATATGACAGTGTACAGCCTTTGGATGCCTCAGCCATTCCCCATCACCCAAATCTACTAGCCAGTACTTACATCCTTTCAGCTTGGTGCTCAGTCCAAAGCATTGTGGTTCAAGCGCCAGACTCCCAGACTCAGTACTCTGTGTTGGTACTAGCAGTCCTGCAGTTGAAGCAGCATTACTCTAACGCAGATCACTTTTTTTTTTTTTATAATTTATACATGAGCATAAAACAAATGAAATCCAGATTCTTTAAATTACCACTGGCACTCCCACAAAACATTGATGTTCAGTGGTAATTTGAAGTTTTTGGATTTTAATTTGCTTTATTCTCATGTGCAGAGTTGAAATAAAAACTCATATTGTCCACTTCCAATATGCCTGAACTTCACTCATTGTAAAAATGAGGGAATTTACATGTAAAACAATTACACCACATATTTTTTTAAGCTGAGTTGTGTGTAGGCTGGTGCAGTTTGTCCTTCATCTTGTAGGTGGCACTGATTACTGTGTCACTGTGCAGATGGAGCAGAGCCTGAAAGAAAAATTGTTCCTCCGCAGACTCCGTAGGTATCACCAAGGGAGCAGCTGTCCGATTTGACACCGCAAAGTACTGAGTGACCTTCGGTGGCCATCTTTATTGTGGACAGTGGTAATAAATATTAGTGCCCTGCTAGGTTTGGAGCCCATTTGGGGGTGGCTAGAGCAGGAAGAGGAACTCCGCTTGTCAGGGACAGCGAATTAGCCATATGGAAAGGTTTTTGTGTGAGAAGATGAGATTAGGAACACTGCGGTATGACATGACACTACTTACCAGTCTCTGGTACTGCTGCATAGGTCCTGTAAAGTTTCCTCAAGTGACGCTTGTGCTGCCACCCTGCCAGTCAGCCACCCCTCCTGCAGATGATACCCCAGTAAAGTAGGCTGTGCCTTTGTGATACCTAATGGCACTGCATATATACTGTGACTGCGAAGACCAGCATTACTGTTACCATTACTACCAGCATTACCTGTTACTTCAGGTGTTCTGCCATACTTGCCACAGCCATATTATTAGTGTTAGTGTTTGCAGATTGCCACCTACCTTGCATTGTTTTTACCTGCAATGTATCATTATAATAACTGTTCAACCTTATCTGGTCTCTAAACTTGGGTAACTTTTTCAGATTTTTAAGATTTGAAATGCATCTTAACACATTGTTTTGCTTGCGTCTATCTAGTAAGGTTACTTTGTGGTATAAGCAAGGAAGCTGAGACCTCTGCAGTATGTAAATGTGCTTTTACTAAAAAAAAATCTGTACATACAAACTATTACAATATTAGGAATACAAATCAAGACTGACAGATATCTATAACAAGCAAAATGCCTAGAAAATAAACAGCCTATGGTCTGTAACAGTAGAGATACACTTAAAAGTTACTTAACTCTGGTTACTGTGTAATCGTAATCTCTATTGCTCCTGAAGACAGGCACCTTCTTTTTCACTTATTACAGGTTCTTCCTCCTGCTCTGGTGTTAATCCATGATGAGTGGGCTCCTATCAGTATCTACTGCTACTTTTATTTGGGCTTTTGTTTACCAGTTTGTTGAAAGCCTGAAGGTGGGAATTGACTTTCGGAAGCAACTAGGCTAACAAGAAGTCTCACACATGTGGTATCCCTATGCTTTAGGAAGTAACAGAATGTATTTTGGGGTGTAATTCCACATATACTCATGGCATGTGTGAGAAATATCTTATTAAAGTGACAACTTTGTGTAAAAAAAGAAATCTTCCATGGGCTCAAAGTGCCTCTCAGCAAATTCCTCGGGGTGTCTACTTTCCAAAAAGGGGTAATTTGGGGGGGGGGGGGTTGTACTGCCCTGGCATTTTATTGCCTCAAGAAATGCATAAATTCCAGTATATATGCCATAGTTTGTAGACGCTATAACATTCACACAAACCAATTAATATACACTTATTTTAATTTTTTACCAAATACATATAGCAGAATAAATCCTGGCCTAAATTTATGACGAAATTTGGATCTTTTTATAGCAGAAAATAGAAAACATTGTTTTTTTTCAAAATTATTGGTCTTTTTTCATTTATATCGCAAAAATAAAAAAAATCCAGTAGTTATCAAATAACACCAAATGTAAGCTATATTTGTGAAAAAGGGCCTATATTTTTTTTGGGTAGAGCGTTACATGACCACAAAATTAACCAAGTAGCGCAGTCCTGAAAGGCAGAAAAAGCCTTGGTAAGGAAGGGGGTAAAGCCTTCTGAATGTCAAGTGGTTATATTATTACTACAACTATGAAATCTTTATTTATGACAACTTATTGGTTTATACACCTCCTTGAGTATCGGTTCACACAGGGGTGACCTGTCAAGTGACTTAGCTGCCTGACAAGTCGCGCTACATGCATTGCGTTGGAACCATTCTAATAGGAGCAACTCAAGTCTCTCCAACTTAGAAAGAGGTTCCTGTATTACTTTGGGGTGACTTCAGAGCAGCTTGCATTGATATATATACAGAAATTGTTTTGCAAGCCACGCTGAAGTCGTGCTGTACGGGGTGGCTTCAGACTTTTAAGCCGGCCCTGTGTGAACCGGCACTGATAAGATAAGATAAGATAAGACAATACTTATTTAGTATCGTATACATACAACAAAATTTATCAAGGCACTCTTTACGCTTTACAACAGCAAAATTAAAAACATTTTCAGCACAAACACACATGCATACTTCCAAACACGGGTTCTTTAATGAGCTATATGGGAATTTTAGGGGATTGTTTTTAAGGATAAGGGTGTTATGTCTTTTTTGTTTTTTCTACTGTGTTAAATAAATAATACATGTTAACATAAGTGGTGTGGCCAATTGTTTTTTTGGAGGATTTGCGGTCATTTTTCAATACAAGCAGGAGGAATTCTGTATAAATGCACATCACAAAAAACAGCATATTTTACTATTTTTAATATTAGCTTTCAATTTACAAATTGTTTTGTTTATTACTTTTCAATCGTCTTTTTTTCTTTTCCAACATGTATAATATTTATTGGGTATCCATAACATTATTAAAGTCTAACATACATTAAATTATGTACCTTACGCTACTGTTCTTTAAACGTTGTGTGTTTTATTCAGGCAATGCAGCATGCATGCTAACGCAGATTCCATCATAAAATAATGCAGACAGTGGGTTTGATTTACTAATAGATCAGAGAATGTACACTTTACAAATAGAAGTGCAACCAAAAAAATCAGTTTTCATAAAGCCCAACTCCAAGTTGGGTAGACCCAGTGAAGCACCACATCTCCTCTTGGATCATCCAACCCCCCCTTTTTCCTAAATTTATATAAAATTTGGCCTGATCACATGACATCCGAGAGTTTTCTCCCTGCAGTGGTTGTTCACAGTCCAGAACAGCACTCACCTAGTATTTGTCACGGTCTGGAGTCAGGTTCAGAGGCCAGTAGCTAAAGCAGCAGAGCAGGTATTCACATGGGTCACCCTGGCTGATGACACGGGTTCATCTGAGGTGCGGGGTCTAAGCACTAACTATATTCACCAGAGCTCCTGGTGGTGGAGATGGGCTTTGCTGCGTGTTGGTGCCAGGTTGCGGTCCTCAGGATAGCCCCACCAGGTGGTGAGCAAGCCGGGGTCTGGTAGCAGATATAGCAGGTAGGGATCAAGCAGAAGCGTAGTCGAGAAACAAGCCAAAAGTCGGTAACAAATAGTTGCAGGTTGGGATTCAGCAGAAGCGTAGTCAAGGAACGAGCCAAATGTTGGTAAGGAATGGTAGCGAAGTTACAGTCTGCAGCAGGAGAGACAGGAGCAAGATATTGTTTGGTGAAGACACAATATTCTGGCAACCAGGAAGTGCAGAAACGTGGCTTAAATCAGGAAGTTCATGGGAGGAGCAAAGGGTTCAAGGTTCAAGGCAAACAATATTCAAGTTAAGATCAATCAAGGAATTGTCTAAGGAACTATCCAAGGAACTGCCCTAGGAGTTGGGCAGCATTCCAGTTGGTTCAGCAAGCATAGTCACTGCCAGACACACCACTGGTCCCAGGTTCAAGCCCAGGTCCTAACAGTAATATGGGAGCTGTCTTCTGCATCCTTCTACTGTGGGCCCAGGGTGGCTTGATGATGCAGTATGTATAATAGCAGCAAAAAGCACACCAAATAGAAAAATATATACTGCAACAAATGTATGTTTAAAGATAAATAGGCAAAAATATCCAAACATAAGATATAGTACAATATAAAATATTACTATATATAATATGCAGTGTAGCAAAGAGTATCTAGGCAACACAAACATAATGACAATAACGAGTCACAGTACATAACGTGGATTAAAGTTTAAAGTACATACAAAAAGTATGTTTTTCAAAAATCAATACCAGCACTTTGGCATGGAGGAGAAAACCAGGCATGACAATGATTCAGAAGACAAACAACTCCCTTTTTAATGGCTGTTCCCACATAATCAACAGGGTGTGTTGACTAGATAATGCAAGCCAAAGGGCATATCCTTAATGAAGTACTGCTATGCCTTTTTTTTTAATAGGGTAGGTGGGATTTTTATGTCAGTTAAGCTTTATGCCTTGCAAATGAATATATTGTAGTTATTCACTAAGTTAAGTGGACATTAGAATATTGGGTGGGGGATCCTGTTCATGCAATTCTGGCACAATCCCCTATGTGAGCACAATAGGAAGAGAAATTTTTCCCATGAATCTCCTATAACAAGGGGTTCATGAGATATGAGGATTTTAATGTGCCCAGTTAGTAGTAATTACTCAAAAATAGTCAATATAAATTCAGTACATTTTACAACTTTACAGTACAACTTTAAAATCAACAGAGGTACAGATCCTCTGGAAAGCATAAATGTTTCACACTTTGACATACAGTATACAAATTCCGCATAGAGATAAATCCCAAGAAGTGTATGGATCTGGATCAATGTGTTTCGTCCAATATGAGGGTTTCTCCAAGATCCCCTTTTCAAATACTTTTAAAGCTTGTAAAAGAAAGAAAACAACATGATAGGCGTAAAATGCACACACCTTATATAATCTAAAGTGTGCTACGATCCACAACAGATATACTGTAGGGATCAGAAGAAACAGAGCGGTAACCATTGAGTGGAAGTGTCAGTTCTGGCTTAGCCCTTCCTTCTCTGGGCTGGCTGCTCAGCTGTCGGCTAATTGCCAGCTCTCATCTCTCTCCACAGTTACCCAGCTATTCCTGATTCTGCTCATCTGACCTGCCTACTTAAAGCTGTCCAGCTCACTTCATCTCTGCTTTCACCTTGGTCACAGCACAAGAAACCTTCTCCTACATTCTTCTCCTGTTTAAAGACTGGCTTGCTGATATCCGTTCTGGCTCCTTATCCTGCTTCCTGTTCCTCTACTTGGATCCCTGACTTCTTGCCTGACTGATTACTCAATTTGGTTACAGAACTCTGGCCTGGCTGACTACTCAATCTGGTTACTGGACTCTGGCTATGCTTTGACTATGCTTACTCTATTTATTTTTTTATTTTTAAACAAGTGTGATTTAATTGTACTTCTTTCTCGGTCTGGTTCATGGTTTCTGACAGTAGGAGAAGGCCATGAATTCAGAAGATACAGTCAATCCACTTGTCGGTAATATTTTTTTCAGATTGGATGCGCAATATCACCGCATGGATCAGTTTGCCATAGCATTACAAACGCTCCTGAGTCGCACGGCTCACCTGGAATCCCCCACTGTGGCTGCTCCAGTACAAGTTTCAGGCCATCCCTGCTGCTGCGCCAATCTCTGTTCAATGTAGAGGGTTTCTCAACTAGGTTGAGATTTACTTTGAGATGTTGCCCCAGGCGTTTCCCATGGACAGAAGCAAAGTAGGTTTCATGATATCTTTGCTTTCTGAGAGAGCCTTGACCTGGACAAGTCCTCTATGGGAGATGCAAAAACCTGTTGTCTTGAGTTACCCTGACTTTGTGGCCTCCTTTAAAAGGGTATTTGACATTCCCGCATGCTCCACTTCTGCTGCCAAGTGCCTCATGTCCATCAAACAGAGTACGAGAACTGTTGTCGACTACGCCATTCCGTACTCTGGTAGCAGAGGTTGCTTGGAACAATGAGGCCCTCATGGCTGCTTTTTCTCATGGTCTTTCGGATTCCATCAAGGATGAGATAGCAGCCTTAGATATACCCACTGAGCTGGAGAGCTTGATCTCGTTTGCTATCCTCATTGACTCCAGACCCAGAGAAAGACTTTCTTTGAAAGAGTGATTGCTTAAGTCTCCTGTATGTTTGCCTCTGTGCTTTGCAGTCCCACCCGTGCCTCCCTCACCACCCATGCCTCCTGGTACCGAGTCGGTCAGTGAAGATGAACCCATGCACTTGGGCTTTACGCCTCTCTCTGAGGATGAGAGAGCCTTTAGGAGGAGGGAGAGATTGTGCCTTTATTGTGGCCAGGCAGGTCACTTTTTGAAGTCTTGTCCTACCCATCCAGGGAACACCTGAGCCTTGAGGCCCTGTCATGGACAGACCTTAGGTGGCATTGTTTCGTCCCCAGTTATCCAGAAGGATAAGCCCCTGCAGACTCTGGCGCTGCAGGCCTGTTCATTAATGCTGCCTTTGTAACGCAGCACTCGATTCCACTGCAGCTGCGTGACACTCCACTTGCCATTGAGGCTCTTGATGGGAGACCTCTACAGCCTGCCCATGTGACTCATGAGACGGTTCCGTTGTCCATGGCCATAGGGGCTCTTCACCATGAGATAATCCAATTCCAAGTTATTTCCTCACTCAGGTTACCGCTGGTTATTGTATATCCTTGGTTACAGAGGCACAACCCCTCTTTTGATTGGCTCCATGCTAAGGTTCTCTCCTGGTCACCACAATGCAGTGAGACATGCTTCCTAAAGTTATCCAAGGTTCTGTGCACCTCTTCACTCTCCTCCCTGCTGGAGGAGTACTGCGATTTTAGCGATGTCTTTGACAAAGGTCAAGCCAGTAGTTTGCCTCCACACCAGTCTTATGGTTGCACAATTGACCTTCAACCTGGTGCCATACCTCCTCGTGGCCGGGTTTACCCTTTGCCGGTCTTGGAGGATACGGTCATGGAGGAGTATGTTGCACTCTTGAGGTTTCATCCACAAATCCTCGTCTCCTGCTGGTGCTGGTTTCTTCTTTGTGAAGAAGAAGAGCGGTGAACTGAGAGCTTGTATTGATTATAGGTGTCTCAATCGTGTCACGATTAAGAATGCCTACCCGATTCCATTGATTACAGAGTTATTTGACCGCCTCAAGGGAGCAACGGTTTTCACAAAGCTTGATTTGAGAGGGGCATACAATCTCATGCGGATTAAGTAGGGCGACGAGTGGAAAACTGCATTTAATACCAGAACAGGCCATTAGGAGTACCTGGTAATGCCTTTTGGACTTTGTAACGCCCCGGCAGTTTTACAGGAATTTATTAACAATGTCCTCTGAGATTTGTTGCAGTTATGTGTGGTGGTTTATCTCGATGATATCCTCATATTTTCCAAGTCCCTGGAGAGCCACCACACAGATGTCTGTCGTATGCTTCAGAAGCTAAGAGAGAACAATCTCCATTGTAAACTGGAGAAGTGCAAGTTCCATCGTGAACAGGTTATGGGCTATGCCATTTCCACTGCTCGTTTTTCGATGGACCCAGAGAAACCTTTGGCAGTCTTACAGTGGCCTCGACCCGTGAGTTTATGTCCTCTGCAGCGTTTCCTGGGCTTTGACAACTATTATCGGAAGTTTATTCGTAACTTCTTGTCTCTGGTCAAGCCCCTGACTGATATGACCTGAAAGGACGGTAATGCAAAGAGTTGGTCTCTGGAGTCCATTAAGGCCTTTGAGACTCTCAAGGCTGCCTTTGTTTCTGCTCCTGTGTTGGCACATCCTGATCCTACATTGCCTTTTATCCTAGAAGTTGATACTTCTGAGAATGGAGTTGGTGCCCTTCTGTCTCAACGTCCTAACTCTGAGAGCACTATGCATCCATGTGGCTATTTTTCCAAGAAATTGTCACCTGCTGAGTGCAATTACGAGATTGGTGACAGAGAGCTGTTGGAGATCATTTTAGCCCTGAAAGAATGGAGACATCTCCTTGAAGGTACCACTGTGCTGGTTCCCATTCTTACTGACCATTCTTGTCTGAGGCTAAGCGCCTCTCTCCCAGAAGGGCGATGGGCTCTTTTCTTGTCGAGTTTTAATTACATTGTCTCATTCTTACCCAGTACTAAGAATGTAAGGGCTGATGCCTTGTCACGACAATTTTCCTTCACTTCCAAGTCGAAGTCGGTTCCGGGTTCCTGTGATTCCTCCTGATCGCATCCTGGCTACGGTTCACACCAGTCTTACTTCTCCTTTGGGTGACAAAATTCTTGCTGCTCAGGTCCATGCTCCTCCTGAGAATCCTTGTGACCGCTGCTTTGTCCCAGAGAGTCTCCGTACTGCTGTGCTCCAGACTTACCATTCTCCCAAGGCAGCTGGTCATCCTGGGAAGAATCAACTCATTTGGGCCATTTCCCAACAATTCTGGTGGCCTAGTCTATGGGCTGATGTAACTGCCTTTGTAGCTGCTTGTTCCATGTGTGCTCAGAGTAAGACTCAAAGACACCTTCCAGTGGGACTCCTACAACCCATACCCAATGGAGAGAGGCCTTGGACCCACCTGTCTATAGATTTCATTGTGGAGTTGCCCAACTCCCAAGGCAACACTGTTATCCTTATGGTGGTTGACCGGTTCTCAAAGATGTGTCATTGTATTCCACTTAAGAAGTTGCCTACTTCTAAGGAAATGGCTTCCATTTTTGCTTGGGAGATCTTTCGCTTACATGGGCTACCCAAGATGATTGTCTCGGACAGGGGAAGTAGGTTTGTCTCCTGGTTCTGGCAAGCCTTTTGTGCACAGTTGGGAATTCAGCTTTCTTTCTCTTCTGAGTATCACCCGCAGTCTAATGGTGCCACAGAGTGAGCCAATCCCTACGTTGCTATATTTATGACCACCATAACAACTGGACAGACCTATTGGATATAGAAAAATTTGGTTCCCTCGCGCTGATGAAGTCATGTCCTGTCCCCTGATGAAGTCATGACCTGTGATGTAATGCATAGGGAAGTTACTTGATTTAGGAACAACCAGAAGTGACGCATAGAGACGTTTGTAACACCGCACATTGTTTGATCTGCCTGTCGTTTTCAGCATTGTTGTAAGTAGCCATTTTTTAAACATAAATAAACCTATTTGAGACATATTACGCTATGGGATCTTCCTGTTTATTCCCCGCTTTCATTTTCCGTGGATGAACGGGCGAACTAACCAACTGGCAGCCATAATTGCAATACAGCACTCTTAAGGACATCATCCCTGGTTACCACACTCAGGAGGACTCATCATTAGAAATATCTAAGTGGCATTTCTTACACATTTAGAGGTAAGTGCATAGAGAGCATTGAGTGGAGGACATGAAGAGTACACAGTGGATGTCACCTGAAGAGTATGCCTGCCACATTGCTGCACACCAGCACTTTTTGCACGAATTTGCACGTTTACTGTTTATGGATGGACTTTTATGGGTATCACTACTCAATATAAATAGGACTGTATTGGTACACCTACACACTTAAAGGTGTACACAAAGGATCATTTGATACTCAAGACTTTATGATAATCTTGCACCATTTTGCACTATTTAACCCTTTCATGACTAAGCCTATTTTTGGTATTTGGTGTTTACAAGTTAAAATCCATATTTTTTGCTAGAAAATTACTTGGAACCCCCAAACATTATATATATATATATATATATATATAGCAGAGACTCTAGAGAATAAAATGGCGATTGTTGCAATATTTTATGTCACACAGTATTTGCGCAGCGGTGTTTTAGACACAACTTTTTGGGAATATTTACACTTTCATGAATTTAAAAAAAACTAAACAGTAAAATTAGCCCAATTTTTTTGCATAATGTGAAAGATAATGTTACACAGAGTAAATAGATACCAAACATGTCACACTTTATAATTGCACGCACTCGACGACAAACTACGGTACCTAAAAATCTCAATAGGCAACGCTTTAAAAAAAAATTCTGGTTACCAGGTTAGAGTTACAAAGGAGGTGCTAGAATTATTGCTCTCGCTTTGACGATTGTGGTGATACCTCACATATGTGATTTGAACACCGTTTACATATGCAGGCGTGACTTCCGTATGCATTTTCTTTGCTTCGCAAGCTTGCGGGGACGGCGGGCGCTTTCAAATTTATTTATTTATTTATCACCATTTTTGGCGATTCTGAATAGTGTATTTTTTTAAAAATCCGGCGCCATTGGCAGCCGAGTAAACAGGAAGTGACGTCATGATGTCGTTTCCGTGTTTACCATTAGGAGACTGGAATGAAGCTTCATTCCTTTCCCTGCCCAGCTACCGGAGGAATCGGATGTGCGATCGGTGCTCCTGATTGAACGGGAGCACCGGTAAGAGCGGTGGGAGGCGGCGGGAAGGGGGACGCATGTAATAATCGCATCTACAGCAAATAGTTTATTTGCGTAGTTTGCACAGTAGCAGATTGCACAGCAGCTAAATTGTTGCATGCACAGCAAATGATTTATCTGCGTAGTTTGCACAGTAGCAGTTTGCACAGCAGCTAAATAATCGCATGCACAGCAAATAATCTATTTGCATAGTTTGCACAGTAGCAGTTTGCACAGCAGCTAAATAATTGCATGCACAGCAATTAATTTGTTTGCGTAGTTTGCACAGTAGCATTTTGCACAGCACCTAATAATCGCATGCACAGCGAATAATTTATTTATGTAGTTTGCACAGTAGCAGTTTTGCACAGCAGCTAAATAATTGCATGCACAGCAGCTAAATAATTGCATGCACAGCAGCTAAATAATTGCATGCACAGCAGCAATTTGCATTAGAATTCACCATTAGAATTGATATAATTATTGATTTATTGCACTTTATCTATGAAGTAGAATACATATCAAACAAGGATTTTCCATCTTTGTAATAATATTTGGTATATAGTTTGCGCTGATCACCTTTTTATTTATGTATTTATTTTTGGTCAGACCTTTTACCATGGTCAGAGTTTGCGCACAACAGTGCCTTGAATTCTGCCTCCCGATTGTCTCCAATTATGGCAAATTATGGTTTACAACCTTCCATGTTGCCTGACTCATTTGTTCTGCAGAGTATTCCTGTGTTAGAGGAGCATCTCCGTGGTCTTCAGTCCACTTGGTTACAAGTCCAGTAGGCTTTGCGTCATGCTAATGTTAGGTACAGACTCTATGCTGACCGCAGACGCTTGCTTGCGCCTTCCTGCCAGGTTGGGAACAGGGTCTGGCTGTCATCTCACAACCTCTGACTTCGTTCGTGTTCCCTCACTGAAGTTTGCACCTCGGTTTATTGGGCCTTTCCGTATCCTTCGCAGGATTAACCCAGTGGCTTACTTCCTCCTAGTATGCGCATCTCAAATGTGTTTCATGTCTCCTTTTTGAAACTGTTGGTCTGCAACCGATTTACCACCTCGGTGCCATGTCCTCACCCTATACAGGTTGAGAACCATGAGGAGTATGAGGTACAATCCATTGTTGACTCCAGTAGGTTCCGTGGGGGCATACAGTACCTGGTGCATTGGAAGGGGTCCGGAGGAAGGCTCCTGGGTTTCATCCTCGGACATACACGCCCCTGCCCTCCTCCGCAATTTCCATAGACGTTTTCCCCTCAAGCCCGGTGGCCCTCCGAGGGAGAGGGGTCATTGAGGAGGGGGTACTGTCAGGGCTGGCTTAGCCCTTCCTTCTCTGGGCTGGCTGCTCAGCTGTCAGCTTATTGCCAGCTCTCATCTCTCTCCACAGTTACCCAGCTGTTACTGATCCTACTCGTCTGACCTGCCTACATAAAGCTGTCCAGCTCACTTCATCTCTGCCTTTGCCTTGGTCACATCACAAGAAACCATCTCCTGCATTCTTGTTTAAAGACTGGCTTGCTGATATCCCTTCTGGCTCCTTATCCTGCTGCTGTTCCTCTACTTGGATCCCTGACTTCTGGCCTGGCTGATTACCCAATTTGGTTACTGAACTCTGGCCTGGCTGACTACTCGATCCGGTTACTGGACTCTGGCTATGCTTTGACTACGCTTACTCTATTTACATTTTTATTTTTTATTAATAAACAAGTGTGATTTATTGTACTTCTGTCTCGGTCTGGTTCATGGTTTCTGACAGGAAGCCCTCAAATTAATGCAAATAAAAAGCGAGCCAAAGACAAAGAGAGGAGGAGGTATATAAAGTTTAAATGCCCTTCCTAGGGAAAGTCCCCAACATGGGCTGAGAATCAGTCAAAATCATAAAGACCTGCCAATCCAAAAAGCAAACCAGGTCTAAATTGAGCAGGAGAAAAGGCCAGATAGAACCACCCAGCATGGGCTCAAAGATACAATGTTTGTATCACTTATATGAACATTCTTTTCTACAACAGGAAAATCAACCTCAGTTTGTACTAACCATTGGCTTAATCTAAGATTTAGTAGTTCAGATTCTAAGAGGGTCAATTTACTAAAGGCATATAGGGCTTCAGTTTGCAAGGCAATTTCCCTTAGCATAATGAATGTGGAGAAAATGTACTTTGCAAATAATACCCAATCACATGAAAGGAAACTTAAACAAAAGCATTTTTTGCTTGCACATGATTGTGTGATGGAAGTCAACAGAGCTTCACATCCTTCATTAAGCTAAGGGAAAAGCTAAGTAGAACCTATATGCCTTTAGTAAATCAAACCCCTAGGTCTCACAATTTTGTGCACTGCAACACACAACATCTTAAGCCCGAAAAGTAACCATTTTTTCTTAAGTAACTGTAATGATCATTTTTTGTTAATGGTAGTGAAACCTTTACCATTTAGATCAAATAATGAAACAATATACCATCTACGTGCATTTTCATAATAGAAAAGCCACTGTTATCTATTTAACAATAACACTAAGCTTATTACCCAGTAACATACATTTATACAGTCCTGTTTTAAGCGGTAACCCAGAACAAATGTAAACATATATTTCTGATTTTAACTACACAAAGAAACAAATACTTATGACAATGGACATATCCATCAACTGGATTTACCCATTACCATCACAGTGTTAATTATTTCTGAACCCTTGTGGTATTGTGTTCTATTGGATAAATAATTCATTCTGCTATAATCCCAGACTTGCTTGAACCTATTTATTTTATCTCTTGCTCTATTCTTTTATTTAGATTACATTTTTTTTTTTTTACAATACCAACTCACTCAATGCATACTAATCTGGATTTAAATATTTCACCATTTCCTTTTTCATTTAAATAGAGCTGTTGCATTTGTACTGCCAAATCATTTTGTATTGTCAAATGACTTTGCCTTTTTTTCTGCAGGTATGTCATTTTTCAGTATGTCAGAATTAAATGATTTTATCAAGTCGTTCTGCTCATCTCGGTAGACCAATTTCCTGCCATCAGATAATAGTCGGCAATTACATTTATTACAGTCCAAGTCTTAGTGTGTCACAGCATTTCACAACAGATAAATTCAACTGGGAAGCCGCACCTTTCTTGGATGAACACAACTGTCTACATTTCAATCTTCTAAAGATAAAACTGCTATAAATGTTTGTCCCAGTATGTTCTGTGAGGAGCTGACTCACTGCAGTGTGCAGACACCTTATACATTGGGATTACAGAAGAGGTTTTACAAAACGACAATTTAATCTTTGCAATGTGCTTTTTACTTTCTCATAAGAAATGCATTAATTGAGGTAAATGATGTGAATGATGACTACTCAAATGTTACTAGAAAATGATGGATGTTTGAATTTAAAATAGAATTAAAGGTATTTTTTTACATTTTGGATATAGTAAAGAGAGTTTTAACCCCTGTCAGTTTTGTCAAACACACAATATCTTCTGCGCTCAGAAGTGGTGCGACGGTAATAGATATCATCTAGAATTACTATGGCTCCCGGTAGATGCACAGACTTTCAGGACACAGGATGCATGGATTTTAATGTTGGGGGTGGGTGTTTTTTTAAGCCCAGAGGCTCTAATAGGCTTCAAAATAGGGTGGGCTCAGAGCACAGAGAATGAGCTCTGAGCCCACTCAGGTGTGTTTAATAGCGAATGAATATATTATAACACTGATCCTCCTCCCGGCCAATCAGAAGGTGGATCTTGAGACCTTTCACCCAATTGGCTGAAAGGACAGGCGATCCTATTGGACACAGGAGAGGACACACCTAGACAACGAGACAACGAGTGGGGGGGGGGGTCGAGATGCTGTCGACCACCAGGGGGTGGTTGTTTGACGCCACCACCCAAAAAAAAACACCAGCCGCCACTGCCTACAAGGGTACAGGGACACCCAATGGAAGCACTGTAAATAAACTAAAAGAGGGCACACCAACCTTGCGCATTACCCAAGCGGTATTTATTGGTAAAAAAAAAGAAGGATGTATACTCGCAAACAAGTAGATCATAAAAACATATCAAAGTCCACAATGGACACAAAGTGATCAGGTCTCCAGGATCGTGTCCAGCACGCTGAAGAACCTTCCAGATGGCTGACACATTTCAAGGGGAGATCCCCTCTTCCTCAGAGGCCAACTGATCTCCCCTCTAAACTCCCCATAGCCAAAACAGGAAGTAACCACTCCAAAGTGGGAATCCCTTGTCATCAGGCTCACCAAAATTAGTGCCTTTTACTTTACTTCTTAATGTTAACATTAAACATGACAAATAAAGGGGATGAATCTCCCTAACAGGGACACATACAGACAGTGCGGGAACAAGGTAATCCGGTGCCAAAGGGCGCCCCTCCCCAGGTGGAGTAGCAGGTGGGGTGGGGTTAATAGAGATGTGAGCAGCAGGCCTCACAGAAATATATATAACATATGAGTTTAATAGCAGGGCCCATTCTATCCTGCAGTGAAATATGAGGCTAACAGTTATGTATAAAGAAATGCCCCAGCATCAGTGTATGAAACAGATATCACTGCATTGGTGGTGGCACTGGATGAAAAAACGTCCCTGTGTCTTCTGTGGCACTAGAAATAAAAATGGCAGGTTAAATCAGGTTCCCCAGAGTTCCTCTTCCTTACATTAGTGTACCCAAAGTCCCCATCCTTACATCAGGGACTCCCTTTTCATTGGGGTCCTCCTTTCATTGGGGACCGCCCTGATGTCAAGTAACCAAGAATCCCCCCCCTCCTTAATTTAGGAAATCAGGTTAGCCAGAGTCCTCTATCCTTACATTATTGTCTCCAGAGTTACCTCTTTACATCATAGTCCCTCCCTTTAATCAGATTCCCCAATCTTCTTCCCCTTTACATCAGGCTCCCCAGATTCCCCCCCTAACATCAGGATCCCCAAAATCCCCTGTTCCATTAGCATTGCCAAAGTCCCCCCCCCCCACACTTACATCAGGGTCTTCAGAGCACCCCCTTAGATCATGGTCCCCAGAGATCCCACTTACATCAGGATCCATTTCCTCTCAGTGTACCAGGCAGTTATAAGACAGACAGGTAAAAGAGGGAGCACTGGGCCTGGGCAGGTCTGGAGAAAGAAGAGAGGTTTGAAAAGGAAGTTTCATTCTGCTTCTACTCTGAATGCCAGAGCTTGGGGGTGGGGCAAGCTCTGGCATTCAGAGGAGGCACTGGCGGTCCTAGCATCCAACCACGAGTACTGACAAGCAGTGGGCAGCGGTGGTTGGTGTACAGTCAGCTGGCATATTTTCACTAACATTGCTGATTGCTGTGCAGCCTACACCATTGCTGAGGTTGATCAGCACAGCTGCGGGACACTACTGGGCATTTGTGCAAGATGCTTTGCCACCCTCTGGTAGCAGTGACAGAGTAAGTGCACTGGGCAGCGAGCTGATGTGGTGGAACGTTTCCTGCCCGTACTGTAAAGTGCAGCTCACAATCTGGCACTTCCCTCCAACCTCAAAAGACTTCAAGCAGGGCAAGTGCTTCTCCCACCCCCACATAGAGAAAAAAAAACTGATAATTATAAGTATGCAATTGCTTACAAGGAATGCATAGTATGATGGTAACAAGAACTGGGCACCCTAACAACTGTGTGAGAGTACCCAGGGCAGTTGTTGTTTAAAATTCATAAGTCAGCAATTACAATTTTTAAAATAAGGACCAAATGCTCAGGAATGCACACATTTCCCAGCAGACCTATACTACCTACTTAGTTATCTGGTAATAGCTAGGTAAATAACTAATTGCATGTCCAAAGACACACAGAACACAGCTTGCCCCCCCCCCCCCCCCCCCCCCCCATTCCCTCCTCAAAAGCTGTGATTGACAGCAGCAGGAGCCAAAAACAAACATTGCCAAAAATAATTAAAAGGATATCCAAAAACGATTTGACTGCCTTACATACTGCTTGAACAGATATATGCAAAAATACAAACAAACAGTAGTCAAATCTATTAAACCATACATTATCAGAAATATAGCCTAACCTCAAACACAGATCATGTTCAATAATAACATATATTCTACAGCTTTGACCTCAGTAATATGGTGTAAATTCCTGTGGTCATTATGGTTGCTAACTGCAAATTAATGCATAAGGCTATAAAATGGTTTAAACTGAATAATTTTATTTAACCCCAGAGCTTTATTTGCATACAATAGCTGGGTCGACTTGGTCTCCAGCTGGAAAAGTCATCTATCTGCATTGCCTCCTCGGATAGTGTCTCTGTTTTAATTAATTTCTATCTCACCCACTTATCTCAGTGTAATCTCAAATTTAGGGCCTACAGATTTTGTCTCGTCTCTATGAGCAAATGCCTCTGTAAGATTTTTGTAATTTGGCATGCTGTCTACAGTATGATAAAATTACTCTCAGGTTCTCCTGTGACTTTCTGTAAAGTCCTCCTATAAGTCTTCACACTGTAGCATCTCTTAGTGAGACAGTCTTGCAATGGATGTGCATGAATCTTAAAATCCTCAGTCCTTCAAAGACACAGATTTTGCTCATAATGCTTCTCCTGAGGGGGATGATTCTCTCGAGGAGATCAGGGTGGGCACTAGAGGCATGATGAATAGTATTCTCCGCTGTTGATTTCCCAAATAAATTTGATATCGACGTCTCATCATCCTGGAGCAAGATACAAATGTCCAAGAATGTAACCTCTTTAGTGCTACATTCTAAGCTACATTTAGGATTATAGGTTTTGTGTGCAGTGAAGGACACGAAGCCTTCCAATTCCTGCCTGGTCCCAGTCCACATAAAAAATATAATTTACGTAACTTTGCCACAAAACTATGTGGCACAGGTACAGCGGTGAACATGTATCCGCAGAGAACAGTTTCCTTTCCCAACCCCAGCTACAGGTTGTTGTACGATGAGGCACACTATGTCCCCATCATCACCCTCTGCACCTGGAGGAAGTTGGAATTGTCAAAAATGAAAACATTGCTACAAGAATGAACCCCAATAATTCTAAAATAAATGAATTATACCTAATAAAGGAACTGTCACTTTGACTCAAGAACCCTGATACCACAACAACATTGTGAGGTATGGAACTGTACAACGTTTCTATTTCTATAATAACCATCCATGTGCTCTGTGGTATGAATGAATGAATGAATGAATGAAATACTTATATAGCGCACAATGCGAACTGAATCGCCTCTAGGCGCTGAAAACAGGTGTGTAGGTGCGCCTCTAGGCGCTGAAAACAGGTGGTATATATGTACCATCTTACTTTCATCATGTCCTGTTTGTCCTATATATAAGAAGAAACAGCTACAACATGTAGACGCAGGTGGTCATCCACTAGCTTGCTTACTTTTTCGGTCAAATCACCTATTCCCAAAACGATTGGACGGCTGGAGGGATCCGCAAGATTTTTTTTCATTTTTGGCAACGCATAGAATGATCTACATTGCCAAACTTAAAGGTGTCTTTATTAATAATACCCAAATTGTATGCTTCTTTATATCATGAAATTCCTGTTGAAACTGTGTCACTAATGAGGCATCCACCAGTAGAGTTATGCCGCGTACACACGACCGGACTTTTTGACAGAAAAGGTCTGACGGAACGAGTCCGTCGGACAATTCGATCTTGTGTGTGCTCCATCAGACCTTTGCTTGCCAAAAATCCGGCGGACTTTAGAAATAGAACATGTTTTAAATTTTTCCGCCGGAACTCCGCCAGACCGATAAATCCATTCATGTGTATGCTAGTCCGACGGACAAAAATCGACGCTAGGGCAGCTATTGGCTACTGGCTATGAACTTCCTTATTCTAGTCCAGTCTTACGTCATCATGTTCGAATCCTTCAGACTTTGGTGTGATTGTGTGTGGCCAAGTCCGTTCATTCGGAAAGTCCCCTGGGACTCCGCCCAAAGTCCGTCGGAAAGACCGTCGGACCTAGTCCCTCGAAAAGTGCGGTCGTGTGTGCGCGGCATTAGTTGCAGTTCTTTCCTAAACTGACTAAACTGATGGTTTAGGAGTGCTTAAAAACACTCCACCTTTCTGACCCTGTTTAATGTTACACTTATAATTAGGGGCATCATGGAACATGGTCAATTTCTACAGCTCCCAGCCTCAAAGCACCTACCTCAATCATGTGGTTCTTCTCCCTACACACACCTGTTTTGTACAGAAGCCTGTACATTGTTCCTGCAATGCACTGATAACAGTTGCAATGCTCTGCATCTTCCAAAAATTTAATAAGGCCACTTTTTATTTTTATTTTAATAATGTGGGGCACGTTTATTGAATGTGATTGCAAAAGGCGGAATAAGCCTTTAAACAAACAACCATTTTTTGGTACATTCTTTGATTGCTTTTACTTAGTTTATCAAAATATATTGATAGTTATTTTTAGTGTAGTGTATGTAAATAACTCACAAAACAAATACAACTTTAAGCCTAGGTTCACATTGGAGCATTTTGTCATGCGATATGAGAGATCAAATCGAATGACAAGTCACGGCCTAATGGAGGCAATGGCAATGTTCCAATCGTTGTGACACCGATTTTGCGGCACCGCATCAATTTACAAAAGTAGATCCTGCACTACTTTTGCCGGTTTCAGGTGCGACTTCAATTTATATCTGTGCATGAAGCTACACAAATGTCTATCAAGTAGCAGCTAAAATCGCGCTGACCTTGCTACTTTCAAGTGAAGTAGTGCCATTTCAAAGTAGCATCAATGTGAACCAGGGCTAAAGAAACTGCAAGTTTGCAGCCTTAGGCTGGGTTCACACTGCAGCGATGCGGGAACGCCGCGAATCCGCGGTGGGTTCCCGCATCGCATACCTCCCGGCGGCAGTTCACACTGCCCTATGCAAACTGCTGGGAGTGTCAGTGAAATGTTAATGACACCCCCAGATCAGTTCGCATATCGCAGTGCGATCTGCAAACTCGGACAGGAATCGGATCTCATGGTGTGAACATCCATGCGATCCGATTCTGCTGCGGACCAAAAAAAGGGTCCTGTGCGAGTTTGGGGTGGGTGCGATGCAAATTCAGCCATACTATTTGTATGGCTGAACTCGCATCGCACAGAGATCGGATGTGATTTGCACTGCAGTGTGGTGCGAATCACATCCGGTTCTCGTAGCCGCAGCAGTGTGAACCCAGCCTCAAAGTGATTGTAAACGATCACCTTGTAAAACAATCTATTCAGCTTAAAATAGAAATAAAAGGCAAAATATTTGTGTATAAATATATAAAAAAAAAATTATAAATATATTTTTTCCCTTTTTTTTATTAGTGATCTCATCCGCTCTATCCTCAGCTGCATAAGAGCTGATGGGAGGGGAATCAGCAGCACACTGCTCTTTCCAGTGAATGGCTGTGCAGGGGGGGGGGGGGGTGTCAGGACAAGTCTGATCATTGGAGGAGAACAGGCTAAGTTCCCAGGAAAGCTAGAGAACTGACCACGCTGTGCTCCCCTGCTTAGTGTGTTCAGTTTTTATTAGGAACGTAGAGGGACTGCCAGGAACACCAGGGGTTTCAAACAAAGCAAGCAATACAAAGAGAACAGAATACATTTTCATACAAGTACATGGTACAGCAGGTACAACTTATGAATATGAAATGATGGGGTAACAAATGCTTTAAATCAGCATAACCACTGTTATCTTACGTGTATCCTACCCAATGAATACTACATTTGAATTGGCTTATCTTATGGATGCAAGACTATATGGACAATTGTTTGTTGTTTTATACAGTGGTTGCGCTTTTGTTTTTAGCATTTTAAACTTGAATTGTTTTGTCTTATTTTGCATTGATTTTAGTGTTTGGTATCTCAGGTTTCTAGATAAGAAGCCTACTTTTAGATTGGTTTGTGCCATAGGTGCATGCAAGGTTACTCTCCCAATTTTGTGTAGAATTTGTTGTTAAAAGTCATGTGTTTCTCAATCTGAAGATAGAGCAGGTTTTTGTTTCATTATGTTCCTGTATTTTAAATAAAGTCAATTTTACCCGTGTGAAATGCAAGATGTGCTTCTGCCTGCATTTGGATTGCATACCTGATTTGAATATAGCCAATGCTAGTTCACTGTGACTTGAACATATCTTCATGTTTGAGCTCCTTCATTTGACTTTGAAGTAGATGGTTCCATGTGTGCTGTAAGGCTCTGCATAACATATCAACACTATATAAAAAGTAGAATAAGTGTCACATTTGTTCTGCGGAAACTTCAGGAGGCTAGGCAGGCATTAGGAAACCAGCCAACCAATGTATTTGGAATTTCACTGCACAACCTTATCCTATAAAATTTGCCAGTGATGCAAGTAAAGGTGTCGTTTTGTGATGAAGCAAGTAAAAAGCCACACATTTCCCAAAGTAGCAGAAACAGTTATTGATTCACAAATGAAATAACATTACTAATTGGTCTACTCTGCTAGTAAATATTTGGACATGCAAGCACAGGGTTATATGCATGTTGTTCGCTTCAGTAACATCAGTCTTAAAAAGGTGACAAGCTATTGATTTCATAACTATATGTTATATGTAATTAAATTGTTTGCCTCCCCAGCCATACAAAAGGTTGCTTTATAGATTAGTTAATCACCATTCACATTCTAATGATATGGATATGTTGATTAGGGATGGAACACGAACACAAAAAATCAAAAGTGCTAATTTTAAAGGCTTATATGCAAGTTATTGCCATAAAAAGTATATGTGGACCCGGGTACTGCCCCAGGGGACATGTATCAATGCAAAAAAATTTTTTTTTAAATAACCATTTTTCTCAGGAGCAGGGATTTTAACAATGCTTAAAGCGAAACAATAAAATTAAATATTCCTTTAACTATCAAACAAACTATCATGCCAGGGGGGGGGGGGGGGGTCCCCTTTGTCTGCCTGTCAAGTGGCACATCTGTGTGTTGTGTAAAAAAGTGCCGCAGAAAAATTACATTTATACAGGAAAAAATGTCATTTTAACTTGCTCGTGGCTGTAATGTATAGCAGACTCTCAGCAATATAGATGAAAAATCAAGGAAAAAATTGGCGTGCCCCCCCCAAATCCATTCCAGACCATTATTCAAGCATGCAGCCTGGAGGACAGGATGGGGGCGAGCGAGTGCTCCCCCTCCTGGACCATACTAGGCAACATGCCCTCAACATGAGGAGGGTGCTTTGGGGTTGATGGGCACAAGAGTCTCTTCCCAATAACCCTGGCCATTGGTTGCCGGAGATTGCAGGTGGGGGGCTTATCAGAATCTGGAAGCCCCATTTAACAAGGGGGGCCCCAGATCCCACCCCCCACCCTATGTGAATGGGTATTGGGTAGTTTGTACCCCTACCCATTCACCAAAAATGTGTCAAAAAGTAAAAACCACAATAGACAGTTTTTGACAATTCCTTTATTAAGAAAGAAAAAAAAGTGGCCCGCGATGTACATCCATCATCAATCATGCCACCCAACGGAGCCAAAAAATACTGTTGAATGGGTAGGGGTACAATGTACCTGATAAATATTCACATGGAGGGGGGGCCAGATTCCGATAAGCCCCCTGCCCGCAGATCCTGACAACCAATGGCCAGGGTTGTCGAGGAGAGGCTCTTGTCCCCTTCAACATGGGAACAAAGTAATTTGGGGGGTGTTGAGGGCAAGCAGCCTGGTATGGTTCAGGAGAGGGGGTGCTCGCTCAGGCTGCTTGCTCGGATAAGGGTCGGTCTGGTATGGAATTTGGGGGGAACCCCACGGCAATTAAAAAAACAAATATTGTCATGGAGTACCCCTTAAAATCTATGCCAAATCCAAAGAGCCTGGTATGGATTTTGGGGGGACCCCCATGCTGTTTTTTTTTATTTTAGCATAAAGTTCCCCTTAAAATTTATACCAGATTCAAAGGGCCTGGTAAAGATTTTGGGGAGGGACCCCATGCCATTTTTTTTCTTAATGCTGTCATAGGGTTCCTCTTAACCACTTCCATACACTGTATATATATTATATACTGACTGCACTGTAATATATATATATATATATATATCACGGTATATCTATAGTAATACACTGCCCGCACTGTATATATAGTCTACATTGACTACTACGGTGATCTCGCAGTGCATTATGAGGCATTACTATGAACACCCCAAATATTCGGTTAATTTGCAAACAAACGAACACCCAATGTTTGAGTAGAATTTACATTTGATTCGAAAATCGGGACTATCCCTAATGTTGACTCATTGTTTGGACGTCTAATTGCAGATACCTGAAAGAGAATTATTTAAAAGAAAAAATAGCTTGTCCGTCTCTAAAACTGAAGCTTTCAAGTTTAATTCAGCATTAAAGTAGAACTAAAGTAGAACTATAGACAACACTTTTTCTTTTTGGATAGAGTAATGGAGGGTTATAAGCCCTGTCAGTTTATTTTTTGCCATCTGTGTCCCACTGGGGAGATTTACCTTCACTTCCTGTCCCATAGCCAAAACTGGAAGAGAAGATCCCTGCAAATTAAGGGAATTCCTTGGGGACCCCCAGGTCACCAGAACTAGTGTCCCCATTGGAAAATCTCCCTAACTGGGGCAGATGTAGCAATAAAAACATATAGGTGTTCTAGCCCATCTTCCTCACAAAGTTTTTGCCTTTAGTTATACTTTAACCCAGTGGAAGCTCATCCATAGGGGGTGCCCGGGCAATAACAAAAAAAGATTTTTTTTAAACATGGCCCTTTAAATAAATAAAATAAATTTAAAAAAGTCCTTAAGTGCACTGTGTTCGGGTGCCAGACTCAGAGCACAATGGGAAGCGCCACGTCTATGCAATCACAAGATTGCAGATGAGGCGCTTCATTGGTGGGGTTTGGAGCTGCTTTGTGGCGCAATCCATCAGTATATCACTACAGCCAGATGCTTTGTTCTCCTTGTGAGAACAAAGTCACTTCTGGCGGTCTACAAAAAGATGGCCGCCGCCTAATCCCCTTGTGTTCAGAGGAGATGGGAGGCCCCTTTCCTCTCCACTAAACACATGGAGAAAGACAGACACCAGCTGCAGCTGAAGGGGAGAGACAGACGCATCATGAAGGAGGGCTGGGCTGCCGGGGACACAGAAGTAAGGAGGATGCTGCTCTGCTGAGGGAGACATAGATGTAAGGAGGGACTGCGCTGGGGACACAAATGTATGGAGGGACTCCACTGGGGACACAGATGTAAGGATGGACTCCACTGGGGACACAGATGTGAGGATGGACTCCACTGGGGACACAGATATAAGGAGGGGCTCTGCTAGGTACACAGATGTAAGGAAGGGCTCTGCTGGGGGCACCTGATATAAGGAGGGACTCTGCTGGGGGGACCTGATGTAAGGAGGAACTCTGCTGAGGGCTCCCACTGATTATGCATTACGGTGAGTTGAATAATTTCATTTTATATTACAATTTAATAATAGAAATAATGTGCTTCAATCATCCAGAAACCATAACAACCATGGTGCCGGGGTGTTTGAAGTGCTAACACCAGGTGTTTGGGGTATCTTTATCTGCTGATTGTTAAACTTTCTAGCATACACATATTTCTATTGTTGTGTAGGATCTGGGCCTGCTGTCCCTCCCTCTCTCCCCCCCCTCCATCCCTCATTCATCTCAGACGCTAACCACACCCCCTTAGAGCCACACTCTTTAAACCCTGCCCACTATTCTGCTGAAACCACTTCCCATTTCACCAAGTGGGAGGGGTCAAAAATGAAGGGCGTGATCAAAAAGGAAGGGTGGGTCTGGCGCCCCATCCTAAAACTTCACCAGCCGCCACTCCTTTAACCACTTCAGCTCCAGAAGGTTTTACTCACTTCCTGACCAGGCCATTTTTTGCGATATGGCACTGTGTTGTTTTAACTGACAATTGTGCAGTCGTGCAATGCTGTACACCAATAAAATTGATGCCCTTTTTCCCCACAAATAAAGCTTTCTTTTGATGGTTATTGATCACCTCTGTGGTTTTATTTTGTGGGCTATAAACAAAAAAAGACCAACAATTTGTTGAATTAAAAATAATATTTTTACTTTGTGCTAAAAATCATTCCCAACAAAAAAATGTAAAAAATCTAATTTCTTCATCAATTTAGGCCCATATGTATTTTGCTACATATTTTTGGTAAAAAAAAAATCCCAATACGTCTATATTGATTTGTTTGCACAAAAAAATTCTACATGTATTGGACTTTTTTATTTTTACTGTTTTTACTAGTAATGGCAGCGATCAGTGATTTTTAGCGGAACTGCGACATTGGACAATAAATTGGACCCTAAATTACACTTTTTGGGGACCAATGACACCAATACGGTGATCAGTGCTAAAAAATGCACTGTGACAGTATAAATGACACTGGCAGGAAAGGGGTTAAGACCAGGGGCAATCAAAGGGTTAAGTGTGTGCTTGGGAGGTGCTTTCCCATGTGGGGGGTGGATACACTGGAGGAAAAAAGAGATTGTGTTTCATTTTAGCTGAAACACAAGATCTCTCTTTTGTTCCCTGACAGATCAGCGGTTTGCCTTGTTTACATAGGCAGACTGCTGCTCCGTCTCTCCTCAGAACGATTGGCGGTTTGCAGCAGCCATTGCAGTTGCCGAAGCCGCAGATTGGTTTTCCGCTGTGTCCAGTCACAGTGGAGTGGCGCTTGGGCAGCACGCATGCGCCCCCTACAGTGCACATGATTTTGCACAACCAGGCCCCCCTGCTGCACTATATACGCGGTGGGCAGTCCAGAAGTGATTAATATAGGCACTGCCCATTATCATTTACAACAGCATAGGCTCTTCCATTCTCAGGAAGAGCCGAATAAAGTTAGGCACTGCTCAAAAATAAACAATTTCCCTTTGGGATTATTAAGGTATTCTGAATCTGAATCATGCACTCTCTATTGTTAAAAGTGATTAATCTATATACTAAGATCATTCAGACAAGCATTACTAATTATTCAAAAGTCACTTACCTCTCTATACGTCTAGGGACAATTTCCTTGTTGACATTGTTGCAGCACCATATTGTTTCTACAGTTTTCACATGGCGAAAAGCAAAATTCGATTTTTTTTTGTTGGGAAGAGAGGAAATTTCAAGAAGTTAGCTGGAACACTGTTAAAAAGCGAACCTACTTTATCTCGGCTTTGAATGAATCCCTCATCATGCTTGCTCTTCACATTCTGATGACAGTGCTCTAACATTTGGTTTCAGTTTCCCTCTTCTCCATTCAGCTGATAAGTGGTGTGAAGTGGATGGTTGAACTAATGTATTTTTACAAAGCAAGCTGATCTTCTCATCTGTTGGCAGAGGACATCATAAGCATTTATCTTTTTCCTGCTCAAGTGCCCAGCGCAGGTGGACTGGGACCAGCAGTTATATGGTTCATCAAGGAACACTTGTAAAAACCTAATCATTTTTAGTTGTCCTTCAATAATTACAAAGATACAAGGTTATGTGCACCACTGGGTATATTCATTTTCCGATAACACGCTGCTTCTATTTCGTAATTTGTTCTGTTCATATGTGACAAAATGTTCAGTCTTGTTCATATTAATTTTCTGATTTAACAACTGTCTACCAAAACTGAATTTGTATTTCTGAAAGTTTGATGGTGCTCAGATATAACATTAAATATTATTAAATATCTAAAGAATTATATGTTGCAATATGCTGAAAGATAGGGAAGGGGGCTGTAAAATAAAATGTAATTTAATCTTCAATGCTTTTCATGCTTCAGAGACCTTTCAGTTGTGGTGTCATATATGGTTAGGGAAATACTGGACCTTTACCGCCTATGTCAAGGAGAGAGATGAAACTAGACTTGTTAGGCTTGTGGGCGGAGACTACAGCGTCCGTACACATGGGGTAACACCTCACCCAAACACTTGCTCTCCAATGCCGAGGTCCAGGTGGAGGCTGCGGTCATGTGAGGAATCGAACCTTTAAGGCAGTCAATGCCTCAGAGATGAGCCACTTGTGTGCAGAAATAATATACAGAGTTCTTCTGCGAGATGTTGTGTCCTATGTCACCAGTCCAGCTTACCTCTGTCACCTCACTCCCAGGAACAAAATGGAGTCCCATTAAGCACACAGCAAGCCCAATGTGTGCTTATTAATTCCTTCCTTCTAATTTGCTCCTGGTGACCTGAGGAGACGGACAGCTAGGGAGGGAGTCAGAGAACCGACCCCTCACTACTGGAGGACCTGTAATCTAACCTGGTACCACGCCAAATGACTGGTTGCTTTAGTTGTTCTTCCTTTCAGTTACCCATGATAGCTGACTCCTCTTCCTTGCCTTGCGAGTGAACCTTTGTAGTGGTGTTACCCATACCCCATAGGGCTATTACAGACTCAAGTTCTTTAGGAATACACCAAGAGCCAACATGCATCCATTGAATAACTTCAGACCAGGCTCAAGGCAGTTGAACAACTTTTACTGAAAATTCAGCATAACATGGTAAAACGTTCTTACCCTAACAAACTCTAGTTGTGGCTACCCCAGCATACCTGTGCAGGTAAAATCCTTATGGGTATATTCCATGGTTGGAGAGTCCAGAATGGAGGTGTCCATAGTTTTGGGGTTCTTATAAGTCAGTGTCCTAAAGGTGGACCACCGGTCCCAGCACGCTTCTACAATTGTTCCATCCTTTCTCCTGCTTTGCGGTAGGTGCAGTTGCAGCAGGTCTGTTAAGTAGCTGTAGATTACTCCTTGTGTCTTTCTCCCATGCAGACTGCTCCCTGTGCAGTGCCCTTCAGTAAAAAAAAATATTGTTTTAAATAATACTCATTAACCTCCTTAGCGGTATTCCTGAGTCTGCCTCGGGGTGGAATTTCAGAACCAAAATCGGTTAACCCTGAGACAGACTCAGGATCGCATTGCAGGATCCAGGAAGAGCTTACTAACCTTTTCCCTGGATCCTGCGATGTCCTCCCTGCAGTGTGAGCGGCTCATCCTCCGCTCGATTCATCACGGAGCCAAGCTCCGTTCCCTGCGAGCATTGCGACGCACAGGGACGGAGAGCGGTGCAAAATTCAAAAAGTGAAACACACACTATACATACAGTACACTGTAATCTTACAGATTACATTACTGTATGTAATTATTTCCCCTCCCTTTTGTTCCTTGTGGTTTCTCCAGTGCCCTGCATACAGTTTTATATTATAAAAACTGTTCTTTCTGCCTGGAAACTGGAGATTGTCCATAGCAACCAAAACCATCCCTTTACATCAAAAGCAGTTTTAGATCAGCTAGAAAACAGTGATAATAAATTAGAATCACTCTCAGAATTGAGCGATAGTGATTTGTGGGGAGATCCGTCATCAAACACTGAAAAGTAACCATCAAGGGGGGGGAAATAATTTACAAAGGGGGGGGGGGGGGTGGGACTTTAAATGCAGCACATGGAAGCAAAACA